>NW_024609835.1:107007936-107505832 GCF_016920785.2 Ixodes scapularis | reverse complement strand
TCTTCCACGATCTTTTTGATCTTCGGGTGGAAGCTGGAGATGCTCCACTTCGGGAACACTGTTTCCGCAGCTGGAAACGCCAAGTACACATTTGCCCAGGTCCAGAACGTGATGGGCACCATCTGTGGCAACATGGTAAAAGAGCAAATAGTGTCCGAAGCTAACAGAGCTGTAGCTGTCTCTTCCCTTGCGAACCAAACAGCTGACAGTGGGTAGCAGAGCAGCTGTTTCCCCAATCTCGAACAACGAACCTTCATGGTCGTGCTGCCAGGATATTCGGGGGGGGGGGGGGGGGGGGGGGGGGGGGGGGGGGGGGGGGGGTAAGTGCAACGTTACTACAGGTTCGTAAATCTCACCGGAACCGGACCAAATCTATGTTGGTGGCCTTCCCCCTGTTTTGCTCTGTTTTGTCTGCTTTGGGGCCGTGTTTTCACCGTAGCTTGTCTGCTCTTCGAGGTTTAAAAATGGTCAGTTGCGCCGCAACTAATTGTTCCAGCCGTAAAAGTCGACGCTACGGCCAGCAGTATTGGTTTTTCTAGAACTGGGTTTTGGTACCTTTCGTGTCGTCTAGGTGTTTTCGCTCAAGGACTTTCAAGGTCGACTGAATGATGAGACATACAAGGCTTTCGAAAAATAAAACGCAGAATGCCTCCAACATGGCGCCAAGGCACTCATAGCAGACGAATTATTTTCAATTTAGAGTCTAACCGGAAGTGACGACAGATGCACACGAAAATCAAATGGATAGATTATTAAAGGGGCGCTGTAATCATATTTAAGCGTCTAACTTTTTTGCGGTGTCACGTCTCTTGGGGTTCCGGCAAGCCAGGAAGCACGGAGAGAATAACTAAATATCCGCGCGTCCTATTTTAAAAGGGACGACGCGGAAACCTCCTCTACCTACGGAACCCACCCGCGGTGCCGAACGCGCGCGAAATTTGAAGTATTTGGTTCTAACCTTACTACTGGTCAGAGCCGCTAAAAGCTTTTTTTTAGTCGAAATACAAAATATAAACGGCGCGAACCGTTTCAATTATGTATGAAAGTAGTTTTTGTTCAGTGTTTTAGATCAGAAAAGAAACAAACGCAGTTTATAAAGTACGGCTACAAGAAATGACCCGTCAACATACCCACCACCAAGTGGTGGAAAAGGCGGCACACCGACGAGAGGCGAGCGTAGAAAGGTCCCGAATGTACGCGGCGGCGCTGCAGTCGAGGATTCGACCGGTTCCGAGCGTTCCGAAGGCCTTCGTCGAGCAGCTTTGGCTTGCGGTTTGGCCCTTCAGCAATATGGCAGCGCGAAGTGGCTCCCGTTCTGAACTGACCTTTACCCCGTGCTTCCTGTCGCTTGTGGCCAATGAAGTATCATGCCGAATTAGTTTATAATCGCGCAGCAAATGCAATGCGAGCCGCCCTGGCCGCCCGCTTCATACAGCCTATCCAGAACACGCCCTAGTGGCGCCCTCTCGAGCCGTCGACACGGAGTGCGGCAGCAATGAGCGCTCGCTGAGCTCACTACCCCTCCTCCAGTTCACGGCCACTCAAGCGACCAAGGATGTCACGAAGAAAGTTGTAGTTTTATTGTTTTTGTAATCTTAATTTGCCTATAACTTTTAAAATAAAGCGAAATTTGAGAAAAGAAAAGCTTCACTAAGTTACTACGTTCAGTGCGCTCAGGTTCGGTGCAAACTAAAAACCTGTCAAAAACCGCATTTCCACGTGGTGAATGATGTTGATTGGGGCGAAGCTCTGGTGGGTGGTTGTCTGCGTAGACGCTGAGCCGCAGCATGCCGAGCCTTTCGTTCGTTTTCATCCATGTCACGCTGCGGTCAAATGCTCAAATGCGTAGATAACCACGTTCCATGCCGCACATTCTCTTTTTGACATGGATGAAAACGAACGAAATGCTCGGCATGCTGCGGCTCACCGTCTACGCAGACAAGCACCTCCAGAGCTTCGCCCCAATCAACATCATTCACCACGTGAAGATGCGGGTTTTTTTTTTTTTTTTTTTGCCCTACACGAGCTCGGGAGCACGTGCTCACGTGCTCGTGAGCAGGAGCACCCGACGCCGGACATTGGACGGACATATGGACATGGCTAGCCCCTAAGGAGCTTCGCCCCTAACAGTTTAAATATATCATGCTTTCGCCCTTTAAGGCGAAAGCAAATATATATTTCATCGTTCAGTTGACGTTGATGACACGAACAGTACGATAACACGTCGGCGACACGAAAGGAACGAAAACACGTCACACGAGAGGTGCCAACCCCACGGTTCGCCACAGGACCAGGAGATAGTGTTACTTGTGCCGGAATCGGCGGAGGCGCGCGCGCGGCGCAAACCCAGCGAGAGAGGAGGACATTCTCGCTCGAGCAGCGGTGAAGAGCGGGAGTGCGACATAACGGCGAAAAAAGTGCGTCGTCAGAGAGCGCGCTGTCTTTTGGGGTTCGCTATCACCGGGATAGCCGCTTGGGCTTTCGCCTTCAAGTCGTCTTACTGATAACATAAGCGACCCTGTGAATTTCTTATTGAAATGGGATGCTTATAGACTTATACAGCACGTTTTGCCCTTTGTACAACCAATTTACAAATGTTGATAATTTTCATCTGGCAACCAGGCAGCACTGACTGGTTGTACTTGTACCGTTGTTGTAACGCGTACCGCAGCACCACGGCACGGAGGTAAGAAGCTTCTGGAGGCGACATGACGCTGTGGAGAGGTACGCGAAACGATGACCAAAACGAAGAGAGGCTATGCAAAGCGCCAGCTCGTCTGCTTTTTTTTTTTTCAGGAGTTGTGGTGACGTCAGAACACCGAACTCTGATTGGCCATGATTGAAGGATAGTGTGTATATGTGTACCTCAAAGCAAGCTGGCTTGAGGTCTACCCACTATCCTTCAATCAAAACCAATCAGAGCTCGGCGTTCTGATGTTATCACAGCCCTACACTTGCACTCTGCATTGGACGAGGAGAAGAGCTGACTTGCTCTCCTTTTCGTCCAATAGTGTCTCTTGGTTTTGGTAATCTTAGGGGGCGTCTCCCTCCCCACTAAATTTTCTGACTTTACTCTCCACAGCATCATGTCGCCTCCAGAACCTTCCTACCTTTTTTTTTTTAATGCGAAAGCAATAACTGTCCTTTGGAGCGAACCGACGTCATCAGCATTTGAAGCCGCGCCGTTGGGCACCTTCCTCTGTCCCAGTGAAGCGAAGCCTGTCGTCTGTAGCAGAAATCTGATGGATAGGCTCCCATTGATTCTCGCGCGTCATAGTTTCAAGGAACGAAGCTCTGATTGTCTTTCGCTTGGCATAGTTCGAAAGAACGCCACCAGAGAAGCCCTCTTCATGGCGGCGCAGCGCACGCAGCGGCCCTAAGCGGCCCGGCCGCCGGTAAGAGTTAGCGGTAGCCACAGAGCCCGCACGGGCAAACTCCAGAGGGGCTGCGCGGCCGAGCTCGGTCCAGTGCGGCCACTTCACGAGAGCGCGCGCTCGGCCGTCGGCCGCTACTGGCTCTAGCCGCTACCTCCATAGTAGCGAAACGTGGCCGTCCACGCCAGTACGCCGCAGACGAACTGAGGGGGCGGAAGAACGACATTCATGATTTCGTATTCACAACTCATAAAAAACGCTTAAGTGTACTCGGAATATATATATATATATATATATATATATATATATATATATATATATATATATATATTTTTCTTTTTTGTACATGAATTACGGTGATCTTACGTCTTGGCCGGATGGATGGATGTATAGATAGCTCTGGATCGATGGACAGATGATAACGGCTGTACCCTCTGCAACTGGCGGCAGCTTGCGCCACCTAGCCTAAGAACAATAGCATCAGCCATACGAATGGTTGATAACGGGCATAAGGGAGATAACGGCCGTATGGCTGATATTAGGGAGTTTTAGAATAACGTACGCAATTTTAGCGCACGCTAGCGCTAAATTTAGCGCTTGTATTAGCGCACGCGACGCAGGAGAGTTTTAGAATAGCGTTTCTCCGCCGCGACGCAAAAGCCCAAGCATCTCGCACTTGTGACGCCACCAAGATTCAGTAAAAAATTTTATTTCACACACGAAATGGTGTAACTTTAGAAAAAAAACGAGTTTTTTTGTCCAGAGTAGCATTTTAATTTGTTTAAACAGGAGAACGCGACGCGAGCGGTTGACCGGTCGTGTCCGCTTGCGTCGCCTCGGCAAGAGAGGTCTCGTGTACTGACCTTCGCACATCGTTCGCCGAGAAATGTTCGCGCTCCGCAAGCATCAAGTTGCCGGTGATCGCTGCCAAACCGAGTACAATGTCGTCCCGTATTGAAAATTGCAGTCGCGAGGATGCCGCCGACGTCGAACTCACGACGCCGCCAAAACAGCCGCCGACATAATCCTGGAAGCCGCCATTTTTTTTTAACTGTGCTCGTCTTGGCTTTAGCCAACTTCTCATCACGAATCCTCTTTGGAGAAGCGCAAAGACTCTTTTCGTACGCACGCTCTTTCCGAGAAATAGCGCGCGCTAAAATTGCGCACGCAAAGCGCAAAACCTGGTTTGCGTTCGGAGCATGCGCAGTGGCGACGACGCTATTCTTGGCGTGCGCAAAGCTTTAGCGTGCGCTATTCTAAAACTCCCTATTAAGTGTTGCCATCACTCTAGAAGATAGTTTCGGTTTTGCAGCTGACGCCCGAAACCAAACTTTCAGCCGTGATATTTACAGAAGTACGCACAATATTGAGAAGAAAAAAAAAAGTATACCTTGTAATTCAGGGACACTGCTTTAGCTGAAAGAAGTTGTGAACCCGAATTCAAAAATCGTCAAGAACTTCGATCGCCTCGTGTGCGCCAGCTAGAATGGAGGAAGTAGTTTCTGCAGAAAACGTTAGGAATCGCGCTATCGATACCATTGTCCGCCGCTCTTGTGTTTCTGATGTTGCTGGCATTGCCCAGATTTGTCTTCGTTCCTCCCCATCGTGTATGCACGTCGTGTGCGAGCCATGTTGGTAATAAATTGCCCTCGACAACGAAGTCCTTGAACTCGAGAGCCTGCGAAACAACAGCGTGAGCAGAGCCACTATAGAGCTAATGAATAATTATAATTTCTTTTCACAACAAATGAGTCTACACAAAATTGAACTGAAGAAAAAAAAATAAACCGAGCGCAAAAGGACACAGGAGCTCTAAAATAGGTGCAGACAAACTTGCGCTCCGCATTGCGGAACTCAAATTCGTCTCGTTCTTTTGCAGGGGTTGTTGTCACGTCCGAACGCCGGGCTCTGATTGGTTCTGAATGAAGGATGGTGGGTAGACCCCAAGATAGATTGCTTTGAGGTCTTGTCTTTCAATCGGAGCCAATCAGAGCTCGACATCTTTCTGACGCCACCGACCCTCCTGCGCAGGAAGCAGACGACTTGCTCTCCGCATATTAAATTTCCCCAGGTCGTTTCGTGTACAGTTTCGTGCGTCCCGCAACGCTCTTCTCAGACCGCTCCTGAACCCCACAGGACACTACTGGCAAGGCTAATAACGCGCATGCGCAGAACGGTGAAACAGTTTTTGACAAACTGGAGGCAACGGACGAACATGGCGGAAGGGAAAAACGCTCCACGAAAGCTCCATACTGGGGAACCTTTGATTCGTATTCTTCTTCTTTTGTAGCCGGAAATAAAAGTAACAGACGTCAGACTGTCAACCTACACGCTGTTGGATTTTATGGCTTCAAGCTTCCGTCGTTCTTCTTACGTATGCCATCGAGCTTGGCGGTCCCGTTTGATAGTCAGTCATGCCGTCACGAGTAGCAACAATAAAAGCGCAATCACACTTTTCATACATCGTACAGCAAACATGGTATTCGTTGGAGACACGATGACTGAAGTATTTGCGGACCCGCATCAGAGGGTAGGAGAGGGGTCTAATTGCAAGCCCTCATAAGCCTTCCTCCTACAATGATGGCTGGCTGGATGGATGGATGTTAATGGCTATACCTTTTGTAACGGGCGGTACTTGCGCGACTTAGCCTGAATCTAAAAATACAAACATATGATTCCTGATTATAATGCAGTTAATTGGAAAAGTGCAAGCGAGGTGCGCAAGAATGACGCAAATAATCCCTGGAGAAGGGGAACAAGAGAGACAAGGGACAAACATAAATCTCCAAACACAGCTAGGTGACTGTTGCGCGACCGAAAAAATCCTCCTGGTCCGGGTGTCGAACCCGGGACCTCTCCATTTCCAGTGGAGCGCTCTACCAACTGAGCTAACCAAGGGTTAGGCGTCAGTAGAGCAAACGGGTTTTGGAGATCTATGTTTGTCCTTTGTCCCTCTTGTTCCCCTTCTCCAGGGATTACTTTCGTTATATGATTCCTATTTTACGATAACGAAAGAGGGACATTGAAGACAAACAGAAAACACAGACTGTGTTCTGTTGTCTGTTTGTTTTCAATGTGTCTCTTTCGTTATTGTAAATTTGAAACCGCCACGCTTAACCATCTACATATAATTCCTCCCGCCCTTCTAAGCCAACTTTCTCCCCTTATCTATCACCAGGCAGTGTGGGACAACAAGCTTCAGACAGTGCTTGCATACTTTACTTTGGAAGACGGCAATGACGTCGTCAATACCCACGGAATACCAAGAAAAGGGGGGGGGGGGGGGGGGGAGGGGGGTGTTCCCCATCCATACTGGTCGGTGGCACAGGTAGTGCATGCCCTTCTAAAATGCGGCGATATCCAAGATGAAAAGAAAAAAGAATATTGCTAATTATCACCTGGCCCGATCTGTCATGGAACTGTACTTCGATTTGAGATTGCTTCTCTCCTTGTACTTGCGGTACAGTAGAAAGTTCTTCTTCCTCTACCTCGTTCTCTCAGTTCTTTCAGTAAATAGTCGCCACTAAAGAAGAAAAAAAAATAACGGGTCGGTATTAAAATATCGATAGAGGAGAAAGAAGAAGCTACCGACGAGATCGGACGCGATTTTCTGAGCTCCCCGAACAAAATGACCAGCACCGAGCTGCCAACTTCGGACTCATTATTCGGCCTTCCTGGAGGGGTTTTCTCACCAGGGCCGGTTTGCTCATCTTGCGGCTGCGGTCGCGGCTGCGGCCAAGAGGGATTTTTACGTCACGTGACCAGCTCCATGGGGACAAGGAAGTACCTAGCGTCCCTGCCTTATGGCGGAGTGATCCGCATCGCTTCAAGCACAAAAGCCTAATTTCGCTCGCAGAAACTGATTGCAGGGACTTTCATCTGGAATCCAATTGACCGCCCCTTTATACTGTAGGAGCGGCAGGTAAAGTTACGGCCAGGGAGGGTAAATAGGAGCCAAAATAAAGAAGAAACCACAGGAGATAAAAGCGGTAGCAGTATATTAATCTACCTCCGTCGGTGCCGGTGCCTCGCGCCGGCTGCTATGGTCGAAAGGTGCGCGTCTTCCTTTTTAGCTTTGATCCTCTTTAGGAAATCATCCACTCGCACTACTGCGCCTTACACGGTTTCTTCTGCCACCTGTTCAATCAAAACATCGGGAAGAAAAAAAAAAGATGAACGCAAGTTAACGCGCTAATACAATCATTTCATTCCATTTGTTGATCCAAAGTCATATTAGGAGTTTGCATTAGAGTGAGGGACCTAAAATGACTTTGGATCATAAATGGAATTAATTATAATGAATTCCATTTGTTGTTCCAAAGTCATTTTAGGTGTTTGCATTAGAGAGAGGGTTTGCGATGTCGACGCCTGATTCATTTTTGCATTCGGTCGTGGTCGTCCGCTAATCTTACTAAAATTCAACAAGTAATGTGGTAATATTACAAAACGATTGCCATAACAAAATGTAAAGAGTATAAATATACTTTTTATCACATTCCATGCAAGTGATCGCTTTTATTTCGGTTTTACTACTTTGTCAGACGTTTGACATGCTGCCTTGCCTGTAGTATTTCGCTCAATCAGTGTAGCCAGAGTTGCTAGTCTTTTTTTTTTACTTGTTTTTTTTTAATTGTCACAACTGCAGTTTTTATTAGTCCTAAATAGGCGTCTCTTGTTATTGAAAGGAATCGTAGCAAGAGCGTTGTATATTTAAAAACACATAAACTAGTCGCTGGGAAAAGGATGCTTGTTTCGGCTCCGTTAGTGTGAAAGCCATAGCGATGCTGTTATCTTGGTTTCCTTTTAATGAACATTATGAAATGATTGTGTTAGCGCGTTAACTTTCGTTGATCCTTTTTATTTCTTTCCGGTGTTTCGATTGAACAGGTGGGACTAACAGTAAAAGCGTGTAAGGCGCAGTAGTGCAAGTGGATGATTTCCAAAAAAGGATCACAGTTCAAAAGTAAGACACGCGCAAAATACAAAAAAAAAAAAAGAAAAGAAGTCCCTAGCGCGATCTGAATCCGGAACTTTCACGCCGTGACGACAAGTACCGGCGCTTTAACCTCTCGACCACAGCAGAACGCGCGAGGCGGCGGCGCCGGCGGAGGATAAATAAATATGCTGCTACCGCTTTTATCTCGTGTGGTTTTCTCTTTACTTTGGCTCCTATTTGCCCTCCCTGGCCGTAACTTTACCTGCCGCTCCTACGGTATAACGAGGCGGTCAATTGGACTCCAGTTGAAAGTCCCTGCAATCAGTTCCTGCGAGCGACATTAGGCTTTTGTGGTTGAAGCGACGCGGATCTCTCCGCCATTAGGCAGGGACGCTAGGTACTTCCTTGTCCCCGTGGAGCTGGTCACGTGACGTAAAAATCCCTCCTGGCCGCGGCCGCGGCCGCAGCCGCAAGATGAGCAAACCGGCCCAGGAGGACCAGAAGAAAGGCCCACTACTTCGAACAACGTTCCAGCCACCGATGTAAGCGGTCAGCCCGAAGCCATGGACACGAAGATTGCGAGCAACACCGAAACCGTCCCTATCGAGACGGGACCGGCAAGTCTTGCCACTCCGACACTGAAAAAGCCAACAATGGAGTGCCCAGCCGTTGTATGCTTCGGTGAGCCCTCCACGATTCCAAACACGGCTTTTTCAGTTGAACAAGCTGTAAGGTCTCTTCTCGCGAGTATCCCGAGGGAGAACCTTTTAGACATATTCTAGGACATACTTGGAGAAACCCATGAAATTGTGCCTACCAAAGCGAAGAAGAAAAAATCGGCTTCAAAGAAAGCTCCGATAAATCTTCTAGGTACAAAACAAACGCAAGAAGCGCCGGCCGCAGCCGGCACCACGCCCATACCGGACACAACGCCACATGCAGTGGAGAACAAGCGCGCCAGTTCGATACCTGCAGGGACACTCGCACCACCACCGAACGCGGTCAGCGAGATGCCTCCTGCTACACGAGAGGAACCTGAGGACACGGTTGGCTGGACCCAGGTGACGTATAAGAAGAAAAGGAAACGGGTCCGAGGGGACGCGACACAGAAAACCTCCGAGGAAGCCAAGTCAACCCGGTGCTGGTGGTACGAGTATAAGATCCGTTTGACGCGTTCACAAATCTCGATCAAGCCCCTACTTCCACTACTCAAAATGCACCTCACGGGCACTCACATCTCCACGGCCTTCACATGCATATCATAGAAAAGGCTAACACGATTTTGGTCCGCACAGATGCGAAAGAGTTAGCCGATTCTCTTGAGAAGATCACAGAGATCGGCACTGGAGAGAAAGGCAAGATACCCATACAAGTCTTCAGGACTTATGGGAATACACACAGCAAGGGTGTCATTTATGACATATATCCCAAGGAAGAAGACCCGCAAGACGACGTCCTCAATTCGGAAATTGAGTCAGAAAAGCCTCACGTGGTAGCCGCTCGAAGGCTTGGCAAGTCAAACACGGCGGTCCTCACGTTCGATGGAGAGAAAACGCCTCGATCTGTTCTTTACAGCAAGAGGTACATGCGGGTATTCCCGTTCAAACCGAAAGCAGTAACCTGCGGGCACTGCCACCGTCTAGGACACAAGTTCGATATATGCCCGAATACGGCAGTGTGCCCTATATGCGGAACCAACCATCCAAGACCAACGGACCCGACCCAGGGACCTGGATGTACCGACACTACACCCTACTGCCAGGGATGTAAAAAGAAGGGCCACCTCAGAACCGACCGCAAATGCCCCACATGGCAGGAAACCAACAAAAAGATGCGGAAAGACATCAAGAGTTTCAGAGAACAGCACAAGCTGCGAAAGCAACAACAGGAGATAGGAAATAGACCAGACAAGATTCCGGTACCGCCCAGTGAAAACCTGTGTGCCAATAAGGTCAAGCAGGGTCTCTCGCCACCACGGTTACCATCGCCAACGGCAGAAGCACAAGAATTGCGCAACACGTGCAACTTCCTCAAGGCAGAGCTAAACAGACTCAACACCATCGTCCAGTCTCTGCAGGAGGAAAACAAGAAGTATAAAGAATACGCCAATCATCAACGGGCACTCGCAGCCCAATTCTTTATAGAAAAATGATTAAGGTACTCCAGTGGAACTGTCAGGGGCTTCGCAAACGGGCGGCGGAGCTTCGGATACGACTCCTGGACAAGCCCGATGAACGTCCTGACGTAATGCTACTTCAGGAAACTAACACGTCAAGCATCAACTTTAGCGGCTACACAGCCTACTCCAGCCCATCAATCACATCCAAGCGCCAAGGTTACTCGGCTTCCCCACCGGGAAAAGCTATTGTCTACGCAAGAAGCGACTGGTATCAACACCAGGTCGACCTTACTCCATACTGTGATGAGCATCAAGAAGTGGTTGGAGTTCGCGCAACGGTTCAGCAGACGAACCACATTTTGGTGTCCATCTACCACAGACCGCTTAGAGACAAGACGCATACAAGAACCACGGATGGATCGCTCAACTGCACGATGTATACCCCCGAGAGCAGAAGCACTACGGCGGAGACTTCAACCTCCAACACCAAACGTGGGGCTACGTACAGTCTTCGAACGGAGCGGAAGATCTAATAGGTGAGATGCAAACATTTCGTTTGCAATTGGCAAACAAGAAAGGAACCAAGACAAGACTGGGAGGAGCCGGACAGAAGGACACGACACCAGATCTTTCATGGACGACAAATCAGTACATACAGCATCAAAAATGGAAGTGTCTCCTAGACCCATGGGGTAGCGATCACTTCCCCATCCTCTTCGATTTCTCGCCCTCAAAGAAGGTAAAGAACATGACAAAGAAACAAGTGGCCAAGACCGTTCACTGGGACAGGTTCAGGGACGTCTTTAGGGAAGACAAATAAAAAGAGTCCAGCTTCGAGAGCCTCCTCAACAGCGCCCTGCAGGCAGCCACAATCAAGACAAACGTCGAAGAAGACGCTCCTAACCCTGATATTTTCCTTCTCAACCTCTGGGCCAAGCGACTGCAAGCGTTGCAGAAATACCTAAAGGGGTACAAAACCCCGCTAGGCAGGCAAGCTATTACTAGAGCGACGGTGGAAGCAAAAGTGTACACCCAAAAACTAGACTCACGCCGCTGGCTAGATTACAGCGCTTCACTTTCCGACAAGACCTCGACCAAGAATGCTCTGGGCTACGAGTCGAGCCTTGCTCGAAAAAAGAAGACTAAAGGAGCGACGCAGACACTAGCTCTCAAACTGAACAAGTCTGAGGAACAGTTGGCCAGAATGTCGGGGGATCTCTTCTTTCCTCAACCTGACCTAACCGGCTGCGCCTCCCCTTACTATCAAGAAATTCTGGCTCCCGATCACGAGATGGACCGTCTCTTTACGCGCGGAGAACTCGAGTGTGCCTTGGATCAATGGAAGTTGCACACGGCACCTGGATCTGACAAAATCACTATGGCTATGCTACGAAACCTCCCAGACAACACGAAAGAACAACTCCTAGACATGATCAACCAGATCTGGGAAACTGGCAAACTTCCCCAGCAGTGGAAGCACTCCCTCGTCATTCCAATTCCCAAGCCGGGCAAAGACAAAGGTGCACTCTCCAGCTACAGGCCAATCTCTCTAACGTCATGCACATGCAAGTTGATGGAACGAATGGTACTTGCAAGAATCGTATGGCATCTGGAATCTACGGACGCCTTCCACCCCACCCAGACAGGGTTTCGACCTTTTCTCGGAACGCAAGAAAGCCTCGCCCTCATATCGGCTGACATAATACGAAACATCAACCCCAACCGCGCAACCATCAGAACAATTGTGGCCATTGATGTCAAGAAAGCTTTTCACTCGGTCCCACACGCATCAGTCATCAACGAAGCCCGAAGACTCGGCATAGTCGGAAGGCCGCTGAACTTTGTCAAGAACTTACTTGAAGGGAGAACGTTCTCGGTACGCTGCGGCTCGCACGACAGCAAACGGAGAGTGAACCGAGTAGGAATCCCACAAAGCTCCGTGCTGTCACCAACGCCCTTTAATATCGCGATGGCAGCCCTGCCTCACGAACTTGCAAAGATCCCCAACTTGGGCTTCACCGTGTACGCGGACGACGTCTCGATATGGACCAAGAACGACGACATTGCAAGACAGTAAGATACTCTACAAGCGGGCCTAGATACAATCGAAGCCCACCTATGCAGGGTAAAAATGCAAGCCTCTCCGGAGAAAAACCAACTACACCGTAATCGCACCGAAAAGTCACCGTCTCGCCAAGATTGCGAAACAACTAAACCTCGTTCTTGCAGGCAAGCGAATCGAACCATCCACGTCTGTCAAGATATTAGGGATCACTATCGAGGAGACCGGCAAGGCAGACATCTGGCTCCAGGACACACTAAAACATTGCAACTCTGCCCTTAATGCCATTCGGCTCATCTGTAGCGCAAGGGGTGGAGCGACAGAAAAAATTGCCAGAAGAATAGTCAAAGCTTTAGTAGTTTCGCGTGTCTGCTACGGGGCTCTGCATTACTGGCTGATCAAGGCGCAATGGCAGAAGCTCGAAGCTTTGAACAACCAAGCAAAAAGAATAATCACGGGCCTGCACAAGTTCTGCCCCCTGGGCAAGCTGAACGAACACGCTCAGATTAACTCCCTACACGAAACCGTTGTTGCCCGCACGGTCGCACACGGGGAGAGACTTAAACACACACGACAAGGGAGAACGATCCTGGAACTCCTATTGCGATGTACCGGAGACTATACCCAAGCTACCACAGGAACTCCCGTCATGGGAAGATCATACAGAAATCACAGACAACAAACCAAGCACGCGGAACGGTGACAAAAAACAACAAGACCGCCTCGCTCACACATCAAGATGACGGAGGCGTGGGAAGAAGGAACGAACGGGATCGTGGCTGCATACACGGACACTGCTTCGATAGATGGCCCACTCACTCTAAAGACCGCGGCTGTTATCTTTCCAACACTAGGCACAAGCGCAACCAAGAACCTTCCAGCCCGCATCTCGGTGAAAGGGGGAGAACTTGCAGCAGTCCGCCTTGCCCTCGAGACGGCCCTTGCATTACCTGAACCACCACCAGAGCATCTCCGGATATTTACGGACTCTCAGGAAGTGGTAAAAGAATGCAGAAAATCAAGAAGCCCTAGCGTAGAAGTGCGTAATATCAAGAAACTCGCCTCACTGCTACTAGCAAGAGGCCTCACTGCTACTAGCAAGAGGCACGACTACGAGAATAGCCTGGGTTGCAGCACACGCAGGAATACCTGGCAACGAAGAGGTGCATCGACTCGCCCGCGCGTCCCTTCTCGCTCCCCGTGACCGAGACGACACACCTTCACTGAAAGACCACGACCACGGTTACGCTCCCGTCCGCGATCGGGCACCGGCTAGTCGAGCACGAAAGGAAGACTGCAACGATGGAGGGTACGATCCAGGAGAGGAACGTGCCCAAATCAAGCAAGAATACCAATCAACACTCTGGGAGAAACTACCCCCAATACCAAACCCTCCTCTGCCAACAGGGTTTGGAAGAAGGGCCAAGGTCCTCCTTACCAGGATCAGAACAGACACAACATTAACACCAGCACGCATAGCATCTTGGAGCCGCGGGAAGAGATCCGGCACCTGCACCAAGTGCAATATGGGCGCCAAGGCGGACACTTTTCACTTGTTGTGGGAATGCCCCAAATACAAGACCACCAGGTCGAAGCATCGACCGAGTAACATCGCCTCTCTGGAAGGTTGGACACACCCGCCAGGCGAAGAGGACAATAAGAATAAGAGAAACATCCTCCGAAGTCTCATAGATTTCATCTACGAGGCGAAGCTGGATATCTTCATTTAGCCTAGTTTAATCCTTACTTTTTTTGCCAGCGTCCAGCCCTCGCAGCCGCCGACGCCCTCCCCCATCCCTTACCCTTATTTTATGGCCAATAAACGCTTTCTGAACTGAACTGAAATATCGAGACCTCCTTACAGATATAAGATTTGGTTGGTGAGTTATGTATTCTAAATTTTACCCCCACCAAGTAGACCGACATGTTTACATCCATGACATTTTTTTTTATTCACTTTTTAGTTACAATAATCGGAAAATGCTGATCTAATACAGCCTGCATACATCATGCGTACAGCCACTCTGGCAAACGGACCTCACACTGTCTAAACATTTAGTGTTTTTTGTTGTTGTTTTTTTTTTTTTCATTCAGGTATACAATCAACGAAGTCATCCCGATTGGCAACAAATATGATTGAAGCTTTCCAGTTTGCAAAGGTGCCCATGGGGGGATCGGTGGCCGAGGGGGGAGTTCGAAGAAGACGACGAAATGTATGGCTGCGTTGGAAATGGGCTCCGTAGATGAAATCTCAAAGGCTAAGCATAGCCAAGAATATTCTGAAACCATATCTGATTTTGCCCCCTCTGCACCAAGTACAACGGAGTACAATATTTTACTGCCCCCTCTTCCCAACGGTAAGCTGCTTGAAAGCTCTCTGATTCTTCATGGGGATCCATTAGCCCGGCCATACCGCACCGACGATTTCGGTCCTAATTTGAAGAAAATTATCAACCCAAACGAGCTAGCTTCGCTTGGGGCCTTCCAGCACAATCATGTGCGGCTGTTCACAGAGCGTTCTGCCAAAGAAAAGGAAGATTGCTGCACCTCCGAGGAGATCCAAATAAAGAACAAGACATGTTTGATATTAGACGGGAGCAAGACATGAAGGCGCCCTGGGTTCCAATTAGCGTCCCAGATGTTAACGTAACAAGTGCTTTTTCTATGTTTGGAAAAAAAAAAAGCATCGAGACAAGTGGCAATAATCCGGCTTCGAAGAAGTAGAGACGACCACAAGAGTACTGTCAATTGAATTGAACGAAGGGGTGACCGCGGACAGCTTGCCGCATCAGCTCAAGATTCTGGGAACCGCCGTCCTTGTCTCTGTGCCTGGCATAGCACAGCAATCTCTGCGATGCAGGCAAGTTGGACACGTCCGTGGCCAGTGCCGCGCTCCCTGGTGTAGCGCATGCCGAAAATTCGGCCACGATCCCAAAGACTCTATTAAACGTACGCCAATCGAACGGCTGCATCTCTCCAGATTCCTACAAAATACTTGATGGACGCGGACGAAACAGCACAAACAGAGGTTTCGGCAGAGGTCAGCAGCGCTCACGGCACAGCCCAAGCAGAGGCAGCCTCACGGACTGAGAAGTGCGAAGACAGGTCGGCGTCGTCACGCTCTGCAACGAAGGAGACAAAGAGAAATATTGTCATCACGTGCACCAACTCGTTCAGTGCTCTTACCCCTGAAGACCAAGCTGAAGAGCCAATGAAGTCTGAGGAAGAGGCGTCCGAAATAGATGAAACCAGCGACAAAGAAATGCTTGGTAAAAGAAAGGGAGAAAACATTCTGTGCTGTCAGATCCTGGCTCCACATCTCCCAAAGCTCCCATCACCGAGCAAGATTCCACAAGACAACCAAACCGCAACCTGTAAACTCGTTCCATTTCTCTTTTTGGAAAAGTGCTCTTCTGACCAGGAGGGAGGCGGAGGAGTAAGGGGGGGAGGACGTAGCCGCGAGCCGCACTTCAACAAGCGAAGAGCCGCATACGGCTCGCGAGCCACAGCTTGGCCACCCTTGGCCTAGAACTTCTGCCTCAACGGGCGACTTGTCATTTTAAAACATAGAAATATTAAAATTACTAAAACAAGGAAAAAGCAACCTCCTTCATGAGCTCCTTGATCCTCGGCCCGCCCTTTTCCCGCGCCCGTGGACCGTGGTGACTGAGGAATGTAGGAAGGGAGGAAAAGACGGAGAAAGAAGGTGAGGCCGAGGAGAGAGAGCTGCCCGGGAACGGAGCAGCTCTCCCTCCCCGGCTGACCAAGACCAACAATGTCACGATTTCGTCACATGCCGCGCGCGTTCGACACCACGGGGCGCCCATGTAGGAGGAGGAGGCTTCCGTGTCGTCCGGTTACAGGATGGCGCACTGATATTTAGTTACTCTCTCCGTGCCAGCTGGGTTGCCCGAACCACAAGAGACGTGGAAGCCGCATAAAAGGTAGGCGCTTAAAGGGGTCATGAAACGCTTTTAAAACTTTTTCCTGTTTCGCTTTCCTCCTCAACTCATAAATCGCGCATTCCACCAAACAGTTCAAGAAGACGAAAAGAAGGGAGGCACCTCTCGCTCGGAACCTGGTTTGTGTAATCCCCGGACACATCCATTCTCCCCCTAGAAGATTAGCCCGTCGCTCAAAACTTAGACAAAAGTTTCTTTCCCTAGCCCGTTCACCCCTAAGCTGACAGTGCTGTGGAAGCTACGTGCTCCTTGGGCTAGCCACACTTTTGCCACGTAAGCGTGGCTAATGTGGCTGCAGAGAATGAAGTCAGGTGATGAAACGGAGGTGGCCGATTGGTCCGGCAAGTGCGTAGCTTCCACCACAATGTCAGCTTAGGGGTGAAGGGGCTAAATGAGGTCCGGTTTTGTGTGACGTCAGTTTGGACCCGATGACACGCTTTTGGGACCGCGGATGTATCCCAGTGAAAAGGCAGAGCGGTTACGAAGGGGAGAAGGAACGAAATAGTCCGCTGTGTTTTCAAATTTTCGCACTGAATGTCAGGCTTTTGATTTTCTACCTTTTTTCTTTTGGCCCACTGAACGATGTTCTATTAGTAAAATCCCAATCTAAAATGATTTATCCCAACCCAAAAATTGTTTCATGGGCCCTTTAAATCATATTTAAGCGCGTACCTTTTTTGCGGTTTCCACGTCTTTTGGGGCTCGGGCAAGCCAGCGGGCACGGAGAGAGTAACTAAATATCAGTGCGTCATATTTTAACCGGACGACGCGAAAACCTGCTCCACCTACAGGGACGATCCGCGGAGCCGAAAGCGTGCAATATGTGACGACATCGTGACGTTTTAGGTCCTGGCCTTTCTACTGGTCGGAGCCGCTAAAAGCTTCTTTTTAATCGAAATACAAAATATAAGTGGCGCGAGCCGTTTCAATTACTTATAAAAGTAGTTTTTGTTCAGTATTCTAGATTAGAAAAGAAAAAAATGCAGTTTATAAAGTACGGAAACAAGAAATGACCCGTCGACATACCCACCACCAAGCGGTGGAAAAGGCGGCGCATACTAGAAAGGTGTAGTGGTATTACAGTGTACTAGAATACTTGGGTAGTGTTGGGACCGAAGGGGCTCGCCTGAAGCGCGTGGTATTGATCGCGACAGGTGTCGCGTCCGGCGCCTTATCCGGAAGGTGTGCGCATGCGCGGCTGCACGCGCGAAAATATGAATCTTTGGTAGCGCTTTGGTGGAGTGCACATAGGATTTCTGATACAGCTACGACCTGCCAGCGGTCGTACCTAGAGCCACTCTATATGGCAGCGTAGCTGCCAGAGTAGCGACACGACGCAAAATTATCTAGATGCACGACGTCAGAAGCGCCTATAGTGATATCCATTTTGGGCCTGGGAGGTTTCCATGGTAACCGTACTTCTAGCGACACCGGGCGGCAACCTTTATCTAGTCGATATCTCCATTCGCTAATTGATAAGTGGTAAAAGACCTAAAAGACGCTTTGCATGGCGGTACGGCATGGGCCTCTGGAGGAGCGGTGCCTGATTCTTCTTTGAAATGAGACGATTTGCAGCGTGCACGAACAAGGCGAGTAGTTTTCCGTGCCGCCGGGATGGCGGCCGCTTCGTAGGACGAACGTACCGTTTTTGTACTTTCGGACTTCGCACCTATGAAACAAAATCCGATTATGCCGGCCATGACAGGACGATTACCTTGGGACATGACTGCTGCTCGACTGCCCATAGTAAGAGAATGTATGCTTAGCACCATACATCAAGACACAATCATTCATTCAAGATGAGATAATCTCACCGACTGGCGAGGAGCGACGTCAACGACGGTATCACCCTCATTTTGAACGATGAACTGTCGACGGGGTTAAACCGAGCAGGACAGCACGGTGGACTACAGAGGATTGTTAAAGTCATCAAAAGAGACGGACGCCGGATATGAGGTGTTCTTGCCGACAGGCCAAGTGGTCGTACAGAAGTTTACCGGCATGCAAAATGTCAATATTTTTATCTGGTGTAGCACACATACCCGTGCTAAAGGGGCCATGAAATGATTCTTTAACTTCTTCTTCCTTAGCTTTTATCCTCAACTCAAAAGAGAACAGTGGAATCACGCGGTCGTGACATGTTAGGACACCGGTGCGATGACCCCAAGCTTCCATCGTGCTTTTTAAGCACAGCATAGAACTTGTCATTCGCAAGTACACTCATGTGCACTCATTGGCCACAAACGCGAATTCAAATATTCATCGACAAATTGATTGTTGACGAGCGAATACGTCCGTGTGACGCAGTTTTCGTGTCAAATGCATGAGCCGGGGTTGGTTGACGTCATTTTGGCTTTTGTACGCATTGCAAAGAGATATTTAGAACCATACACACATGATGATAGCATCATAGCACACGGACATTAATGAGTGCAAAACGGGCCCAGCTGCAGAAAATAAATATTACACTCGTAAAAAATAATTGTCTGTAACTTGTTAATTACAAAGACGAACACACCTCTGAGCCCATAAATTTAATAGTGTGTGTTGATGCATTCTTATAGAGCAGGTCTTTTCATATACGTCATTTGAGCAAGCGCCAGCTTGTCACTCGAAAAAAACCAACCAAAAAACACTGCGATCAAATGCAAGCTATTGCAACGAAAGGACGTTTATTAGAGTCTTCAGAACTGTCGATTCGTAAAATCGTCGATTAGTACAAAAGGTTAAAGGTCGCAGGCGCTTCCTCATTTAAAGTTGCTGTGATTATTCGGTGACCCAGGGATGAAACAACTTCCCCTAGGCCCTACACACGGCGTATACCTTTCGTTTCGATTCTCAGAAATTCAAACATTCAAAGGAAGCTAGAAAATGCGAAAATGTTATCCTAAAAGCTATATCGTAAGATCGTTGATTAGTACAAAACGTAAAGATCGCAGGAGCTTCCTCGCTAAGCGTTTCTGTGATCATGCGGTTGTTTGGGGCTGAAGCAACTCCCCCAAGGTCCAACATGCGACGCATACAATTGGCATTGATTCTCAAACATTCCAACGTTCAAACAAGGCTAGGAGTATACAAAAATCGCATGCAATATGTCTTATCGATCCTCGAACACATCCAGGAATCCGAGCACCACTACGGCGATATGACTGATGCTGTCGCACAGGTGCTAATATCCAGAGCGATCTTGCACAGAAAAGGTATAAAGTCACATTCTTTCAGATCTTCACGTTATACCTGCATCAAAGAGCACGAAGAAGTCCGAAATCGTCGGCAAGAAGTGGCACATTACGACTACCGCGCACCGAACAAAGTCTTATCCACCAGCTCTGGGCGCTGCCATCTTACCGGTGACATCAGGGCTCTTTTGAAGTTACGTGACTAGTATTCACTCGGTTGCTAAGGAAACCGAGCCAGCTCAGCTCGTTGCTATGGTACCGCGTTTGACCAATCACGGTGAGAGGCGGCACAGGGAAAAGCGTGGCGCTACTCTGGCAGCTACGCTGCCATATAGAGTGGCTCTAGTCGTACCGCGGCATCATGCAATTACGCTGCGGCACGATCGTTAGCAACATGATGCTTCAATGTATTGGATGGTACAAGCTACATTACCGTTCCTTCACATGAAAACAATTGCGACTTTAAAGAAGCGGTAGCGGTTTGTCGGATGGTGAGCATTTTAAATGAAATGCCCATTTCCTTGGTCGCAAATGCCGAATATTAGATATTTGAAAGGGATATCTAAAACTCGGAAGCATTTTTTTTTTCCTATCTTATTTTATAACGGAACGAAACGGCACATACTAAAGTTCGAGATTGTTTTAGTATGTTTTTAATACCCCAGGTTAACTTCTCTGTCTTCTTGTAATGTATCCCGGGCGAAGCTCAAGCCACGACACCGAGGAGCGTCCAGATGTGCTTTTAATGGCGCCTGGAATTCCAATGCCCGAGCACCCGTCCCGTGCCCCAGGTCCGTGCTCTTGAAAATCGCGGGATAAGCGCGTGTGTCCGGTGACGCCATCTCTTGGCCACCAGCGGATACATGACACTTCCCCCTCACTTGGCTGAGAACCCGAACCTTTCTGGCGGCCGTCGCACGCGAGTGCTGGTGCGTATGATCGGCTGGGTGGAACATGAAGGTCCTGTAGGTTGTGTAGGAGCAGTAGCCGGCCCTTGAGGGGTGATTGACACCTCGCAAGGCTCCATGGCCAAGTCCCACACAGGTGAAGGTGTAGTAGTCGTTCTGCGCGGTGGCGTGGAACTTCTAGGTCGTATATGTTCCATATGTCGCCGTGTCTGTCCCTGATCGGTGTCGATCATTCACGACCGAGGGCCCAGGCGTCTAGTGATGGTACCCGCCATCCATGTGCGTCCACTTGGAAACTTGCGAATCCACACTGCTTGTCCCACCAAAAAGGCTTCCGGGACTGTCGAACTCGTGGGATCATAGTTGGGTCCGCGGAGGAGTCTCTCGAGCGGAGACGGCAACTCTCGGCCAAGTAGCATCCACGCGGGAGTTTTTCCCGTCGCTGTGTGTACGGTAGTGTGTTGCTTGTATAAAAAGCATGCCAACGTACAGTCCAACGTGCCCTTTCCGCCCTTCGCCAACGCCTTCTTTAACTGCTGGACCATTCGTTCAGCTTGGCCGTTAGTTGCAGGGTGATAAGGGGCACTGGTGACCGCTGCGATGCCGTTGGAGGAGTAAAAGCTCTTAATTTCTTCCGATACAAAGGCGGTCCCGTTGTCGGACATTACTTTCCGTGGTATGCCAAAGGTTGCAAACACGCTGCGCAGTTCTGAAATAACTGTAGATGACGCCATATTCCGAACTGCGCGAACTTCTAGCCATTTGGAATACGCGTCAACAATTATAAGGTAGACCTGCCCCTCGATCGGCCCGGCAAAATCTAGATGGATGGTGTCCCATGGTGCCGTAGGTCTTTCCCAGGTTAGGTTTTCGGTCTTTGGTACTGCTCTCTGGTTTACTTGGCACGTGTCACATTGAGCTACACAGAGTTCAATCTCTTTGTCGATCCCGGGCCACCACAAGTAGCTCCGAGCGTATGCTTTCATGGCAACGATGCCCCGGTGCCCCGCATGTAGAAGTGCTATGGCCTCGGGTCTCATTGACGCGGGAATTACCACGCGCGATCCCCAGATGAGACAACCACGATGAATTGACAATTCTGCTGCCTTGAGCTTGTATGCGACGAAGCGATCACCGTCTAGCTTTCTCACTTCGCCATGTTTGACCGCTTGGAACACCTTAGCAAGTATGGAATCCTTTGCTGTGTTGTCCGCCAGTTCTGTTGCGGTCATGGGAGGTTTCGTGAGCGCTTCCAACATCAAGACATCGCCTGGAGGATGTTGCTCGTCGTCAGTTTCCGGCAATGGCAGTCTGCTTAAGGCATCGGCGTTTTGATTTTGTTTTCCTGCCCTGTAGATTCAATTCAATTCAATGTTTATTTACCATTTTTTACAATGGCGGGGGCTGGGAAAAAAAGCTGTATAAACAGCTTGACGAGTTCCCAGCACCACAAAAGTTTCAGCAGCAGCGGCAATGCGAGTTCACACACAGGGTATACATATTAAAAAGAAGAAAAAAAAGATAAAAAGTTACAGAATATTAGCTAATGCAGAGAACAGTGGATTTAAAACCAAAAAACAAGCAACAAAGCAAGTACAATACAAATGCAACTCAAGTGTAACCATATCACTCGCAACACAAAAAATAAGACCGCAATTCTTTGGGTGAAAGAGTAGTTATGTCTATGTGCTTTAGGGTTAGCATATTTAGCAACTTCGGGAGAGTTATTTTGATTCTCTGAAGACCATAGTTAGAGCGGGAGTTTTCAATAAACCAAGGTTCAGAACTACGAGTTGGATAATTTGAGCTTTTTTTCCTTCAGGGACGCTAGAGAAATGAAACAGTCTCTATTTTTACTGCATTCTATTTTATATTTCATACATAACTTAAAGTTGTAAAGTGTGAAGATTTTCATGACATTTAGATTGCGAAAAAGGGATTCTGTGTGAAAGTCATAGCCGACATTGCAAATTATTCTTAGAGCTTTTTTTTGCAAGAGATGTATTTTTTGAAGGTTCAGTCCTGTGGTCGTCCCCCAAATCAAATGACAATAGTTTAAATGGGAACAAAATAATGACTGGTACAGAAGTAGTTTAACATTGAATGGAAGAATATAAGAATGCCGATACATTAAACCTACCACGTGACTTAGTTTTGATGTGATGTGGTCAACGTGAGCGTCCCAGGACATATTTTCGGAAAAATACACCCCTAGTGTTTTAAATGATCTAACAACCTCAATTGGTGAAGAGTACATTATGATATTGGTCGGAATTTCAACAGATTTGTTTTTAGGTTTAAAGCAAATAGCCTTTGTCTTAGCTGTGTTGATTTTTAGCAAGTTTGCGTTTGCCCATGATTCTAGCTCTGCTAGTACGTTATTCGCAATCTTAGCCATTTCATCCCCAGTCCGAGCAGATACAAAGACACTGGTGTCGTCAGCATAGATACAAAATTTTACCTGTTTGTTTATTTTGACTAGATCATTGATATATATATTAAACAAAAACGGTCCTAAAATGCTTCCTTGGGGCACACCTGAAGTTAGGTTCTTTACATCTGACGAATAACCGTTAACATGGACGTACTGCTTCCGGTGACACAAGTAGCTTTTTAGTAATGTTAAAGCCTGTCCTCTGATACCATATGTCTCGAGCTTTTGAAAGAGTAGTTTATGGTTTAGGTAATCGAATGCTTTTGTAAAATCAACATAAACACCGAGGACAATATTTTTCTTTTCAAAGTTGTCCAGTATAAATTCTTTTTGGTCGAGTAAAGCTAACTCCGTAGAACGATTTTTTCGGAACCCATATTGTGATGCTGTTAAGATGTTATATTTTTCCGAGAAGTTTACAAGACGATCGTGCAGAATGCTTTCAAGGCCCTTTGAAAACACTGAAAGTATAGAAATCGGTCTATAATTTCCGAGCTCATTTTTGTTGCCTTTTTTATATAAAACTGTCACTTTAGCAATCTGCATTCTCGGGGGGAAAATCGCAGTTTCTAAACAAAGGTTAAAGATATGAACTAGGCAAGGGCTAATTACTTCAATAACATGCTTGACTGGCCTAATTTGAATTCCTTCATTATCACAGCTGCTACTGTTGTTTGCTTTAAGAAATACGGATATTACTTCGGCCTGAGTAACCGGATTCAGGTAGACTGTGTTTTCATTTTTATTTGCAATGTATCTATAGATATCGGTGTCGTGGCGATTATCCACTAAGTTAACAAAAAAATTGTTGAAAGCATTTGCAAGAGTTCGACCAGATAACTCCATTCCGTTCACATACAGTTTCTCAATGGCGTTAGTGGAACATCATATTATAATCGTAAGCTGTCAACTTAACACACCAGCGTGTCATCCGTGGCGAAAGCACAGTTGGTACTGGAGATTTTTGGCCCATGATCCCCAACAGCGGTTGATGGTCTGTTGTAATCGTCACGTGACGTCCCGCGACGTAGCGATGAAAACGGTCCATGGCGAAAACAATTGCCAGCCCCTCACGATCCAACTGTGAGTAAATCTTTTCGGCTTTGCCGAAAAGAATTACTCACAGTTGGATCACATTACTCACGAGGTGAAAACGATTGGGGCTTCGTTGCCATCGTCATCGAGCTGAGCTAATACCGCTCCCATGCCGTAGGGTGATGCGTCACATGACACAATCAGGCTTTTGTTCTCGTCGTAATGCGCGAGAACAGTTCGCTGTGCGATGGCATGCTTTAACTGTCGAAAAGCTTGCCGATGCTTTTCTTGCCATGTCCAAGGGACATCCTTCTCCAGCAGTGCATAGAGGTCCTTTGCAATTGTTGCCCGGTTTGCCAAAAACCGGTCGTAAAAGGCTAAAAGTCCCAGAAACGATTGTAGCGTTGTTCTGCATGTTGGCTCGGGCATTTCCTTGATGGCTTTCAGTTTTTCATCTGTCGGGTGTATTCCAGCAGCATCAATGGTGTGGTCGAGGTATTCTACTCGTTCAACTGCAAAACGACACTTACATCTCTTGAGTCGAAGTCCAGCCTGAGCGAGTCGCATCAGTACTGTGTCCAGTCGAGTCAGGTGTTCGGCTGCGGTCGCACCGCTGATGATCACGTCATCTAGGTATACCCCGATCCCCGGAATTCCAGCAAGTACTGTTTCCATGAATCGCTGGAAACTCGCTGGTGCCGCGGCGATCCCAAACGGCATCCTCTTGACTCTGTATAGGCCTTTTATAGTGTTAATGGTTAACAAATCAGCTGTATCTCTTGTCAACCGTAGCTGCTGATACGCTTGCGTGAGGTCTAGAGTAGAAAATACCAGTCCTCCTTGCAAATTGGTTAGGATTTCTGGAATTGTTGGCATAGGATACACGGTTGTTTTCGCCTCCTTGTTTACTGTACTTCGGTAGTCACCGCATAGTCGAATGGTCCCGTCTTTCTTCCGGACCACCACCACAGGTGTAGCCCACTCGGAATGCTGCCCGTATTCTTTTTCTTGACCTTAATCAGCTCGCTTCACTTGTCACTGGGGGATCGGTGTCCGAGGGCTGGCATCGGGGCATATCAAATGTCCCACGTCTGGTTGCTCAAACTTCATACCGACGTGGCCAAGCTCAAGTTGGTCGAAGCGGGGCGGCTCGAAGTCAAAGGCCGCACATGCCTCGTCGTCGACCCAACGAGGCAGGAAGTTCGAGTGAAACTTCACTGGGTGTCGTTCGACGTCTCAAACGAGGACATCCGAAAGGCCTCCGCGGATTACGGCAAGGTAAAGGACGTTTCCTTTGACCGGTGGAAGGTGGCTGGCTTCGAGGGGGCCGAGTCCACCACCCGGATTGTACGCATCGTACTCCGGAAGGGAGTCACCCTCGAGCGCCTTCCGCACCAGTTGCGTTTCGGAGGCGGCACGGTCTTAGTCGTAGTGCCTGGACGAGCTCCGATTTGCCTCCGGTGCCGCAAGACTGGGCATATCCGATGGGACTGCCGGGCCCCAAGGTGTTCTGAGTGCCGCGCCTACGGGCACGAGCAGCAGGACTGTGTGCGCTCGTACGCACGAGCTGCGGTACGTGGTGCGGGTGATGACCAGAATGACCTCCTCATGGACGAGGAGGAGGCGGAAAGAGCGGCGGCTCAAACTGCGACTTCGACCGAGCAGCCCACCCCGGTTGACAAGGGCGGCCGGCCAGACACCGGCCCGAAGAAGGCGAGCGTCGTGGGAGTGAAGCAGCAGGAGACTGCAGCCTCTGGTCCTGCTGTTAAAGACTCGTCGACGTCTTCTGTGCCGGAAGGCGATGCAAGGGACGTTGCCGCGACGAACAGTGAGCCCACCGTCTCTGAAATGGACCTTGACAAGACTGCCGTGAAGCGTCGTCATGAAGGCGGTGCTGAGTTATCTCAGGAACGGAGGCTACGACAGCTCGAACGGAAGTGGAAGGTGGCGGCGGGGTGGAAAGGCGTCGACAGTCCGCAGCGGTCATCGTCACCGCATTCCCGCGAGAAGCTGTCCCAATAGGCCACCACTGTGAGAGAGGACTGCCGTGTATGAAGACGCGCCAAAAGGGTAAGCTCCGTACGCTGTGCCTGGTCCCACTTCACGATAAACACGCTCGAAAAGCCTGTACGTATAGCGACCTTAAATGTACGGGGGCTCGCTGAGAGAAGAAAGCAAAGGCAGTTGTATCGTCTAGTCGTAGAGCAGGACCTCGACATAGTCGCTTTGCAAGAAACGAAGGTCGAAAGGGAGGACCAGACAGAGCGTATGGTGTGGCCTTTTACTGCTAACTATAGCGTGTGCGTCAGTCATGCAGTAGGAGCATCGGCAGGGTGTCTGTTGTTAGTTGGCGCGAGCCTGGGAGCGGATGTGCAAAAGGTTACGACCTCAGAATCGGGTCGACTAATAGTCTGTGATATGGCATTTTTGTCGCACGAGTGGCAAGTCATTTGCATTTACGCGCATAACACAGCCGAAGAACGAAAAACGTTTTTTGAGGATATTCGGTCTTTCTTTGCGACGGAGCGTGTAGTCATCTTTGTTGGCGACTTTAACTGTGTGCTTTCGGCACGAGATAAAACGAGTGCACATCCGTTTAGGGACGCGAGTACTGTTGTTTTAAATGAAATTGTAAATTTCTGTGGGTTAGAAGATGTTGGGGACTGTTTGGGGGACACTAGAAATGTACCTTATACTCACTTTCAAGGGTCAAGTCATGCCCGTTTGGATAGAGCATATATTTCCTTAGAGATTCTTCCTCAGTGCAGCGAATATCGTGTGATACCCGTGTCATTTAGTGATCACTGTTTAGTTTTGTTTACACTTGCAAGCGCCAAGGCAAAAAGAAAAGATTTCTGTTGGGAGCTTTGGAAATTAAGTAGTAAACTCATGAGTGACGATGATTTCGTGGCCGCTGTCAAGGATAGCTTAAGAGGAATCTTCAAAGGGGAAGTGAATGACTACGCTTTAAAATAGGAACAGTTTAAGCAAGAAATTAAAATGAAAGCAATGGAAAGAGCGAGCGCGATAAAGTATAGAGAAAGAAAAAAAGAATCGCTTCTGCGCAGTAATCTTGAGTTACTTATCGGCGAAGAGAGTCGTTCGCCTGGTGTTTATAAAGATGACATAAGCACTTTGAAATCCAAGTTGGAAGTTCTTGATAAGGAGCGGTACCACGGAGCACTGGTTAGAGCGCGTGCAGGAAAGTTGTTCTGTGGGGAAGCACCGACAAAAAGAGCTCTCGGGGCTGAGAAAAGGTACGCTAGGCGCAACGAGATTGTCGAAATCGAATATCACGGGGCCGTTACAAGAGATAGCGCAGAAATAGAGAAGGCTTTTTGTGAATTCTACAAAAATCTGTTTTCTCACCGAACCGTTAATTTAGCGAATTTTAAAAGCGAGTTTATGTGCCTATTACCGCGGTTAAATAGTGAAACAACTTCCTTTTAGAAGCTGAGATTACCGTAGATGAAGTCGAAAATGCTAATGAGCATTTGAATCCTGGAAAGTCGCCCGGCCCCGACGGCCTAAGCGCGGCCTTTTACAAGGCGATTAAGCATGAGGTTAGTCCGGTAT
The DNA here is from genome assembly GCF_016920785.2 of Ixodes scapularis. Taxonomy (NCBI): domain Eukaryota; kingdom Metazoa; phylum Arthropoda; class Arachnida; order Ixodida; family Ixodidae; genus Ixodes; species Ixodes scapularis. The sequence goes on along the minus strand of NW_024609835.1, from coordinate 107,478,247 downwards.
TGTGTAGGGTTTACGCTGAAGCATATGAGCGTAAATTACTACCACCGTCTTTTTGGCGTTCCCATACAATACTCATTCCCAAAAGCGAGGACAAGATAAAGCTTAGGCAGGTGTCGGCGTACCGTCCAATCAGTCTAACAAACGTTGATTATAAAATATTTATGAAAATCTTAGCAAAACGGTTGCAATCAGTGATAACAGACATAGTAGGGCCTCACCAAACGTGCGGAATTAGAGGACGGACCATAGTAACGAATATTCACGTCGCCAGAAGTGTCCTTGAGTGTTGTGACTGTATGCAACGCGTGGTTGCTATGCTCCAGATTGATCTGGAAAAAGCGTTTGACCAGGTGTCACACGAACTTTTGTTCAACGTGCTAGAACACGTAAATGTCGGCACAGTTCTGCTCGAGGGTGTACGTATGGCGTACAAAAAGTGTTCCACGAGTCTCATTATCAACAAAGTTGTCAGTGAACGCATTGAAGTGTCCCGTTCTCTCCGTCAAGGTTGTCCCTTATCACCCCTTCTGTTTTGTATCTACATAGAGTCGTTTTGTTTAAGTATTATTAGATGCGAAAGTATTAGGGGGTTTAAACTGCAATCGTGCGAAGTAAAATTGTTATCTTACGCTGATGATATCGCACTATTTTGTGTCGATAGAGGTGGCATAAGCGAGGCAGTAAAGCTGGTTAAAAAGTTTTGCAGATTTAGCGGTAGTGCCGTAAATTGGCACAAATGTTTAGGCTTTTGGCATGGAGATTGGGATGCAAAGCCTAGTGTTTTTGAAAACGTGAACTGGGTAACGACACCAGTCAAATACTTAGGGATACCGTTAGAAAATTATCGCGACAGTGACCCATACTGGCGAGGGCAGGCTGTGGATCTTCGAGAAAAAACGGAAAAGTGGAAAGGGAAGGATTTGTCGATGTTTGCGCGTGCCACAGTGTGCAATTTATTCTTTGTCTGTAAACTGTGGTATGTGCTTCAGGTCTTGCACTGCTCGCGTATCAACGTGCAGAGATTACATCGTGTTTTTGCGGTTTTTATCTGGGGATCCACCTGGGAAAGAACAAGCCGCACGAACCTTTTCAGGCACGTGCGCGCCGGGGGACTCTCCTTGGCGCACCTATTTTTGCGGCAGGTTGTAAACCGCTTTATTTTTCTTCGCGACGTGAATGAACCTTTTCTGCGCACAGTGTGTCAAGTGCGCCTGGCCAGCGCATTACCAGAGCTTGTCGTTTCTTCTGTGAGGGCATGTGAAGGGGGAATTTATGGTTATTTCCGTGAGGTGGTGCAAGCGACTCGGTTTTTGTGTGCACGTTTTTCCTTACAATATCTGAGCGGGGTATCTCGAAAACAATTGTACAGAGACGTTCTTGATGTTGCCCTCCCGGTTCCGTTGTATGGTCTTTGTATGTCTTTGGGGAGGGGCAGGATGTCCTCCAGCGAGTTAAGAAAATGACAGTTCCGCCGAGTGTTAAAACCTTTTTCTTCAAATTACATACTGGTGTCCTGCCGGTGAAGACATGGATGGGGGATAGGGGTCTGTTTGTACCGTGCGGGGTAAATTGTTTACTGTGTCAAAAACCGGAGACTGTAAAACACGTCTTTCTAGATTGTTGGGATGGGTTTTTTTTTTTTTGGGGGGGGGACGTGCTGCAACGCACATTGAAAAAGGATTTTCCGTTGGATCCACAGGGTATCCGGTATCCAAGCATAGAAAATGATAATTGTGTCCCTTACGACTTGGTTATGCTTTTGGGTCTACACAGCATCTGGAAATCGCGCATGGCGGTTCGTCATGCAGAAGTCGATGCTAGGCCGGTTTCTGATTATTTTTGTGTTTCTTTGCGCAACGTCATTGAGGTGTGGAAAGCGCAGGAGTGTTGCCCGGATTGGGTGCCTGTTCTAGAAGAAGCGCTGCCTTTGAAACCTTTTTAATTTTGTGTATGTAGTGTTTGTCTAACCATCGCGTCTACTTTTATCATTCTGTACCTCTTTTTGTTGATACTTATGCCTGGCAATAAAGAAAAAAAAAAAGGGATCGGTGGCCGAGTGGGCTAACGCACACCAGCTCGGAGCACGTGGAGCGAAAGCTCGCGCTGCAGAACCCAGGGATCCTGGGTTCGAGCCCACCCCTGCCCGTTTCGATCTGGATGAGCATCGTACCGGCGTGCGGTCGTGTATCACTACTGCGTGATGCACGTTAAAGACCCCAGGCTAGCGGCTGTACCGCACTGGCTAAATTTCTCATCTACAGTGGGTAACAATGTCGCCATGTTCTGGCAGACTAAACTCCTGCTGTATAAACAACTAACGACTAATTTGTTTTGTTTGTTCACTTGTCACTCATTCTTATGTCCATTTATGCGACGAACCACCCAAGCGACGGTCGCAAAGGGGTAAAAATGTTCTATTTCTTCGTGGCTGCCACGACCATCCGAGAATCACCTGACGTTCACTTGTAAGAATGGCTTATAAGCCGTGTCAATTTTTTATCACGCGTTTAACATTTAACGTTTAATATTTAACTTAAGTCCAAAAACTGAGAAAATGTGGGCTGAACAAGTAATGCTTTATAAGATTCAAAGAAAACAAAAAACTATTTCACATCATTTTGAGCAGAAAACATGAGCACACGTAGATCAGGCAAGGAAAAAGTTGTAATAGTTTACAGCACGGCATTGAAATAATGGCTACAATGTGCAGCGCATACATGGTTACAATATGCAGCGCATTATCCTCTTGAGGGTAAACCATCTGAAACCTACAAGCTCACAACAATACATTTAACCAACAGCTGCTTTCTGACAACCAGGGAAGTCTCGCCTGAGCTGGGTATTCGAAGGGAAAGACCCATGGTTCCACAGGGGGCGTATCTGGTTCACGCAGACATTCAGGGTGTTTTTGTTTTATTCTTTACAGAAATTTACATATTTTACACACACAAAAAAAGGATGTGGCAGATATGTGGATGCCGTCTTTGGTTATATCTGTAGGGCTCGGTGGACAATGAATGGGTGAATAACCGTTGCAATGTTTAATAATGAACCAAGATCTGTTAGCTAACTTGTTTATTAACGGCTTAATTGGCCATGGTGCAATTGCAGTTTTAAAAGGAGTCATTATTAAAAACAAACACAGTTTCGACAATTCGCGAAAAAGCAACGAGGTTCGCAAAATTAATAGTAAAAGTTTGCCTTTCTTCGCTTGATTCAGAAACCGCGTTATGAAAATAATACGTAGAATAGTAACTTAGTCGTCTTGATGTGTGGCGCCGGCGAGTCCAGCGAAGAAACGCTGTCGAGTTAGCGACGAGGGGACAGAAACAACTGCGTCATTCTTCTACGCATCAATATCAGCACAACCTCGTTCGCGCTTTCAGCGCTCAGTTTGTTTAATTAAGTGAAGAAAGGCAAAAGTTTAGCGATGAATATCTCAGGACAGAACGAGCGGGTTGGTAGAGATAATTAAGCTTGAGGAAGAAACGAAAATGGACGGACAAACACAACAAAAACGAGCGCCTTGTTACTTTCGCTCAAAGCTCGTTGTTTGTTCGCGAACTTTTTAAATTAGGTTGGCCTTTAATGATGGCTCCCTTTAAAGCTGCAATTGCAACATGTCCCATCAAACATTTCATTAACCCTTTGCCTACCGAAAAAATTAAAAAAAAAAAAAAAGATTTGAAAATACCGATTTTTTTTACGTGCCCTATACTCTGTTTTACCTTGTGTTGTACCGCAGGAAAGGCTACAAGCGCGAGCTCCTTGCTCTAGGGCACATCTCGGCGGCACGAGCTCCCGTGCACCAAGGGCAGCTGCCAACGCTATGAACTCGCGCTCCTAGCTTTCGCTACATGCTCCGCTCAAAGAGAAAAAAGAAAAAAAGAAAAAAAAGGCGGGCTGCGCGAGCCGCATAACTCGACTTCAGCGCCGCCATGAACTGTCAATACACGCGCCCTCACGAGCTCCCGTTGCCGAGCCGCTCCGGTCCCAACACTACCCAAGTATTCTAGTACACTGTAGTGGTATCACGCATCGACGAGCGGCGAGCGTAGAAAGGTCCCGCGTGTACGCGGCGGCGCTGCAGTCGAGGATCCGACCGGTTCCGAGCGTTCCGAAGGCCTTCGGCGAGCAGCTTTGGCTTGCGGTTTGGCCTAGAGCCACTCTATATGGCAGCGTAGCTGCCAGAGTAGCGAGACGACGGAAAATGATCTAGATGCACGACGTCAGAAGCGCTGATAGTGATCTCCATTTTGGGCCTGGGAGGTTGCCATGGTAACCATGCTTGTAGCGACGCCGGGCGGCGACCTTTGTAGTCTAGTTGATATCTCCATTCGTTCATCGAAAAGTGGTATAAGAGGCTTGGCATCATGGTACGGCAAGAACCTCTGGAGGAACGGTGCCTGTTTTTTTCTGAAAAGTGAGACGATTTGCAGCCTGGGGACTGTCGGGCAACGAGAGATATCGTACGTGCACGGACAAGGCGAGTGGTTTTCGGCGCCGCCGGGACGGCGGCCGCTTCGTGGGACGAACGTACCGTCCTATTCGGACTTCGCTCCGATGTAACAAAATCCGATTACGCCGGCCAGGATAAGACGATTGGCTCGGGACATAACTGCTGCTCGACTGCCCCATAGTGAGCGAGTATATGTTTAGCATCATACTTCTTCAAGACCCGATCATCCCTTCAAGATGAGATTTTCTCACCGACTGGTGAGGCGCGACGTCGACGGGGTTCAACCAAGAAGGACGGCATGGCATGGTGGTCTCTAGGGAATCGTTGACGCCATCAAAAGGTGTTCTTGCTATAAGGTGTTCTTGCCGACAGGCCTTATATATCCTTATAAGGATATAAGGTGTTCTTGCCGACAGGCCAAATGGTCGTTCGGAAGTTTACCGGCATTCAAAAAGTCAGTATTTTTATCTGGTGTAGCACACATATCCGTGTTAAAGGGGCCACAAAATTATTTTTAAACTTCTTCTTCCTTACCTGTAATCCTCAACTCAAAAGAGAACTGTGAAATCACGCAGTCGTGACATGCAAGGGCACCGGTGCGACGACCCCAAGCTTTCACCGTGCTTTTTAAGCACACCGTAGAACTTGGCATTCGCAAGTGATGATAAGTTTTGTCAGGTCACTCATTGGCCAGGAAAGCGAATTCAAATATCCATGGACGAATAGATTGCTGACGAGCGCATACATCGGAGTGACGCAGTTTTCGTGTCAAATGTGTGAGTTCGGGTCGGCTGACATCATTTTGGCCTTTGTAGGCATTGTAAAGAGGATATTTGGAACCAAGCACACTGACATTAAGAAGCACAAAACGGGCCCAGCTACAGAAAATAAATGTTTCACTCGTAAGAAGTAAACACGTCTGTAACTTGTTAATTACAAAGACGAACACACCTCTGAGCATCTAAGTTTAATAGTATGTGTTGATGCATTGTTATATAGCAGGACATTTTATATACGTCACTTGAGCAAATGCCAGTTTTTCACTTGAAAAACAAACCAAAAACCACTGCGATCAAATGAAAGCTATTGCAACGAAAGCAAGTTATATCAAAATCTTCAGAACTGCCAATTCGTAAAATTGGCGATTAGTAAAAAAGGTTAAAGATCGCAGGAGCTTTCTCGCTAAAAAATGCTGTGATTATTCGGTGACCCAGGGCTGAAACAATTTCCCCTAGGCCCTACACGCGCCGTATACCTTTCGTTATGATTCTCAGAAATTCAGGCTTTCAAAGGAAGCTAGAAAAATGCGAAAATTGTATCCTAAAAGCTATGTGGAGCGCAAGTTCGTCTGCTTCTTTTTGCAGGGGTTGTGGTGACGTCAGAACGCCGAGATCTGAGTGGCTCCGATTGAAGGCTAGTGGGCAGACCTAAAAGCAAGCTGCCTTGAGGTCTACCCACTATTCTTTATTCAGAAGCAATCAGAGCTCGGCGTTCTGACGTCACCACAACCCCTACTAAAAGAAGGAGACGAACTTGCGCTGCGCATATCGTAAAATCGTTGATTAGTATACTTGGGAGTTGTGTGAATATTTATACAGCGTGTAGTTGTTCAGCCATTTCAAAGTTGCGACAAGTCACTCGCTGTAGATGAGCAATTCAGCCAATGCAGTATAACCGCTAGCCTGAGGTCTATAGGTCCTTAACGTGCACCACGCAGTAGTGATACACAACCGCAGGCCGGTACGATGCTCATCCAAATCGAAACGGGCAGGGGTGGGGATTGAACCCAGGTTCCCTGATTGATTAGTACAAAACGTAAACATCTCAGGAGCTTCCTCGCTAAAAGTTTGTGATCATGCGGTTACCTGGGGCAAAAACTAATTCCCCAAGGCCCAACATGCGACGCATAGATTTCGCATCGATTCTCAGACACTTCAACGTTAAAATGAAGCTAAGAGAATGCGAAAATTGCATGCTAAATGTCTTATCGATCCTCAAACGCATCCGGAAACCCGAGCACTGCTAAGGCGACATTACTGATGCTGTCGCACAGGTGCTAATATCCAGAGCGATCTTGCACGGAAAGGGTATAAAGTATCATTCTTTGAGATCTTCACGTTATACCTACGTCAGAAAGCACGAAGAAGCCCTAAATCGTCGGCAAGCTGCGGCGCATCACGACTCCGCGCACCGAAAAAACTCGCAACCACCAGCTCTGGGCGCTGCCATCTTACCGATGACATCACAGCTCTTGAGAGGTCACGTGACGAGTCGTCACTCGGTTGCTACGGAAACCGAGCCAGCTCAGCTCGTTGCTATGGTACCGCGTGTGACCAATCGCGGTGAGAGGCGGCACAGGGAAAAGCGTGGCGCTACTCTGGCAGCTACGCTGCCATATCGAGTGGCTCTAGTTTGGCCCTTTGGCGGTATTGGCCTCGAGATCGACCTATACTCCGTTTCAAACATAGCGTGCAACGTAGTCAAAGCTAGCGTGCCGGTTTGCACAGCCGACCCCGACTACGTTCGCTCCACAAAATAGTGAGGCCACTGAAAAAAAAAAAAAAAAAAAAGTCGAAAAGTGTACATTTTTGTAGCTAGGAACTAATAGTGGCGTTATGATTTCGAGGGAATACCGATTCTTTTTCAATAAAAAGGAAAAGATAATGTAAACTACTCCAAATTATTTTCTGTTTTCGTTCGTGCGGCACTCGCTCTCGCTTCGGGTTTTCGGGTTGTGCGGCTGCCCCTGCCTCGCCGGTTTCGTGAAGATGGCGTCTTACGCGGGAAGCTTTCTTTTCCTGCTCGGATATTTTCGAAGATTCGTTGTGTGAAGATCTCGCAAAAGTGCAAGCAGGTGATCGCCAACGTGTACGCGAGTTCAAGAACGTGTTTCCCGGAGACGTCGGTCCGTGAGGTCCTTGAGACGGTCAGTAACGACACCGGAGTGTCTGGCAAGGTGGCGTCCCCGAAGCGAAGACCTCGCAACGTGAAAGTTCCGAGCACGCGGACAGTGTTGTGAACTGCCACCTGTTATTTCTGGTGTTGAAATCGGCCTTATGGCTTCAAAGTGAAACAAGCCTCAAGAAGGAACTGTGTCGGTGATGAATCGTGCCTACGGCTCCGTCTGCTTGCGGGACCTTAACGCAGGCGGTGCCCGTGATTGCATTCCGAAGCGTCTGGGTTCTTCTGCCTGCGGGACCGTAACCATGGTCGGCTCCGTCTGCCTGAGGCACCACATGCCCGTGCCTGTATTCCGAGGCCCCTGCTTTCCTCGAAAAGGAAACAACACTCGATCCTGATCTCGAGTGCCGTGTGTTGTGTACGCGTCTATTGTGAATCATTCCCGGTTCATGGGGGCGCCGGCACCAGAGCACCGAGATACTGCCGTCTGGATGACTTCTTCCATACACCGGCGAGTATTCTGCAGTGCGGTCCCCTAATCACAATATTCGTTATATAAAGGACCGTCCACCACACTCTCAAGGTACTCTCTGATTTTACGCTACCATGTAAATAAACGGCTTTAAATAGAAACGCCCTGGATCTCGACCGTTCTTCCGTTTTGACGAGGCCGGCGCAAGTTCGAGCGGAACACCAGCCCCTGGTCTACCTTCTTATAAATAAAAATCAACAAGAAAAGAGGAATTGAATTATGCACTTCCGCAATACGCACAATCTTGCACAAAAAATCGGTCGAGGAAAAAAAAAAAAAATCCTTTGCGCCCTAAGTGGATTCGAACTACCGCCACCGAGATGTCGGCATCGCCGGCATCGCCGGAGCAGCGCCTTGTACCGCTCGTCCACGAAATCTCGCGGAGTAACACAATTTTGTGTGTTTTTTCATGCGCACTACTTCAGTAGCTTTCCCAGCGTTGCACGCGATGTTTGAAACGGAGTATAGAGGTGGCGCTACGATCGCGCTATCATCATCATCAAAGCGGGGATAGGAGAGCGGCCGCTCTGGGCCGCCCCATAGGCTCTTCACGTTCGCGCGGGAGACGGCGTAGATTCTTGCGTTTATTTTGTCACATACTATCGGTGGGAAAACAATTCTAGCGGAAAAGGATGCGGTACTGTTCGGTGCTTCAGTGAAGATCGAATCGTGTTGCCAGCGTGCGGCCTAAATTTATATAATCGCTTCTGTGGGTGCGTCGTCTGCTCTAGGCAGACGTTGGAAAGCATGGATCACCACGACTGATGCCTGTCTCCGGCTGAACTGGAACATTTATGTTAAATATTTGTTTCTTTTAAAACGAATATATCGGTTCATTCACGTGGGAATTAAAAAAAAATTGCCAACCCACATAACATAATACTGGTACTGTGGGCTGGGAAATCGCACCCTCTATGCGTTTTTTTTTTTTAACTTCTAGTTTTTGCAGTTATATAAATATTTAGAATAAAGATAAGTTAGCGCTGTATTTAAAATTACCATGCTATTGAGTTCCTCCGCCCATTTAGTGTGCCATAGTGTGGGTACGTTTTTGGAGTCTAAACAAATCTACTGCGTTGCGATGAGGAGAGTGTGTCTCTTCTAGTTAAGATCTGCAAACTGCACAGTTGGCAGGACAACTGAAACAAGTGAAACAAACTGTTCTAATATATCTGCCGTGACTGTAGTAAAGGAGCGTAACCGAGCAACGCAGCAGTGTTCCTGTTATTAAATGCTTTTCACGGTAGTGTGGGTTCACCCACTTCAATATTCTTGGTGAGGGCCGCGGATGTTAAAAGGCTAATACTATATTTTTCTGGCTAAATAATCTTGTATTTAAACACAGTAGACTCTGCAACCCCAACAAACGACGCGCACCACGACACAGACAGCATCGGCCGCAGTGATACTCTTTTACTGATGAGGGCTAGCGACCTGCACGAGACTTTCCGATCACCCTCCGCCCTCACCTAACGTATATCGGGACTGGGCAGTTTATCGATTAACTTTCAGATTATTCAAGTAATGCTTTAATTGCAATTGCTTTCGCCGGTTAATTGGAGTCTTGCGCAGGCGAAAGTCAACAAGGCGTAAGAAATGCCCGCTTTAATATTTTTGACGTCTTTACTTATTTTGTGACATAGGCTTGCACGGTAAACAACTTCAGCGTGCTTGTCATTTTACCGAGGGTGATTATACTGTTTAAATAATAACTTTAAAAAATACTTCATTTTAAAAGGCTTCTCGTGTTCATATTTATGTAGGACTCACAACGTGAAGTTTAGAATGGGACTGCAATATGCCATTTATGACATAGTAAAACCAGTAAAACAATGTGTAGTTTCAACGTCTTTCACGCACTATGACCGGCAGAAAATCAACATACGGATTTATTGATTGATTAGTCTATAAGAGGATAGCGATCAGTCGGGTTAATTTTCTAATCAAACCGCAGACCCACTCAACATTCAATCCTTTATGAAAGCCACGGTTTGTGTGAAATAACAAAAATACGTGGGATCAGCGATTGCATACAAACCAACACACTAAGATTATGGAAGATTCCGACTTAATAATAATCGCTTTGCTGAATTTCTGCGCATTGGAAACAATACAACACAACCTTTAGTAAGAAGAAGCGGCAACAAAAACATAAAACATTTAATAAGGAATGTCAAGCTCAGCCTGAAACGGGCTTGCGTCGTCGAGATCCATGCTTCTGAGCGTGCGCCCGTAGCAGACGACGCACGGTGGCGACACGGTTCGATCTCGAGGCGAATAGCAGCGCGAAGTGGCTCCCGTTCTGAACTGATCTTTACCCCGTGTTTGCTGTCGTTTGTGGTCAATGAAGTGTCACGCCGAATTAGTGTTTAATCGCGCAGCAAATGCAATGCGAGCCGCCCTGGCTGCCCGCTTCATACAGCCTATCCAGAACATGCTTTAGTGGCGCCCTCTCGAGCCGTCGACACGGAGTCCGACAGCCGTGTCGGACGTTGCCATGCCGACAATTATCGCGTTCATTTAGGCTTAGAAATGCCCAGAATCGAAACACTATCTTAAAAATGCGCCGATGTCATTGCCCATGCTTTGCGGTTTAATTGAGGTAAGGCAAAGCGAAAGCTTCCTGCATCATTCGTTGCTGACTAACGCGCCCGATATTGCAACCACAACGACATATTATTCCCAAAGCGAGCGGCGCTCAATCGCTGGGGTGCCGCCATGTTTCCACGCATCCCTACCGAGCCAGTCACGTGATTTCAAAATCCCTCTCCTAGGCATGCGGCTAACTTTAGCCGCGGTTAGTGCTTCGAGCAAACGGGCCCTGGAAGTCAGAACCCAGCGGACATGCTGACGAGGGAAATTAGCGCCGAGACACTGATCGAAAGCGAACAGTGGTGGCAAGGGCCTGACGCCTGAGTGGCTTTCAACGGAACCTTGCAACTGGCCTAAGGGTCAGGTATTCTACGACAGCATCCCAGAGGTGCAAGATGAACGAAAGAAAGAACACCACGTGCTGCACACTGCGGAGGTGAAGGGGCCGGAGCTCCTAAATCTGAGCAGTTACAGTCGCATAATGAGACCCCTCAGGGTTACCGCCTGGATGTTTCGCTTCATCAAGAATAGTCGAAACAAGCGAGAACGGGCTGGGGGTCCACTTACTGCAGAGGAGCTCGAGCAAGCCGAGAATTACTGGATTGTGAAGGCTCAAGAAGCATACAGAGCGGAAATGGGCACCGCGGGTGGAACCCGAAGCACGAACAGCGAAACCGTGTTACTGAAGCCCTTTGTGGATGCGGATGGACGAGTGAGGGTCGGTGGGAGGCTTCGGAATGCACAGACCGATGTGACAGTCAGACATCCGCACTTATTACCGCCATCTCACCCCCTCACTGAACTTATTGTGAACGATGCGCACCGAAGGACGATGCACGGTGGTGTCCAAGATACCTTAAACGAAGTACGTGAACGCTACTGGGTACCACGTGTGCGTCAGCTCGCCAGGAAAGTATAATAAACCGTTGCAACGCCTGCCGGCGAGCAAGACAGGCCAGCCTCCGCACCGACCGCTCCGCTGCCGGAAGAGCGACCGGGCCGCCCCCTTCGAGGTGGTGGGAATTGACTTTGCTGGACCACTACTAGTGAAGGCTTCCCCGTCGGACCAAAAGGCCTACATCGCTCTGTTTACCTGCGCCGTTACACGAGCTGTGCACTTGGAACTCGTTTCCAACCTGACGACCGAGGCCTTCATTATGGCCTTTCAGCGGTTCACTGCACGTCGGGGACTACCGAGAGTCGTGTACACGGACAACGCCCTCACCTTAAAAAGGGCAGCAAAGGACTTGTGCGGCATGTGGGACGTGCTAAGGAACCCACACTTCCTGGACCACTGCTCACAAAATCGTATCAAGTGGAGGTTTATTGCCGAAAGAGCAGCGTGGTGGGGCGGTTTCTGGGAGAGGATGGTACAGACAGTGAAGCGGAGCCTACGAGTGATACTCGGAAAGAACAAGTTTGGATTCGAAGAAATGACGACCATACTACAAGAAGTTGAAGCCGTCGTAAATTCTCGACCCCTGGCTCCCGTTCACGACGCTCCACACGAGCAGGAGGCGTTGACGCCTGCGCACTTTTTTTTTTTTTTTTTTTTTTTTGGGGGGGGGGGGGGGGGGGGGGCGGCTGGCTGACGGCGCTCCCATCGACCAGCGTGGAGAACGTGCCAGTTTCGACGAGGGGGGACGACACCAGACGGTGGCGGCACCGACAAAGACTACTGAATCAGTTCTGGGGGAGGTGGCAAAAGGAGTACCTCCTGCAGCTCCGCTCAGCACACCGGGCAACAGAGACACGCACGAACGACCTGCGGGACGGGGATCTCGTCCTCGTCCATGAAAACAAAACGCCACGGCTCATGTGGAGCATGGGGCGGATAGAACAAGTTCAGCGGGGTCGGGACAACCACGTGCGTTCGTGTTTGGTGCGCCTGCCTGGTGGGGTTACACTTCGGCGTCCCGTCCAGCTCCTCTTCCCCCTTGAACTATCCCAGTGAACGAATTCTGCTCATCGCTGGGGGACCCGAGCCGACATCTCCAGCAGCCTGAGCGCGGCGATGGGGGCTGGGGTGAGGGCAAGACGGGAGGAGGAAAGCGCCGGACGGGCGAAGAGTCGAACAAAGGAACTCGAACGGACAAGATCGCGGCGACGTCGACTTGAACAGTGACCCCGAGAGCGAGCACAAGCGTCGCTGCGGTCGCCGCGCCCGGATTGGGTGAGGTGTACTGTGACGTCAGGGGGAGTACTCCGCTCCGCGATCTCGCATCGGCTCGCCTCCCAGCACCGGTTTCCTGGTTTGGCGTTGTGTGCCCCAAGCTCTTCGAGGAGCTGGACTTCGTTTACCTGGTGTGCGAGACGTTGAGTTAGGCCGGTATTGACGTGCTTCCGTACATTTTATAAGCCTCCTTGTCCCTTTTACCTTTAAAATTGGGTTACAAATCTCGAAAGCTTTCGGCGGAGACAATTCCGCCGATGAACCTCCCCGTCCGTCCACACGACACAAGGCAATCTTGCGAGGGGTCGGTGAAGCGATGGCGCAAGCGTTTCAGACGCTGGAATTCTGTTCCTTGCACGTTCATGATTTAAGACGATATTAGATCCCGCTTTCAAGGCATTTGAAGTGGCATTTATATCATGGGCCTTTGGGTAGTTGGCAAATTAGCTCGCGACCCTGACTCTGCGCTGCCACTCTGCATGCGCTGGTTCGCAGATGCTTTAAAGGCCATGCGTCTGATGATCTTGGAAGTGCTCGTGGAACAGGGTTGTTTTACATAAATGTAGCTTCTTCGCGAATTAATTATATAGTTTATACACGTATGCAGGCATATTTCTTAGAAGCTGCACAATTACTGGAAATTAGTTTGTATGGTAGCAGCAAAAACGGCCGAATCGCCCCCAGTTGTCTGTATGATATATATTGAACTGCCAAACTATGCACGGCAATAGTGCCGTAATATGGAATGTTTATACTTTTTCCTGACATTCTTTATTCCAGCCTATTCCAAGAATGCACCGTTTAGTCTGAATTGTCATTTCCAATTAAAAGAGGCACTGCTGCAGGTCCCCAAAAGCTTCCTCAGCCTCCAAACTCGCTACAGCTGGACTCTCTGACATCAGAGGAAAACAGGAGTAAAAGCAAGCATTCGAACGTCTGCCCAGTGGTAGATGCGGCACTAGCAGCAGAAAATGTGGAACCTCTGAAGGGCGGCAGTCTGCGTGAGAAAAGCTTCTGGTATTTTAGCTTCAGGACAATTCTATTTAAGTAAAATCTCAATTTTAGGGCTTAAGGGGCTAATAACGAGCTAGACACCTTCGCTTACGTTTGTTATACATTATTTGCGGGTTGATATAAACAAGTCCACAAATACCACCCGTGTAGTTCATTGAAATACTATCCGAATCCAGCAAAGGTCAAATGCAAGCAATGTATATAATAAATGTTCCTTTTTTTTTTTTTTTCTTTTCTTCTGCACTTGGGCTGTCTTACTTGTGATTCTTTCTTGATGGCCCAGACTGTATTTAACATGTTGCTCGAGCAGCATGCTGCTTTTCTGCTTCGGCGATCTTGTTTAAAAACAGATACAAAAAAAAAATAGTATACATAACCTGCCAATTCATTTTGACCATCAGCAGCATTTATTGTGCGAGGTGTAAATCTATAGTGATGCTCCTGCAATTGTGGCCATATTTCATTATTTTCATATACCAGCTGCGATTCATGCGTTCCCTGCCCTGTCAACCATGCTTAAAATGTTGGTTGAAGTTTCGCCTGTAGCTACAGGCCATACCTCAATAAAGGTTCATATAAAAATTTACACTTCCTACGAAAAACACGCCAAAAAAAATTAAATAGAAACGAGCGCGCCGTCAGCTAGCGCCGGAAAGGCCACAGGGCGAGCGGGCCGAGTCGGGGAAAAATTCTCTCCTCGCCGTGACGTCACCCCGGTTCGCCGTAAGGGGGCGCCACGCGAACTTCTCGGGGCTAATAGCATATTTCTGTAATCGAGTTGATCTAATATAGTTATTTTTGTTTAATTGTGAATTCCTTTAATTAGCATGGAACCGCGCACAGCCTCTGCCACAAAGCTAAATAGTGGCTCTAGACCGCTCGATACACGGGCCTCGTGCACTGGCGCACTTGACGCTACTTGGAAGACAAACGCAAAAGTAATAATTGGGGTTGTGTGGATATTTATACAGCGTGTAGTCGGTCAGTCAATTCACAGTTGCGACGAGTCACTCGCTGTAGGTGAGAAATTTTGCCAGTGCAATACCACCTTGACTTGCATCACGCAATAGTGATACATGACAGCACGCCGATCCGATGCTCATCCAGATTGAAAGGGGCGGGGGCGGGGGATTGAATCCACGATGGCTTTACAGTGCGAGCTTTCGCTACACGTGCTGCCGATAACCGAGCAACCAGACATCGCAGTCGAATTCGAGCTCGAGAGAAAAACAGCAACAACAATAAAATCTCCGGTTTGAGTGTAGGTTTGAGGCATTTAGTACTAGTGTAGCCATCTCGTTTAACACGTTAGAAATAAAATTAACAGGGTGATTTTGTTTACACAAATACAACAATATTTAGTGTTCTTGTCGTGGTCTTAAAATTAAATTTAGGGGTACCCCTAGTACGTACGGGTAAGCGTTTTGTCACGTTGGCCTTCTAAATAATTGTATTTTCAAAAATGCCTCGAAACGCACTCAGAACTGTCAAAACGGTCATATTTCCGGATTTTATTAAAAATCTCCAGCGCTCTCAAGGAAATATTCAAGGGCCGTACAACCTTCATTAAGTCTTCATAATAAACCTCCAAAAGAATGAATACTCTCGTGCACTGCTGAAACTCAGGTTTGTGTAGCGAAATTTGCCCATTAAGTAACGAGCGGTTAAAGCCCGGCAAAAAAAAAAAAAAGAGTTTTTTTGTTTTTTTTTTAGATTGAGAAGAAACGTTTTAACTTTCCGGTGAGTTTTATCGTGTGTATGTCAATGAAAAAAGTCTGCTTCACACTAGCCTTTAGTTATATCAATTTCTTAAAGGCTATACCTCTCCCTTTCCTTCACCACGAACGGGGTCCTCCACCATCTCCGCGGATCCACAAAGGGTCCGCAAAACGTCCATGGTTGAGAATAGGGTGACCACCTTTAGGCAAGCGAAATGCGGGGCAGTGGGAGCGGCAGGGGGGGGAGGGGGATAGAGGAAATTTATTAACACGCATACCACGAACCGAGGTTCTGTTAACACATTTAATATCCTGTGCTGTTTATACACCTTCTAATTGTTTTGCAGGCTCAGCAATGCAGCTCAAATATTTTTACTCCCAGTGACATACTTTTTTTATGCCAACTGTGTTATTAAATGTGTCGAAATTGAAAACATAAAAATCAACTCAAGCAGAACTCAATGCATCAAATGGAAATAAGAAACCGTAAATCTTCTTCTGGTTATTGTTTCCTGTCAACGCTTACTTTTATCCCACGTGGTGCTAAACTCTGAAGAAAAGCCCGTCCGTCTAGTTTCCCACACAACACTCGGAGAGCCAATCACCGCGAGTTACGGAGGCAGCTCAGTGAATGACGACGCTGAAACACATGTTTAGACCGAAAAACGCAGTACGAGTTTTGACATTAAGCAATGCAAAACGTCACGCTTGCATTGCATAATGTCACAACTCAGACTGCGTTTTTTTGGTCTAAACATATGTTTCGATATCGTCATTCGCAGAACTGCCTCCGTAAGTTGCGCTGATTGGCTCTCCGAGTATTGTGCGTGAAAGTAGACGCACGGGCTTTTTTTAGGGTGTACACAAATTTTTAACAGTATGTTCTTTTTCGAATTCTGAGTTGCAGGCTTTTTCCCTTCACGAAAAAATAATAAAAAAAAGAAATCCACGGAAAACCTTTTGCTGTGACACAGCGATATGAAAATAATTACAGTATCTTATAATTAAAATTTTGGCGAGCAATTTTTTTTACAATATTTTTCCACGAAGTGGAGAGGCGACGGAGCAAGCTCGTCGGTTCTACTGCAAGAACGACGGTCGCTTTCCGCAATGCTTGGATAGAAAATGGCGTACCCATGCGATTCACACGATTACCAGCGACCTCCGCGCTTCTCCGTGCCCCGTTGTTCGGCAGCACCATGAGTTTCAGAGTGAATTTTACGACAGTATGAAATGCGGGACATTTTGATGATTTTCGAATTTCTTGCGGGACGCGGGACACGGGCCCTCAATGCGGGACAGTCCCGCGAGTCGCGGGACGGGGGGTCACCCCAGTTGAGAACCACTGATTTAGCGGTTACAAACTGGCGAACCTACACATTTCGCGATTATGCGGCTCCAGAGGTTGGTTGGACGGCCCTATAAAGCTACACTTTATTATACAATATCATGCCTGATATATGCAATACATAGGGCCGTACAAACACGATAAAGTGGCTACTTTAATAAAAATTAAAATTACCAACTCTAATTACAAAATATATTTGAAAATGCCTTTGTTGAAAATACGACAAGCAAGGGCGACCCTAAATAAACTCGGTGCTGACA
The DNA here is from genome assembly GCF_016920785.2 of Ixodes scapularis. Taxonomy (NCBI): domain Eukaryota; kingdom Metazoa; phylum Arthropoda; class Arachnida; order Ixodida; family Ixodidae; genus Ixodes; species Ixodes scapularis. The sequence continues at coordinate 107,461,250 of NW_024609835.1, read as the reverse complement.
GACGCCCTTTGTAATGAGTTGAACAAAAAAGCACAGTTGATTATAAGCAGGCTTATTGTGATCACAAGAGCAACAAACAAAAGACAAACAACGAAGATTTACGTTTATTTGATCACAGCTAAGTGTTTATTGGCAACACGGAGGTTGAAAGAGGACACCCGGAACAAGTGCACATGAAACTGCCATGTATAGTGCAAACAGTCCTATTTTGAAATGGCATTTTTCACGCCTACGCTTTGGCAAATAAGATATAGTTGTCGTTTTTTGCGCTGTTTTAACCTTTTAAGTTTGTTCGAAAGATAGATCGTGGAGAAGGTCACTTTCATTTGACATGACAGCAAGTGAGTTCAACTTGTCATCCAGAAGGTTTGAACGAAGGCGATTTTTTTATCAGCGACAACTTGGAAAAAGATCTCTCTCACAGTTTGCCACGGGTATGCTTAGCACATGGCCAAAGCAGTGGAAATGTTTCAAAATTAATAAGTTTAGTTTCGCGTAGCAACTTCATGAGTCCCAGGGCACTCGTGTCTTGGCACACAGAGCCTTGCAGAAAGTTCGAAAACTGAATGACCTTAGCTGAAAACACTGGCTCCAAATAATTTTTATAGGTTTTCACCAACTTCTCACCACGCTGTGGCAGAGAGATATCGCTCCCAACGTCCCTCTGCAATTTTTAGAATACGAATCTTCCGCAGCGTTCCGCACTCGAAAATCGGAATCTAGACTATCAAGTATAGAATGTCCACACCAAAAAAGTTTTTTTTTTTTTTTTTTTGTTATAGCAATAAATAGATGACGCGTTGTCGAACGCTTATCCTCTGCCCAAATGCAGCCCTAGCGGTCCGAACCATACCAAAGGTTCAGCAATAACAGTTATCTTATTCAAAAGTTATAAGTGAATTTCTTAAATTTTCTATGGGAAGATGGCGCCCGGTGGAGCTCTCAATTACATGGAGCTCTATGGCGCCAATTACCGAAAACAGACAAAAATGAGCCCCATTTTCCTGTTCAAATTTTCAGGAAATCACATAGAACTTTCGAATAAGATAATCATTGGTGTTGAAACTTTGCCATCTGATTCGTATCAATGCTCTACTGCACGAAGCGATGTACCGCGTGCTTCGAGTTCCACGAAGAAGACCCGCACTGTGCTGCGCGAGTAAATGGCATCGTCTTGCGTCTCGGTCGCGTGAGTTTGCTCAAATAGCTTTGACCACCTTGAGAGCACTGCGGAAACTACAATACCCTTGACAGCCGTTGCAAAAAAAAAAAAAAAAAAATTTCTTTAGGTCAAGTATTAAAAGTAAAATCAGATTGTTTTATCTTTTAATTGGAAGCTAGGTTTTACCTAATTTTTATATTTTTATCAAAAATCGTGTAAAACGCCTGAAATATATCCTAACTTTCACAGCAAGGTTAACAAAGCATTCACGTGTAGCAGCGCGTGGCGATAGAACGCCACTTTGACGCCATCGAGTGCGTCGGCGTTTGCTAGTACGGCTAGAATCTGACTTTTAATAACGCCATCCTAAACACCCGATTTTCACACCGGCCTTCTCTGACAGATTCGTCCAGACCGAGAGAGGACGAAATTGTCACGGGGCCATCAAGATGGCCGCGCTACCGAGCGCGGCCTTCGAGATGCGCAGGTTCATCACTGCCTGGGCGTTCAAGGACGCCGGGTGCTTCTGCGTCGCACTGGCCCTCGCCTCCACCCGAGACCAGCGAGGGCTGAACCTGGTGGACGCCTGCTTCCGGACTGTGAGTCTCGGGATCTCCATCCTGTACGCGGTGGCCATCTGGCTGTTGAAGCCCAAGCTCTTCAAGTTCTTTTGCTGGGCGCACTTCTTTGCCGTCTTCGCGGACGGGGCACTAGCCGTCCTCTTCATGTTTCTCAAGGAGGAGACTCCGATCCTCGATCTCGCCCAATACCAAACCCACACCCCGGGATACACTTGGCAGACACCGGCGCCCAGTGACCCCAACGGAACGAGTACTCCTTACACCACCCAAAATTACACGGACCCAGTCACACTGCCTAGCACCGTTCCCGGGCCATCTAACTTTTCCACCACAGCGCGGGCCATTGTAATACAGTTCGCTCAAATCAATGCTGCCTCGGCATCTTCTGTGAAGGAGCAAACGTTTTTAGACCAGTTGGGTGTGCTTCTTGTGTCGGAGCACGTAGTCGCCGTATTTGCCAGAATCTATCTGTTCATTCAGATGCGGTCGCCCCTCAAGATGCTGAGCCAGGACGAAGATATTTACAACACCAGCACCCTGCCGAGACAGCAGCGAACGACGCCAGAGGAGGGTCAGCAGAATAACGCAGAGGAGAAGGGAAAGCCTCAAGTACAAGGCGATTTCAATTGAACTATGTGTCCCGCACAAATGGTTTAATGTGTGCAATCATCTCCCAAAGACTAATTAAAGGATATCTTTACTGTCAACTACGAGTATTTATACGTAGAATGATGTAAACACGAGAAAAAGGTACGAATATTACCCCCGTCAGGCGATGCCCCAAAGCTCCTTTTCCTTGACTATCCTTTCCGCTAAAGGATATTCTGCTAAAGGAGCTGCTGGCACACGGCCGGCAAAATGCTATTTACCACCGATATTGATTCCTTTGGGACTGGCCACACGAAGATAAAACCGAAACAAAAAATATTATTCTAAACTTTTCTAAACGTTCAAAACATTACAAGTTGATGCTTCTTTTTTTGCGGACAATTTTTGAAACACAAATATATTTCAAATAATAAAAGGCAACATTCGCAAGAAGCTTTCGTATAATATCCAGACACCGGCAACCACGACAGTACAGTAAATTTATAGTGCACTGAAATATTGCCTGCTTACTGAAACCTACAGATCATTGAAAAATAGTATTTTCCCTTAGTTACCGCCGAATTCATAGATCCCACTTCACTCGAACTTAACTTCCAACGCCCTTGAGTGGGTGTCATCACGTTTCATAAATCCCCCTTCACTCGAAACGCTCCCTCGCCTCGCACTTCACTCGGACTTTTCTCGAAAAAATTCAAGTGAGCGGTGGCACCGCCCTTCAACTACACTCGAGCCTCCCTTCATCCCAAAAGATGGCGAGTTACCCGGGTTATCGGAGTGATGCCGCTCGCAGGATCGCGTCTTTTGAGTTCGCTACTCGTGCGTGCGACCTTGTGTTCGGCGTTATGTACCCGCTCGGTCCGTCGGTGCCGCGGCGTAATCTATCGGACCGCCTGAACCCGATGGAGCTGGGGGGCTAAGCTCGGCGCGGCGAGATCGAGGCGAGTTCTCCGCCAAACTCGCCGACCGCCGCGATTGGTCGGCGCCGTGCATGACGACACGCGCCGACACTCCCTAGATTGTGACGTTAAACGGAGGGTTTGAGGCGGTCGGAGAGTTGCATATTCGCAACTCGCGGCGAGATGCGGTGACGTCATTGTGACGTGGCAGAAGCCGCCGCGGATGGGAAGAGCTTGCCGGCTCCGACCTAGGCGAGTTTGGGCGAGTTGGGCGCGAGATCAGGGAGAAGCGTCCAAAATGGCAGCGTTTTCGTTCGTGTTTTGCCGTCGGCATAGGTATTTAAACCACGCCAATGTGTTTGACATGGACGACGTTCATTTTCAACATCACTATCGTCTCTCGAAAGACATGGTAAGGTGGCAGTGCGATGAACTGCGTGGCGAACCGGGCTTGAGGCGATGGAGCCGTGAATGAACCGTCGCCCCCGTCGTGAATCCTAAATCCAAATTCTACAAAGTGAATCCTAGAAACAAATGTGTTTTTACGACAATCTGCAACCAGGAACGCATTTTACCATTATTTACAGGCTTTTACAATTATTTTGATGGGTTGCTGTGCTGCGTAGATGCAAGATAAACGCACTTGATAAAATTCAAACTAAAACAGATGATAGAAGAAAAGCAATATACATGAATGGCGCAGACTAACAACTGTGTAATTTCTTTCTCATCTTTCTTCTTCCACACCGTATTTTGACAAACAAATTGGGCGTTAGTTGTTTATACAGCAGGAGAACATGCCAGAACATTACGCAATTGTAACCTACTGTAGATAAGCAATTTAGCCAGTGCAGTATGACTGCTAGCCTAGGGTCTTTAACGTGCACCACGTAGTAGTGATACACGACCGCATGCCGGTACGATGCTCATCAACATCGAAAAGGGCAGGGGTGGGGGTGAATCCACGATCCTGGGTTCTGCAGCGCGAGCTTTCGCTCCACGTGCACCCTATTCTGAAAAAAAAAAAAAAAAAAAAAAAAAAATATATATATATATATATATATATATATATATATTGTGGCTGTGTGGGGGGAGAAAGATGAGAAAGAAATTACACAGTTGTTAGTCTGCGCCATTCCTGTATGTTGTTTTTCGTCTATACTCTGCTTCAGTTTATATCTTTATCAAGAGCGTTTTTCTTGCATCTACGTGGCGCAGCAAACCATCACAATGTCCAATCAACTAGCCCACATCCAAGCAATGTTTGTATAATTAGCATCCCTGCTGCTACCTATTCTTATTTGTCATTTACGATTTAAATAAAAAAATTGGGTTGTATGTATGTTGATACTGCCTAAAACTTGTTCTGCCTCAACGGGAAAGATTCTCCCAGCTGTAGATGAGAAATTTAGCCATGCAGTGCCGTACAACCGCTAGCCTGGGGTCTTTAACGTCCATCCCGCAGTAGTGTTACATGACTGCACGCCGGTACGATGCTCATCAACATCGAAACGGGCAGGGGTGGGGATTGAACCCAGCATCCTGGGTTCTGCAACGGACCTTTCGCTCGACATGCTCCGAGCTGGCGTGCGCTAGCCCAGCCGGCCACCGATCCCCCGATTTAAACAAAATAAAAACCCTTCACTGCGGAGCGTAGGGAAAAATCGGAGCTACGCTGGGGAACTCGCCGCCGCCGGGGGGGGAGGGGGGGGGGGTCGGAAATGTAAGAGGGGGAGTGGGAAACTCGCCGGGGCGGAGTCAAAAGAAGCTCCTCCCCTCCCTCGTGACGTGGCATCGGAGAGATTCCCGCCGGAGGCGAGCTTAGCCCCCCTGTACAGTGACCGCCAGTTCCTCGCGAGATATCGCTTTACGAAGACGACGGTGAGGGAACTCCTGACGCTGCTGCCTCTCCAGCAAACCGGCGACAACCGAGGACTGCCGCTCACCCCCCTGCTCCAGTTGCTGGTCACCCTTCGCTTTTACGGCGCCGGGACCTTCCAGATGGTAGCGGGAGACCCAGGATCGCTAGGTTGGACATTTGAGAAAAGGTACATGGAAGTGACGTAATGCAAAGGAGGAGCGTATCCTAGCAACACTCACGTGGCGGCTCTGCCCACTTTGACGCCGCTACGTCATCGCAAACTTGACACCCGTCACCCGTTTCAGCGACGTCCGAAGCCAACCACCGACGAGCGGAAGTAGCTACGCATTCCCTGAGGCGTCCCTACGCGCGGGATACGGGGTAGGATTTACTACGACGCGGGGAGCAGTTCCTGCGTTTAGCGAAGGAACGGCAACCAATCCTGTGCGTCGCTGGCCGTCGCATCTGTTCTAGTACAGGTAAAAGTACTGAAAAACAATCAAAACCTTTTGGGCGTTGTTAAAACAAACCGCTTTTTTGTACCCTTTTGCAATACATTTAAGAATTAATTGGAGAGAAAGTTGTTCCAATATTATGCGGGATGTGCGCTACGCGCCTTCTTCAAACCAAAATGTCGAACCACGAGGAGCCGGGTGTGCCGGGGGCAGCGGAGGGGTCGGCGGAACCAACGGGGAGCGCGCGAGTGACGGCTGCTTTAGTCAGAAACATTTTTTTTATCTTTCGAGAACTTTCTATTGCTGTGCTCGAATAAGAATGTTTGGCGCAACATCTGTGATAATTCTTTCAAAGTGGTCCAGTGTTTATATGGTATGCTAGTCAGAAAATATATATATTTTTTTTTTCCTTTCGAAATTTAACTATTGTGCTCAAATAAGACCAGAGTGTTCAACAAGATATCTGTGATATATACTTAAGATTGCCCAATTGCTTACATGGTTCCAGTCGATGCTCAGTTTTACTTCCAAGAATGAAATTTTACATTCCATGTTATCACACTTTTATTCATGAAGTCACAGGTTTTTCTTTAAGAAATAAAGCAATTTTTAAAACAAACTACATGTGCACTGTCTTGAGATAACACAATCACCTAACTTTGATGAAGTACCATAAAAGAGATAATAAAATGGAGCAGAAGACAAGACGCTTTGAAGCATTTGTAAAATGAAACAATGTCCATGACAACAATATCCCTGGTTCAATCAGCAACTAAGAAAGCAATCTCTGCAAAAGCAAGCATTTCTTTCTAGAGGTAGTCTAAATTACTTCTGAGTTCTTTGCAGGGGCAATCCAGATGACCTGTTGGTGTGGCAACTAAACCTCCGAACCTTTTCTGTCACTGTCGACTGCGTCTCGTGCCTTCTGCTCATAAAAATAAAAAAAAGGCTGTATCGATTTCACCGCGATGCACTCGACACGTATCCGGAGGCAGCACGCTGGCTGTGAGACGAACTTCACAAGGTGTAGGAGCTGAAGAGAGTATGTAGCTTGTGGACGGCCATGACTGTGGAGCAGGAAGCGAAGTGTGCACTTTACGGCTTCCACGGGGAGGGCTTCACTGAGGGCAAGGATGTGACGGGGTCCTTGGTGGTCAGGACCTCAGTCGTGGTGGCGAGAGGTTCCCTGTCGCTGGCGGCGTCCGTGCTGGGCACCACCGCAGCGAGGGCGCTGAGGGGCTTCCCGACAATGTCCCTGGTGGTCGGGACTACCGTCGTGGCGGCGGACCCCTTGCGTGTGGCGCTCTGCACGGGCACGTCTGCGGCGGGTTCCGAACCGGGCGACAAGGCGCTGCCTCAGAGCCTTCCCCCGTACGAGAGGCCGACCGGAAGGCCGACCGGAGGGCCGGCAGGAGCCAGCCTCTCGGGAGCCGACGCTGACCTCTCCGAGCTCGGCTCAGAACCGTCCGAGCTCGGCTCAGACTCCAACTCTGACTCTTCAGGGTCGGAGTCTGACTCCGGTTCTGGCTCGCTCGATGCAAGGCAGATGTTGTGGAGCACTGCACATGCCGAAATAATGGCGGTGGCTGTTGAAGGGTGGTAATACAGAGCCCGGTGCCTTTGCAGACACCGGAATTTGTTTTTCAACAGCCCGATGCAGCGCTCCACAACAGACCTGATCGAGGAATGCGCCTTATTAAACCGGCCGCAAGCGGTGGAGGTCGCGTGGTTCCCGGGGAGAGGGGTGATGAGCCAAGGCTCCGAGGAGTAGCCGCTGTCACCTGCACATGTAGAGGATGGAACATATTACATTCTTTACTTTTTAAAATAAAAGGCAAGAAAACAGCTGTGTGCAACTATGTCAATTATAATGTAACTTAAGTGTGACTTAAAAGTGTGTTGATATTCCTGCACTACAGTATCAGTTTACATTATGATTAATTAGCACTAGCTTGCCTGCAAACTCCCTGTTATTTCATGTAACTATGTGTTTTCCTGGTGGGTTGTATGGGATGTGTGCACGATTCCTTAGGGGGGCTGTGTTGTATGCAAGTGCATTATTAGGCCCTTGCATCCGACAGATAAAAGCTCTGTTGCTTTTGGGAGTGTGGCCGTGACTTTAGGCACGGGCAGAGCAGAACACGCTGGCCTTGTCTTTGGCAAGCAAGGGGATAAGGCGCCAGTTCGACGAACCTCTTTCCTAATCCTCGGTGGAGTTGGAGATGGGGAAAAGAGAGGGGGTGGTTAGATTGGAAAGGAGTCAGGTCCTGTTGGGACACGGAGGGTCTAGTAGGAGGAGCTATATAGGCAGACCGAAGAAGAAGGCCGGGTCAGGGAAAAGAATCCAGTGTGTGGGACAGAGACGACCCGAGGACAGATTTGGCGAGCCCCAAGTGGCCAAGGAGGAATTGATCCCATTCCGTACAAACTGACGACCGTCAAAGCGACCAGGCGAGCCCCCAGGTATCAGTGAAAGAGCTCCAACTTCATGCGAAAACCAACCAGCAAGAGGGTAAAGGCAGACAGTAACAGTGAGTGGGCCGAACCGGACAGCGACTCGCACTGCGGTCGCATGCCTTGCATAGTCTATCACTGTCGTGAGATTGGTGTAGTGTGGCTTTCGTAGCCTGCAGAGTGTGAGAGTTATGTGGACATAAACAGAGATTAATGGCCAAACTTTGGGTGCTGTCTCACTTCAAGGAGTTCCAGCAACTGTGTCTGTGTGTCTCACAACAAGCACAGTACGTGTGGTACTGTGGCTTTCAAGCAGTGGGAGCCACCGTGTGCGTAAGGAATGAATTTAGTGTGTTCACCAAGCAGGAACCGGCAGTCGCGTGGCAGCTGCCCTTGCTCGAGTTGGTTTCGGAGCAAGGAAAATTGCCACACGAAGGAGTCGTGCACCGACCCGGGATACCGTGGGTCGATGCACATTATCCGGCAGTCGGCGTGACACACCTGAAAGTGAGAGAGATATTGACATGTAATTACCTGAATCCACAAGTAGTAGATTGTATTTATGGTTCACAAAGCAGTCGCAATTTCAGAACCTTTAAGTTATTTTGTCTGACACATGCATGTCAACACACCTTCCTGGATGCAAGGTACAACTAACTACCTTGAAACAAAAATAATGTGTTTTTTTTGTTGTTTTTTTTGCGGAAGCTTGCACGTTTTGAAACCAAAAATAAGTATTATTTTTGGGAGAAGAGTCTCACGGCTCACATGCTACGTAGAGCACACGCTCGCGCAGTCGTGAGACCCCACAGCCCGCAGTCATAAAACGGCATACTTAAACCGTATCGGCAATACGTTTTTTTTTTTTTTTTTCTAGAGATTTGGGGCGCGTTTTGACAACGTAACATGAGTGTACTTACCACCATCACGTTGAGGGCGTAGAAGTACTTGCGGCACCAGTACGCCGCCTTCGTGACGGTGGGGTCGTTCTTGGACGGGCCGACGATGGAGACCATGGTCCCGTCCACGCAACCGATGACGCCGGGTATCCTGCCGAGCAGCCTGAAGCCCTTCTCCGCGTCGAACCTCTCGCTCGGCGTCTCGGGGAAGTGGATCCAGCCACGCTGGACCCCGAGACGACGCACGATAGCGACGGACACGGCGCGGACCGCAACGCTGACTGTCTTTTGGTCCCGCGCTACGTGTTCGTCGCTCGCCACCATGCCTTGGAAGCTCCCCGTGCCGTAGAAGCGCAGTGCACACAACACTTGAAGCTCCACAGTCATGACCGTCCACGAGGTACGCACTCTTCTCACCTCCGGTTCCTCGCGAAGTTCGTCGCACAACCACCGCACCACGATCTTGGGGTTCCGAAAGATCTCCTCCGGGAGCTCGAATGCATCGCGGTGTTCCCGATACAGCCTTTCGGGCGAAAAAAAAAGCTCTATTAAAGAAAAAGACGAAGTGACGAGACGACGACGCCTCGCCGCCGAAAACATGCTGCCAATGACACCTAGTTCCGAGCAAGTACCTTTTGAAACGTACTCGGTACAAAACGAAACGTCATTTTGTTGTCACGTCCGGTAGCCGACTCCGCCCAGTTTTGCCGACTCCGCCCACATTTTTCTAGGGAAATTACGTCACTTTTGTTTCCAACCAATCAGACGTGATGACGTCACTTCCGTGTACTAAAAAAAGGTACATGTACAATGTCGAACCTAGCTATCCTGGTGCATGTCTCCCAGCCGACTGTCTGCCGCACAGTGAGGACGGTGACGACGCTCATCGCGAGGGTGCTCTTCCGAAGGCTGGTGCACTTCCCGGCTGCGTCGGAGTACCACGGCGTTATGCGCGACTTCTACGCAATGGGGCAGTTTCCTGGCGTCACGGGTTGCATCGACTGCACCCACGTGCGCATCAGAAGCCCCGGCGGAGATGATGCGGAAGTTTATCGCAATAGGAAAGGAGTCTTCTCCCTGAACGTCCAGGTGAGCTCATATTTCTTATACCCCCTTTATTGACGTAGCTTGCCTACTAAACTGCCAGGCTGGGAAGCATGGGTAATGCTCACGCAAAACGATTTCAGCTGTTCAACCCGATCATTGTAAAACATAGGGAAACCCTTTCATCAGCTGTGTTGTTGCTGCTTATTGTACACCTCTGGGCCCGCTCGAAATAGCCATTGCACAGCCTATACCTAGCTTGCATATGCGACGTTATTTACGGGCAACAGGCACGTAGCCAGCCCCCGGGGGGGGGGGGGGGGGGGGGGGGGGCAGTTGTTTCACTTGTTTTCGAGCATGAGCCAACTGGCCCAAATTGCCGTATTAATGCAATGTTATATACCTGCAGGCCATCACCGGCCCACAGCTACAGTTCTTTGATGTTGTGGCAAGTTGGCCAGGATCTGTGCACGACAGCCGCATCTTTGATGGCAGTCGTGCGCTTGCCCTTTACGAGGAGAGCAGAGTGCCCGGCGTCCTGCTGGGGGATATGGGCTATGCCTGTCTCCCTTTCCTGATGACGCCGCTCGCAAACCCTGGAGCGGCAAATAGTCCCGGAGGGAGGTAAGCCAAATCATCGGCAGAAGTATAAGATTTGTTTTGGTACTGCACTGACAACATCACTAATGTCTGTAATAGCAGGCAGTCATTGCCGGTGACAAACAGTTCTTCAAGCGTTTCATGGACAGATCACTTCGCCGATATCCAATGTTCTTTCCTACCTTGCCGAACCCTTGGCGGTTTCGACAAGGCTTGGTGCAAGCTCGAACTTGAGATTATTTTAGCACCGAGATGTTTCAATGGCGCCCTGTTATGGTTTCCATCCGTGACGTCACGAGTGGGATTTGCCTCGACGTGACGTCACCAGTTGTTATCCTGTCTACTTACCATCAGGTGCGACGACGACTTCGGTGGTTTGTTTAAAAAGCACAGTGGAAGCTAGGAGTCATTGCAATCCGAAAGTAACACCGTCAAAGCTGACAATCTGACAATGCTCATATGCCCACGGTTTGGCCAATCGTCGAAAGCTGACCGCAGCGGCGCTTTTGGTCGCGCACATCGCTAATGAACCATTTCCCCTAGCAGAGCGGAGCAAAGCGAGGTGTGATCGTGTGGTCTGTTTAAGACATAGCTTGCCCCGCCGTCGGTGGTTCATTCACTAAAAAGTAAATTCAGTCTAATTTTTCTTTTTCAGCATTAGGCAAATGAAAAAAAAATCATAAGATTTGACGACCGCGACCACTAAATTCAATCCACCTAGCAGAAGAAAACGTTTGTCGACGAAATGTCGCAAGAACGAAAAAGTTTCCATGAGATGTCAACAGTATCATGAAGCCGTGCGTGCACGAAAAGTTGTCAATAAAACATATCTAACCTCGACAAAAGAATGTCAACCTGTTATTTCCATACTGAAAAAGAAAATACAGTGATTGCAAGTATGTTCCCAGATGCCTAAAAATCGATCACATGCCTTATAATTTGATTTAGGTACAACAAGGCCCAGATCCGAACAAGGAACTCCGTCGAGAGGGCCTTTGGGGTCTGGAAGAGACGATTTCCCTGTTTGGATATGCGGCTCCAGCACAAGACTCGCCACTCATGCAGCATCATCACCGCGTGTGCGGCTTTGCATAATCTGGGACGTGCAAGAAATGAGCCCCTACCTCCTCCTCCACCCCCGCCACCAAGTCCCAGGGCACGGAATGCCAGAAGGCGGCGGCAGCCACACCTGCCACCGATTCTCCCGGAGGACTCTCCTTCGGGTCTGCGTATCCGGCAGAACATCATTCTGCTGAGCTTTACGTGAGCTGCACGTAGGCTCAAGAGGCCCATCACACAGGCCATGAAGGTGAGGAGTCGTACTTCCAAGTGTGTGATACTTCAGTTTGACTTTAAAAGTGAACCATCAGTAAAGCAGGCATAGCAGTTTGAACATGATTTATTGTGCAGCCTTCTGGCTCAGCTCCTGCAGCAGTATGTTTTCCTTGATACACAGGAGCTTCATCTCCATTTCGTGAATGGCATTTCTTTTTTTCAGCTCGTCCTCGCGCAATTTAATTTCCATTTCATGCAGCGCAGCTCTCTTGCTGAGTGCGTCGCGGTGGTCCTGTTCAAGGAAGTTGCAGCGCAGGGCATGCTCCTGCTGGACAAAGGCCATCCTCATATCGTTTTCCTCTGCGAGGCTCCTTTCCAGCAGCGCCATACGTCCTCCGACCTGGCGGGCACCACTGCCCACAGCTGCTGCCGCACTACCACTGTTGCACGCTGCAGCAGCCGCAGGTGTAGGAGCTGGTGACCCTGCAGTAGATGTCTGGCTAATCAGGCAAGCTGCTGGGGCTGCTGCAGGTCTATCAGCGATGCAGGCAGCCGCTGGTGACAGTGGTGCACCGACGTCTGAGGCAGGCCCAGCTGGTGAACCGGGCTCCTCTGCAATTGAAAGAACACGTAGAAGTTATGAAGTGAACAATGGGACATACATGAAGAGTAGAAAGGGTTTTTATAAGTTTGAGATTGTATTTTTGTTTTTCATGCAGTTGCAATTTGAAGTATTTGATTTTTTTTTTCTGCTGCTGATCTAATGTGTAACAATGTTTTCATCCATTTTGAACCTGTGCCATAAACTAGGCCACTAGATCACTTAACCGTTTCCACCTTTTGGAGTGCTTGGTATAGATATTTCTTGGCAGAAATCATGCTATGATTATTTTAATACCCTGTGCTGTTTGTTTCTTTGTCAGGGGAGTATGGTCATTGTTAGTCTGCAGTAGTTGCCATGTACTGTTTTGAAGCTGTATGGAACCCAGCCCTGCAATGATATATGTTACCTTGTACATAAGTAATGTACATGCTGTTCGCACCATTTGTTCATTTTTACTAAATTATCTTGAAATTGAATGTTGTCATGCACACTTTTTACTTTGTTATTGACGACACAGTCATCTGCAACAAGATTAATATTAGATGAGATGGTTGCTGCAAGGTCATTCATGATTATTAAAAAACGTAGGGGTGCCAGTATGTACTACTGAGGAACACCAGGTGAAACATTTCTGAAGGCAGACTCATTATGATCTATAACCGTATCCATGCATATCCATGAGAAGATCAGTGGGTAAAGACGAAAAGGTACCAGTTTAGAAAGTACAGGTCAAGACATGGAAACGGTTCAAGCATTCTACCCAAGTCGGCATCAAGAGGGTCCTCCTCGCCGTCCAGCATCGGCTGCAGTAGTCGGAGAACTGGGAGGCTGCAGACCGGGGGCAGATAGGGTGCCCCATCGCTGTCCTCCATATTTTCCTGTCTGTTGAACACGTGTGAGGCCACCGCCCCAACCAGCACGGAGGTGGCGCTCATTGGCTTGCCAGGTGGCCCCCCTCCTAAAGGAGCAAACAGTAGTCAATCTAGGCACTCCAAGTTCTAATGTTATCTAAGATCTGTTTTCCTTTTTAAATATACCCCGATTTATAGGCATGCATTTGCTGATAGGGAATGTTCATCCCCTCTGCCCCATGCGTAATGAAATGAAATATTGAGCATCTGGGTGTTGTCAGTTGTGATCTACTGTACATGTCCGCCGCAAAAACTGCAAGTAGAATTACTGATTTAACGGTAGTATTATATCGTGCTGCGGTTCCGTTCATGCTGCTCCATTGTCAGGTTACTACGGTATTCAACTGACAGCATTAGGTTGCATAACCGACTTGTCTGCGTACGTTCACGCTCCATCCCCCATGACAGGTATTCCAGAAACAACAGTTCGAAACAAGGGCGAATTTGTGACCGACAGTTCGGGCTACAAATGTGACCCATCGCTCATTCCGAGGCACTTTCAGCGCGATGAGAAACCTGAACGAGAGACTTGCCTGTTTTGTGGACCTTGTTTTTTTCTTTGGAATGGTCCTTCTTCGCTTTGGCCTTCACATTTTCCCACCATTTTTTTAGCTGTTTCACGTCCCGTCGATATACACCGTGGTTGCAGTTATACTCGTTGCAGAGTCGAATCCAAGTTGCCTTTTTTTTGTTTAACGACGATTCGTCGGTCTTTTTACATTCGATGATTTTTTTGTACGTCATTACAAGTTCCATCAGTATTGCCTTTTCGATCTCTGTGAACCGCGCAGCGGGTGCCTTGGCCTTATCCATTACACGCTACGGAAATGAAAACTTTAAAAGAACAAACCAGCAGGGCAAGTAAACACGAAAAGGCAACGGCGGTGGTGGCGTTGGAACAAGGATATCGGAAGGACTTGGAATGTATTCAGCATGGATATTGAGGGCTATATTGCTGGCCAATTTAGTTTGAAAGAAGATGCACGAGCTACGTTCGTTTCTGAAATCGCAACATGTTTGTTATGTGCTAATATTTCTTTATAAACACAAATTATGTAAACACACTAAGAATTAACTTACTTTTGTGGTCTTACGCAAAGTATAAATATAAATTTCTTTTCTACTCTCGCTCCCGGACGCATCCCGTAGAAGGGCTCCCTTCACTTGCTCGAGTGAAAGCGAAGTGCCATTTCAGAATGGTAAACCTCACTTCAAGTGGAAGTGCCCCTTCAACCGCCCTTCTGTAAGTGAAGGGTCGCCCTTCACTTGGCATGACTCGGAGTGACATCTATGAATTCGGCGGTTAAAATCTGAAATTTTTTTTATATTACCGGAAAGAGGAGTGAGCGCGCTGCCGAGCTGTTGAATAGCCCGAGACGCGTGAGGAGGAAGAAGAAACAGGTCGTACCGGAGATAAGCTTCTAATTATCAACGAAAGCTTTTCAAAGGTGCAATACCGTAAGCCAACACCTGGAAGAAAAAAAAATTGAGGTCAGTCTTGCCCACAGGGAGACGAAATGATGCGCCAGCTCGCCTCCATACAGTGCCGCTAGCACCTACTGTCGAGAGTCCTTCCTCTATATACTAAAGTACACTAGTGTAACGTATGAAGGCTGAGTCTTCGAAAGAAATAAGGAAAGTATATTTACATTAAATACAGACGTTAAGTGCTAGGCAGTGGCGTAGGCAGAGGGGGGGTTTGGGGGGTCGAAACCCCTCCCGAAATGCCAAAGCTACCCCCCCCCCCCCCCCCCTTCTCTCCTCCCCAACGGGGCCCGCTCGCTGTCCTGCTCGCTCACGCAGTCGGTTTTGCACGAGGCACGGAGCAACGGGGGAGCACGGGCCATCTCCAATTTACAGGCTTTCGGAAAAATTGTTTGTGGGGTAGAAAATGCTCAGAATAATAGAATATGCAATATTGCTTAATTCATGTTAATTCGATGGGATGCGGAACTTGATCTCAGATATATAGAGAACGGATATTTCGAAACATTTGTGGGGTGAAGGATGGCAATTTCAGCGCAAAACATGACAAACTATCCTCACTGAAATGCACAGGTCAATCAAACCAATGTGAACATAATAAAACGAACACAGGGTGATAATATAAAACAATGTCAGTGATGTAAGGAATAATAAATTAATTGTAACAAAACAATTGCACTGTAAGCAACTGGTGGCGCTGCGCTCACGCACACCAATTGTGACCAGAATTACTTGCTTTCGACTAGAAATTACCGCGAATAAAAAGGTAACCATGACTAGTGATATTAGAATGAAATTTACAGCTTCTCTTTATCATCTCATTTATGCCAAGCGCCTACACATTAAAATGAAGCCGCCTGCGTTCACAAGAAAAAATATCCCGGACGTCCTCCGCTTGAACTTTAACGTCGCGGTGAAGATTCAAAACCGCTATACTTCGTTTCAGCTTAGGTCCAGACGTAGCCGATGCTAGAAGTGCCAGCTCCGGGCTTTCAGCGTCCCTGCCAAGCACGCGCGCTCGTGCAGTGCAAGCACCGTTCAGGGCCACATGTTCACTCACGTCTGTAGCATCGGCTGCGCCTGGAATTAAGCTGAAACGAAGCACAGACAGAGCAGTCGCTCACTCGACGTGGACGCTCTCAGGTATGTTTTCAACCGTCGTAGTGAAGAGAACGAGCGCTCAGCTTCCGCCGTTGTTAAGGGCAGAGCAACTAATCTTGAGGAGGCGATGTACGTTCTGAAATAGTGCCTCCAGACAGAGGGCGACCACCTGTATACTGCAGATGTGACGAGCGCTTCACGTTTCGCCCTCTTGCATTGGACGCCTAAAATTTCCCTATTTTTGGTGAAGTTTCCCTCACTTTGCGAAAATCGTCACTCCCGGATGAGAAGTGAAGTCCGTCTTGCTTTCTGCTTTGTATGTCAAGGTGGCATGCAATGCAATTCCTTATTACTATTAGCTTAATCTCTTCGCTGCACGGAACATCAGAAACTTGAAGAGACAAGCCTTCATCTTCTCACTACGCACAGGCGCAAGGGTATTCAAGTTCCTTTCCACGTTCGGCGCGTAGTTTCTTTCTGGTGCGTCATGTCATTTCTCCGAGTGACGGAACGACCAGTTCGGACTGATGACTTCTCCTTACCCCGAGGATATGCTGCTGCTGCCTTTGGATCACGCTGCAAGATAAAACGGCCTAGCAAAGATACCACTCTCTTTCCTTCGGCATCTGGTTCTGTAGCACGAATTTTTTAAACCTTTAATAGATAATAGATCTTGGTATTGTGATTGTTCAGAATTACCTTCGCCCCAAAATATGGGCCCCTGGTGTTTGTGCGTGGTCGGTTGCTCCAAACTTTCAGTGTCGAAAAAAGTTTTTTTTTTTTTTTTTTGCTGTTTAATTTGTTTTGTTTTTTTGTGTGTGTGAAAGTATACCTATTTTTAGTGTTTTCTCTAGCCTTCACGCGTTGGTATTGCGGTGCTACTTGGAAAAGCGAAGGGATTTTGTGTTGTGAGAAAGCGTTTAAAGTTGGTGGGCCGCAATTTCGACGACAGTAGAACAGTGAGCCCCCCCGCCCGTATTCGTGTAAATGAAGCCTGCTCCGTTTTTAAAAATGACAATGCAGCGTTACCCGTTTTATTTTAACAGCGTCTCCCTAATCTTTGCCTGAGCGTCCATGTCGGCAAGCTCACCCTCCGTCATTGACGGGGGGGGGGGGAGGAGGAGAAGATGCTGTTGAACCCCTCCCGAAATAAAATCCTGGCTACGCCACTGGTGCTAGGGCTAAGAGCGAGTTAGTGGTGGCTGGCTTGACTGGCTGAAGGCTTGACAGGCATGAGACAGGCATCAGACTGGAACGCACGTGCTGTCCGGGCCGGGCACGAGGGCGGCTTCTTTCTCAACTGTCACTAGGCAAGCTCACTTGGGGCGCGTCAAAAGTAGTAGAAAGAAGGAGACGGAGGATAGCACGCGCTCACACTAGCGAGCTCCTTTCCCGAAAAGAATGCTTTAGGGGAAGGAGCATTTGAGGGGGATCGGTGGCCGAGTGGGCCAGCGCACACCACGGAGCACGGAGCACGGAGCACGTGGAGCGAAAGCTCGCGCTGCAGAACCCAGGAATCTTGGGTGCAATCCCCACCGTTTCGATCTGGATGAGCATCGTACCGGCGTGCGGTCGTGTATCACTACTGCGTGATGCACATTAAAGACCCCAGGCTAGCGGCTGTACCGCACTGGCTAAATTGCTCACCTACAGCTGAGACAGACGCCCACTGAGGCAGACTATATAACTTCCGGTTGTATAAACATGCATACACGCAACAATTTGCTTTTGAGGAGCATTTGCGATGCCGTGTGGCACGAACTTCTTTTCCTTTAAGGAGATTGTCCTTTCTACTAAAGAAGCTACTACTGACCCGAGAAGGGGGGGGGGGGGGGGGGGGGGGGGGGGTGGAGTGGACATCATATTAAAAGGGCGTTATTTTTTCTCCTCTGCTACGGCCAAATTAAGTTTCAGGGCCTGCACACCAATACATGACTTCAACGCGCCAGACCCAAATTTTATCACTGCTCGCCCAGGCACCGGGGCGGAACCAGAGACGGGGTTAGAAGTTACGCCTCGAATATGTTTTAGCTATCAACGTTTCCTTTTTTGAAGCACTTTATTTTATTGTGTTGTCTTATGATCCGAGCAGTTCCAAGTGCTCCCAAAGCACATGGACTAGCCTGCACGTCTGAGTAGCGCCAAAAAAATATTGTAAACACGCGCCGTTGCCGCTGTAAAAAAAAAAAAAAAAAAAAAAAAAAAAAAAAAAAAAAAAATGTCTTGTGTATTTATACAGCCAAGAACTTGGTCTGCCTCACAGGGGCGACGAGTCTCCCAGCTGTAGATGAGCAATTTAGCCAGTGCGGTACAACCGCTAGCCTGGGGTCTTTAACGTGCACCACGCAGTAGTGATACACGACCGCACGCCGGCACGATGCTCATTCAGATCGAAACGGGCAGTGGTGGGGATTGAGCCCAGGATCCTGGGTTCTGCAGCGCGAGCTTTCGCTCCACGTGCTCAGAGCTGGTGTGCCCACTCGACCAACGTCCGATGTCATTGCCCGGTGTACTCTGTACTTTCGCGTATGCATGAACAACAGCGTTCTTACATTTCTTAATGTATATATGTGAGTCCCATGTTTAAAAAGAAAAACAAAACATTATTTTACAGCGGTTATACGTATCGGTTGTTTTATGAACTCTGGGTCCTCGTCTCCTTTAACACCACGAACAAACTAAAACGTACTCCGGAAAAATATTTCTGGCCACGCCACGGCCCAGGCCAGGCGGCAAAAAGAGTCGGTAATCCCATGCACCTCCACAGGAGACGGAACCCTGGAACTGGCAGCTAGAGAGGAGGTATGCAGAGCAGACTCCAGATATGCTCCGCTTCACCTTGGGACGGACCGCAATGGACGCCCCGAGCCATCCCAGCCAGTTCAGTGCTGTGTGAAGAACGTATCGCGTGACCAAGCGCCCCGAGAGTCGCACGCGCTTCCCTCGAAGGCCACGTGACACTCGCACGGCATTGGATCGGCTTCGATGGTTCCCCGCTGCGGTTCATCATAAGGTGAAACGTAGTAGGCACGCTCGATCAGTATCACCCTTTTCTCTCCTCAACCTAACTACCCATCAAGGCTCGTAGCTCTCAAGTTTTGAGCAGCGCTCCAGGCGAGCAAAATAGAATATTTGGCTCGCGTTTCGAACGTGCGTCATTACGCTTTCCCACTAGAGTTTTTTATACTCCGTTCCATTCTAACCGCCGCGCCAGCGTAGCAGAGGCTACAAGAGCGAGCTCCGATCTTGCATTGTCTTTTCCAAGCACGCGCGCTCGTGCAGTGCAAGCATCGTTCAGGGGAACATGTTTTTGCAAGTAGCTTCAGCTTCGCTATCACGTAAAATGAAACATACGGGCTCACGGAAGCGATTAAAGAACGCCATAAAATAATAAAGCTGAATGGGACGCTGAGTCCACGAGCTGCACAATTCTTTTTTTTTTATTTTAGTTTTTCTTTTTTTAGACGTTTTGTTATCGCGTGTCTACAGATGCTGACTAGAGCCACTCGATATGGCAGCGTAGCTGCCAGAGTAGCGCCACGCTTTTCCCTGTGCCGCCTCTCACCACGATTGGTCACACGCGGTACCATAGCAACGAGCTGAGCTGGCTCGGTTTCTGTAGCAACCGAGTGACGACTCGTCACGTGACCTCTCAAGAGCCGTGATGTTATCGGTAAGATGGCAGCGCCCAGAGCTGGTGGATGCGAGTTTGTTCGGTGCGCGGAGTCATGATGTGCCGCAGCTTGCCGACGATTTAGGGCTTCTTCGTGCTTTCTGACGTAGGTATAACGTGAAGATCAAAAAGAATGATACTTTATACCCTTTCTGTGCAAGACCGCTCTGGATATTAGCACCTGTGCGACAGCATCAGTAATATCGCCTTAGCGGTGCTCGGGTTTCCGGATGTGTTTGAGGATCAATAAGACATTTAGCATGCAATTTTCGCATTCTCTTAGCTTTATTTGAACGTTGGAGTGCCTGAGAATCGATGCGAAATCTATGCGTCGCATGTTGGGCCTTGGGGAATTTGTTTTTGCCCCAGGTAACCGCATGATCACAAACTTTTAGCGAGGAAGCTCCTGCGAGGTTTACGTTTTGTACTAATCAATCAGAGAACCTGGGTTCAATCCCCACCCCTGCCTGTTTCGATCTGGATGAGCATCGTACCGGCCTGCGGTTGTGTATCACTACTGCGTGGGGCACGTTAAAGATCTATAGACCCCAGGCTAGCGGTTATACTGCATTGGCTAAATTGCTCATCTACAGCGAGTGACTCGTCGCAACTTTGAAGCGGCTGACGAACTACACGCTGTATAAATATTCACACAACTCCCAAGCATACTAATCAACGGTTTTACGATATGCGCAGCGCAAGTTCGTCTGCTTCTTTTAGTAGGGGTTGTGTTGATGTCAGAACGCCGAGCTCTGATTGGTTCTGAATAAAGAATAGTGCGTAGACCTCGAGGCAGCTTGCTTTTAGGTCTGCCCACCATACTTCAATCGGAGCCACTCAGATCTCGGCGTTCTGACGTCACCACAACCCCTGCAAAAAGAAGCAGACAACCTTGCGCTCCACATAGCTTTTAGGATACAATTTTCGCATTTTTCTAGCTTCCTTTGAAAGTCTTAATTTCTGAGGATCATAACGAAAGGTATACGGCGCGTGTAGGGCTTAGGGGAAATTGTTTCAGCCCTGGGTCACCGAATAATCACAGCATTATTTAGCGAGGAAGCTCCAGCGATCTTTAACCTTTTTTACTAATCGCCAATTTTACGAATTGGCAGTTCTGAAGATTTTGATATAACTTGCTTTCGTTGCAATAGCTTGCATTTGATCGCACTGTTTTTTGGTTCGTTTTTCAAGTGAAAAACTGGCGTTTGCTCAAGTGACGTATATGAAATGTCCTGCTATATAACAATGCATCAACACATACTATTAAACTTAGATGCTCAGAGGTGTGTTCGTCTTTGTAATTAACAAGTTACAGGCGTATTTATTTCTTACGAGTGTAATATTTATTTTCTGTAGCTGGGCCCGTTTCGTGCTCCTTAATGTCAGTGTGCTTGGTTCCAAATATCCTCTTTACAATGCCTACAAAGGCCAAAATGACGTCAGCCAACCCCAACTCGCGCATTGGACACGAAAACTACGTCGCTCGGATGTATGCGCTCGTCAGCAATCAATTCGTCCAGGGATATTTGAATTCGCTTTCTTGGTCAATGAGTGTCCTGACAAAACTTATCATCACTTGCGAATGCCAAGTTCTACGGTGTGCTTAAAAAGCACGGTGAAAGCTTGGGGTCATCGCACCGGTGCCCTAGCATGTCACGACTGCGTGATTTCACAGTTCTCTTTTGAGTAGAGGATTACAGGTAAGGAAGAAGTTTAAAAATAATTTCGTGGCCCCTTTAACACGGATATGTGTGCTACACCAGATAAAAATATTTACTTTTTGAATGCCGGTAAACTTCCGAACGACCATTTGGCCTGTCGGCAAGAACACCTCATATTTGGCGTCCGTTTCTTTTGATGGCCTCAACGATTCCCTAGAGACCACCATGCCGTCCTTCTTGGTTGAACCCCGTCGACGTCGTTCCTCACCAGTCGGTGAGAAAATCTCATCTTGAAAGGATGATCGGGCCTTGAAGAAGTATGATGCCAAACATATACTCGCTCACTATGGGGCAGTCGAGCAGCAGTCATGTCCCGAGCCAATCGTCCTGTCGTGGCCGGCGTAATCGGATTTTGTTACATCGGAGTGAAGTCCGAAAGTACTAGGACGGTACGTTCGTCCCACGAAGCGGCTGCCATCCCGGCGGCGCCGAAAACCACTCGCCTTGTCCGTGCACGTACGATACCATAGTAGCTCTCGTCGCCCGACAGTCCCCGGGCTGCAAATCGTCTCACTTTTCAGAAAAAACAGGCACCGTTTCTCCAGAGGTTCTTGCCGCACAGCGATGCCAAGCGTCTTATACCACTCTTCAATGAACGAATGGAGATATCAACTAGACTACAAAGGTTGCCGCCCGGCGTCGCTAGAAGAACGGTTATCATGGCAACCTCCCAGGCCCAAAATGGAGATCACTATCAGCGCTTCTGACGTCGTGCATCTAGATAATTTTGCGTCGTGTCGCTACTCTGGCAGCTACGCTGCCATATAGAGTGGCTCTAATGCTGACAGATGCTTGCATTCAAACGTTGCACGTGCAAAATCGAACGTTACAGCACCGCCTGGATTGTGCTGCCAGCATAACATGGTCGCGTCTTGCAGACGCGCTCACGCCCCCTGCCCGAGAGCAACGAATCTAATCAGCTCCGGCTTATAAACGTAGCAAACTAAGTCAGAAAAAAAGAAATGCCGTAGGGAGATAGATTATGATGATGAAGACGATTTTGTGGGAGGCTGTTCTCTTTTAGTCGGGCGGTTTGAAATGCATTGAAACATAGCCAAAAAAAAAACGCTTATTTTATGGTTTTGTGTGCGTCTCCACCAATCTCCCAGCAGCCTTTCAGTCCTTTCGGCTGAGTCCTTGCATTGCTCGCCGGGCCTTGGTGTCACCCTACACTGTTAGCAAAAATAACACGCCCAGACGTGTAAACCGTTGTCCCATAGCGGACACGTCGAAACGTGTTCGTTTTACACGAGGCCATCTGTGTTTTTCGTCTACACATGAGGTGCTGTGTAAACTTAACACGCTACACCGTGTCTGCCTTCCGCAAAAACGTTTCGAGCGTGTTCCTTATGAAACATGGCGGCCAGCGGCCGAGAACAGGCGAGAGACGAGCCCAGCGAGCCGCGCGCGTTTCAGCCGAATTGAAAGCACACAGGACGCGTTAGTTCTCGTTCGATGTCTTTTATACACAGTAAAGTCTCCAAGCGGCGGACGTAGCTACTTGCAAAGGTACGTACGTGCGTTGTCGGCGGTCGGCGGCGTCAGTAGCTTCAACAAGCCGCTAAACAAAAAAAAAAACAAAAAAAAAAAACGAATGCCGAACTCACACGGATAAATAACTTGAGCAAACTATTTAGAATCGGGCGGTAACTTGCGCCAGCTATCGAGATTTCTAGCAGCCTGTATTTAAAAAAAGACGAGTTTGTTAACACTGCGAACGAGAACGACTACACACCAAGCCTACATACAACGCAGGCAACACCAGTACCACGTACAACACAGCACCGACATGTACACAAACACAACAAAGACACTACGCCCGACACTTCCTTTTTTTTTTTTTTTTTTCTTTATTGCCGACATTGACACAGAGCAACCAAGAAGTACAGTGCTGTAAAAATGCCGTCAATCACTTACCGACTGACGTGGCATGGTTAAAAAAAATTTACATTTAACAGAGTTTCCATTGTTGGTAACCACTCCGGGACATTTGATCGAACCTTCCAAACTTCGACAATATAACGGACAGACTCGGAAAAATATTCCCCAACAGGCCTTGTGTCAACATCTGCATGGCGAACCGCCATGCGGCATCTCCATATGCTGTGAAGGCCGAGCAACATGAAAAGATCGAAAGGCACACAATTCTCGTTTTCGACTGCTAGGAACCGTATGCCATGGGAATCCAGAGGAAACTCCTTTCTTAGAGTACGCTGCAACACATCCCAGAAAAATATAGCGTCCCAACAGTCCAAGAAGACGTGTTCAACTGACTCAGGTTTCTTACACAAAAAACAGTGGTCACCCCACGCGACAAACATACCCCTCTCCACCATCCACGTTTTAACAGGCAGAGTACCGGTGTGCAACTTGAAAAAGAAGGTTTTGATGCACGCTGGGACGGACATTTTCTTAACGCGTTTCAGGACATCCTGTCCCGAACCTGTAGAATACAGAGCTCTATATAGTGGAACCGGCAGGGTAACGTCAACAAGGTCCTGGTACAGCTTTTTCCTAGTGACTTCACTCAGATATTCCAACGAAAAGCGTGCTCTTAGGAATTTGTACGCTGCCACCACTTCGCGCATATAACCGAAAATACACCCACCATATCCATACTCTGACGATACTATGAACTCAGGCAGAACATTACACAATCGCACTTGACAAACTGTGCTCAAAAACGGGTCCTTGACTTTACGTAAGAAAAGGAAACGATTTACCAGCTGCTTTAAAAACAAATGAGATAGCGCCAGGCCTCCATCACTCACACTGCGAAAAAGACTAGTCCGGCTCGTGCGCTCATAGGAAGAGCCCCAAATGAAGACCGCAAACACCCGATGCATTTTTTGGATATTCACCCTGGAACAATGTAAAACCTGAAGCACATACCACAATTTACTGATTAGGAACACATTGCAAACAGTGGATCGGGCAAATACCGAGAGATCCCTTCCTCTCCACTTCTCAGCTTTTCCCAGCAATTCGACTACCTGGGTCCTCCAAAAAGGGTCGCTGTCCCGATAGTTTTCCAGGGGGACCCCTAAATACTTTACCGGAGACGAGACCCATTTGACGTTTTCAAACACACTGGGCTTCACGTCCCACTCCCCATGCCAAAAACCTATGCACTTTTCCCAGTTTACGGCACTACCACTTCTATTGCAAAAACGTTTTACTAGTGCTATCACCTCTCGTACGCTTTCTCTGTTTGCACAGAACAACGCGATATCGTCTGCGTAGGCCAGTACTCGCACCTCGGAAGCATGTAGCTTAAAGCCACGAATGACGCTGCTTTTAACTACGCTCAAGCAGAAAGACTCTATGTATATGCAAAACAAAAGCGGGGACAGAGGGCAACCCTGTCGCACGGACCGGAGGACGCCAATACGTTTACCAACTGACTTGTTTACAACCAGGCTTGTCGTGCACCCCTCGTACGCCATACGAACACCCTCTATAATTACGGAGCCTACGTTTACATGTTCCATTATCGCCATCAAAACCTCATGTGACACACGATCGAATGCTTTTTCCAAGTCAATCTGGAGCATTGCAATTTTATCATTCGTTGCGTCACAGCATTCTAGTACACTTCGAGCGGTGTGAATGTTTGTTGTTATCGATCTTCCTTTTATTCCACACGTTTGGTGTGAACCAACTATTTCTCTTATTACTCCTTGAAGCCGTCGTGCCAAAATCTTCATTAGTACTTTGTAGTCTACGTTTGTTAAGCTGATTGGCCTATAGGATGTAACCGAACGCAATTTGACAATATCTTCGGTCTTGGGTATTAACACCGTGTGAGACCTCACAAAGGAGGGTGGTAGTTTTTTTCCTTCATAGGCCTCGTTAAAGACATTGTGTAGCACTGGCGCAACTTCATCTCTAAAGGTCTTATAGAAAGCTGCACTAATTCCGTCGGGTCCAGGTGTTTTTCCAGGGCTCAATTCGTCTATCGCTTTCACTATTTCTGTTACGGTGATCGGCATCTCAAGAAATTCCTTTGTCTCCTCATTTAGCTTCGGCAAGAGCACTAAGAACTCCTCCATAAATTCTGTCACTTTCACTGGGCTGTGCGCGAACAAGTTTGAATAATACTCAAAAAACGCTTGTTCAATATCTGTTTGGTCCTTCATAATCTTTCCATCTTTTTCGATTTCACTTATAGTGTTCTTTCGTGCATAACGTTTTTCCATGCCCAACGCCTTTTTTGTCGGAAATTCCCCTACAGCGAACTTTTCTGCTCGTGCTCTGATAAGAGCTCCGTGATAACGCTCTTGATCAAGGACTTCCATTTTTTCCTTCAATTCACGTATATCGTTTTTGAATTCGCCCGGTGACTTACTTTCTTCTCTGATGAGCGTTTGAAAGTTTCTGCGCAGGATCGCCTCCTCATGTCTCTGAAGTGCCTTTACAGCACAGGCTTTTTCTATGGCGATCATTTTAAACTCTTCTTTAAAACCCTCCCATTCTGCTGCGTAGTTGCTTGAAACTTCTTCTAACTTGTTTAAGAGGCCTCGTACCAATTTTGTAAACCCTTCGTCGTCTAGGAGTCGACAGTTCAACTTCCATAGTTCCCAGGAAAACTTTGGTCGCCTATGCGTGCTTCCCAAAACAAAAGAAACTAAGCAGTGATCACTGAACGATACCGGAACTACTTGATATTCGTTGCAGACTGCCACTTGTTCTAATGATATGTAAACTCTGTCTAACCGAGCATGGCTGATTCCTTGGAAATGAGTGTACTGAACAGTTCCCACGTGACCGATGCATTCCGCTACGTCATAAAGACCTGCCTCGCTGACGATGTCGTTCAATATCAACGTGCCAGCATCTCTGTACGGGGTCACTCCGGTCTTATCTTTTGCTGAACAGACACAATTGAAATCTCCTAGTAAAATAACATTACGTTCGCACATACAGTACCCACGGACAAATTCAAAGAAGATTTTCCGGTCCACTGCAGACGTCGGAGCGTACAGACAAATAACACGCCAGTGTGTCGAATAGTATGTGAAATCACAAATCACAAGCTTACCCGTTAGACATGTGACGACAGACTCTACAGTTATACCTATTGAGTCCTTTAAGAACAAACAGCAACCTCCGGAAGTTCCTACTGCATGACTTACACAAACGTTGTACCGCGATGTAAAGGGTCGTAACATGCTCTGAGTGCGCTCGTCGCTCTCCACCTTTGTCTCTTGTATTGCAACTATGTCTAGCTCTTGGTCAATAAACAGGCGATTCAGCTGATACTGCTTACGCCTATCACTTAGACCTCGAACATTCAACGTGCCTACACGCAATGGCTTTTCAAGGACTGGTGTGGTCATTTGCGTGTGCGCACAAAGAGCATATCATGCCTCAATAACAAACAGTTACTGGGGCGGCGGGCTGCCTTGAGACAAGGACGATGACCGCCTTGGAGACCCCCCGCGACTTTTCTTGTTCTTGACGTCGTCCCCCTCTTGTTGCGAGCTCTGCCGAGGCTGCTCACCTGGTCCAGCCACAGCCGCATCTGCCCCTTCGTGTCTTCGCTTAATCATCGCCGGGTTGAAGTCCATGTCGTTGTCGTGTTTCTCGCCCTCGGAGGTTTTCGTTGTATCAGATCCAGGCACAGTTCTGTCTTCGCTACTTTGCGTCGTCGAAGAAGTCTGCTCAGCCTCCGACTTTCCTTGCCGTTCTTCATCCGTGGTATTCGGTGCCTCAGTAGGTGCTTGACTGTTGCTACCGTGTGCACCTTCACTCTTCGCACCCCCGGCCACGCTTGCAGCTTCCTCGGCCTCGACCTCGTCCATCAGTTCCTCGTTGACGCCGCCACCATCGTTGTGCACTGCCACAGCCCGGGCATACCTGCGGGTGCAGTCCGTGCTTTCGTGCCCGAAACCACGACACTCTGAGCACCAAGGCGCCCTACACTCACGCCGTATGTGCCCAATGCGTCGGCAACGTAGGCAAACGGGCGCACGCCCCGGAACCACTACCAGGACCGTGCCCCCGTAGAATCGAAGCTGGTGTGGCAGGCTCTCCAGTGTTAGGTCCTGGCGGAGAGTTAGGACGACGGACAGCGTTGTAGACTCGACGCCCACGAGTCCGTCTACCTTCCACATCTCACGAACGACGCTCTTTACCTCGCCGTACGGTTCGAAAGCGCGGCGGACAGTGTCGACGGGCACGTCAAAGGTCACCCAATGCAGCTTCACCCTGACCTCTCTCCGATATGGGTCAATCGCTAGGCAGCGACGCCCCTTCACCTGGATTTCACCGGCTTGCAGCAGCTTCTCCTTGGCCTCTGGTGTTTTCAACTTGAGGAGCCACACGTGACCCATCTGATAGGCTCCGAGACCCGCCAACTCCGACAATACTCCAGCCTGTTGTAACGGTCGCACGAAATCTTCGGCCCGGTATGGGCGTCCGCCGGTGTCGCAGTGCAACACCACGCTGTTCTTCACCATTTCTCCTGTTGGCAAATGTGGCAGGATGGTCCGGTATTCTTCAGTCATAGTTCCCTTAGTACCGGCCGAAGCCTCAACAGTTCCCCGGCCTGTGGCCGTTGAGTTTTCCTTGGAGAACATTGAAAAGCGTCCGTTTGGAACGGCGTCTTCTTCTTTCTCCCGCCCGACACTTCCTACTCGATATCCATTTCTCTCCGCGGCGCATATAAGCTTGACATGTGCGGGTGAGCTCTTTGGTCGCTGACCATTACAGATTTATAGAAGAATACACAAAACACGGCGCAATGGACAGCCGTGTGTTAGAACTGTTTGCATTTAAAAAGTATGGCGGCAAAATCTATAATGTTAGTCCGTTGCAATAAATAACGATATGTTAACAATAAATCTTAAACCGGTCATGAAAAAGTTCAAATTTTTCTTATTTTCTTGCTTGACTAGATTTTGTCATTACGTATACAATAATAAATGAAAATGATCCTTGCGCAAAGCATTTTTCATATATTTTTGTGAAGGACATCCGGACATCCGCCCAACACTTCACTTCCGCTAGTTGCAGTACGGGGGCAGACGCCTTCACTTTTGGGGCGTTTTGATGCAGTTTGTTGTCGTATGTCGTGTCGGTGTCGAGTGGAGCGGTGGGGCTTGGGAATTTGTGACCGGTGTTATTCGTGAACACTGGTTTGGGGCGCTGATGCGTCTTTTTTTTTTTTTTTATACTGCCATTACCCCGAACTTTGAAGATACACGGGCCCGTAGCAATGCATTATGCTGCATCGCGAGCTCCTTCTCTGTTGACGTCGCTTTTCTGGTACCACTCGTGGATACTGCAAGCGTTTAAACAGTGTGCACCGTCTCGCCTACATCCCCGGTGTTGTACTCGACCTGTTGAAACTTATTGGTTCCGTCATTTTATAGTACGCAAGGCAGTTATCTCGTTGGTCTGGTTTCGGTTATAAAAGCAAGGCAAAACGCTCGCAGTTCCCGCCCTCAGTAGACGTTGGACATCTTCCACAATTTGACACCGGGTAACTGAATGAACGAGGATTTACATTCACTTCCGAGGTTACTCTCGCCGCTTCCTCACCGTTGAGCAGCAGGATGAGCTGGCGACAAGCCGCGGATGAAAGGCTTGAGCATCAACAGCCCAAGCGCACTCGGTGCCGATGCGGGCGACGCAGTTTTCTGTCAACCGGGAGGCCAGCACAAACCGTGACCGTTCCAGCTCTTCGTCATGACACGGTGTTGCAGAGAGCAGGGTAAAATACAGCTACACGGATCACCGAAGCAAACGCACTGCTATCTTAAATCTTGGCTTGTGATTGCGCCTTTGTAGTAGATCATCTTATTCGTTTTGCTGGAGAGACGCAAACGACGGGCATAACAAAATCGCTTGCATATTCCGCATATCTCACAAATGCATTTACCCTGTCACCTTGCGAAAAGCGCGAAACACGGAGTCCGCACCGTCCTAAGCTTCCCGTTTTTTACCTGCTTTAGAGCAGTTTGTACCTGCTAGTAGATATGCCTACTGAAACTGAAACAGGGCAGTGCCAGAGAGAAAGAGACAAAGTTGGGAAAGCTTGCTCGCTCTCCAATTTCTCAACTCTCAAGTGATTGTACCATAATAAATGCACCAACGCCTCTTCCAAAATAAAGAAAGAGCACTACGTTCACAACGTAAAAAATGGTCTCAGTACATGCATCTGTGGGCAGGTAGGAAACCTTGCCTTAATTTATTCACGCCGCATGATTGGCGCAACTAACTCATTGCAGGACCGAATCATTTACTCGAGCGGTGTGCGTCGCTGTGCAAACGCAGTCCAACACGAAGCATAAAAAACGGCAGATTTAAGACAACAATCCGGAGTCCATTATTCAATTAAAACGACGTAATTTTGTTGAAAACGCCCGCTGCTTCTTACTGACGGCATGTGTCGGGACCAGGGTGTAAGATAGACAGGTGGGGAAACGGCCCATAGAAGGCATAGATAGGGAGGCTCCTCCCTAGGCATAGAAGCATAGAAGCCTACCGCAGCACCGTGACCGGATTGTGTACTCGTCTGCTTGCGGGTACCCCCGATTGGCGACAGATGGCGCTGCGGCGAGAGGAAAAAAAAGGGGAACCGGATTTGCGTGGAATTTTATGGGAGATTGCGCAAAATAAACCGAGAGCACGATAGTCCTTCATTAAAAATCTACGAGAAACCATCTCTGTCAGTTTAGCCGGTCGCCATCAGTCGCCCACCCGGAGTGAGAGTTCGCGGTGCTCCACATAGATGGCGCCACAGAAAAAGAGAAAACCGAGGAGGACACATTGCGGTCACTCATTTGGCTCTCGTTTCCCCACCTGTCTATCTTACACCCTGGTCGGGATACTTCCACAGTTTGAAACGGAACGAAGGAAGATTTACTTTTAAAAACGCTCGCTGCGTCCTCCCGGACCAGCTGGACCGGATGAGCTGACGACGACGGGACTGTACCCGTTGAACCTCCACCCCGCAACAAACAATTTGCGCTCCGTGTTAAAAGCGTGGTTCAAACAGACCCCGAATACAAAGCACCGCACCACACACGACGAACGTTTCAGCTATTTTTCGCATCGCCGGGTTGCACCAAACAGAACGAGATCGCCGAAGACAACGCCGCGCTGTCGTGAACCTTGGCTTGTGGTTGCGAACTCGTGGACCCTGTGACTCCCTTCGCTTTCAAAGCACACACGACGATTACGAATGGTACTTTCCGTCTTCCAGAAACATCACAGGGGCACTTCTCCGGTCACGTTTTCACTATGTGCTCGCAAACTCCGAAGCTCTATGCGAAGCTTCTCGCGTCCCGTCAAACCAAAACAGTAGCGGCGCCATGCGTACTTGACAGATTTTCTCCGGTCAAACAAAAACAACGAAAGCCAACAGGCTCTTGCTTCCAGCGTACATCGGCGCTTGCGCCGTGGCCAGATCGTTTGCAGTTGAAGTTGAAGGTTGAAGCAAAAACGAAACCAACTGCAATGTCACGTGTTCACATCGAGGACACACTTTTTATATCCATTTTAACTAGTGATGGGACGAATCTTTATCCGAATCGAGATTCGGAGCCGAATCTGAAGATTCGGAAAGATTCGGAGAAGTAGCCGAATCTCAAGCGATTCGGAAAAGTTCGGAAAGATTCGGAGCGTTGTCATGGTTGCCAAATCACGTCGATGCGTGTTTCAACTTTTCGTGACATTAAATTCACTAAATTCTACTAAGTTCACGAAATAATATTGTAATATAATATCAGAGTAATAAATAAAATGTTCCGCTTTGTTAATATTATTTTGGATGTTTATCGAGAACGGTAGCCTAGCCAGACATCGCGGAAAAATTGGTTTCGGTTCCGGATCACGACCCAAATAGGCATGTTGGTGCACGCACGTGGAAATACAAGCGCATGTTTCCATCGCCGCAAGAGATCGATGCCGTTAATGCTGTTCGGTACAGACACATTTTTGCCCATAATTACTGTCGCAGTGGCACGCACCACATAAGTGAGTATGTTCGATTCGATTATCTCTAGACTCTAACGAGTGCCCACTGAGGTATTTCTATTGGAACACGGGAAACAATCTGAAACTCCTGGTTAATGCAGGCTTTCCGATTTAGTGTTTGTTTACGAACAATGAAGTTGCGTTGGACACACCCTTGTTGTGTTTCTTTTTCATCAAATAAAGTTCATGTATACAAAACTTGCTGCCGAGAATGGAGAACCGACAGTTCCCCCCCGGTGCCAGTACGCGGCCTAAGTTGTGACGAGCAACATCTCGCGCCTTACAGGTATAGACATACGCAGCTCTAGAGAAGGAGACGAATCATTTCCTTGCCTGAATATATATTTATTGTGCGTTGCGCCAGATTACATATAATACACAGCGTTTCGCTACATTTTACCGATCACCGCGAAATCGCACAGAAAGCGAGACCGTGCATTGGTTAGGCCTACGCCAACCACACCGATCAGCTCAGCTGGACCTGGGCGCGTGCGAGGGTTTACAATGACAGCACAGTACATACCATACGCTGACATAAACAACACGAAATCTGGTTATATGCAGGAACAGTACCTAATAAGAGCACAACTGATCGCATTCGCGAGGTTTACGACAAGCTTCATGCTGCCGCCTGCATCCAGCTAGAGCACTATATAGCTCCTACGGAGCAGAGTAGCGCAATCCTTTGAAGTTTGAACCTCGTGTTTTGCCGACAAGATGGCCGACAGAGCGGCTCGGCGCGAGTCACGTGGTACTCAGGGTTCCAGGAGGCAGCCCGCCCTATAGGAGAATACATGGAGATCGGTACAACACGGCTGATTAAAAAATGAACGGCGAGTTCACACTTTTCAAAACTAGTCTGTCGTGAAGTTAGTAAAGCACTAAACACTTTGTCAAAGTTTTAATAATATCGGATGCGTGTGCAAATTTTGAGAAGGCAGTTTCTAAGGCAATGGCGTTTGAAGCAGACGATTTTTGCTCGCAGCGGAGATGGGCTTTTCGGGTTGGCCGGAGCGGGTCACGTGAATGGTGTGACGTGGCCGTGTCGTCTGCTGCATGATGCCGCTCAAGCAATTTTTTAAAAAAGTCAGGTTCTTGCGGGTCACAAAACTTAGCGCAAATTATTCTAAAATGTTCCATTATTATGTCACAAACGATTGCCATTCCGTATATTCCCACAATGCTGAAGAAACAACGATTTTCTCACGTTCTCCATGCATTTCTGACCGCAGTTGGAACCTCCGGGCGTTCGCCGCTAGTCGCCGAGAGGCGGCGTTCTGGATTGCGTTACTCTGCTCCGAAGGAGCTATAGACCAGTGTCCGCGCCAATTCCGGGGCGCCGCCATGTTTATCTACGCTCGCGCCACCACGCGGAAAGAACTGGCAGGCAGGGAGGGGGGGCTGCGTTGGCGGCGTTGCTTTGGGTAGCTGGATGCGGCAGGCTGTCCGAATGCACCGACACATCGTGAAAGATGTCTTCACCAGAAGCCTCTGCGGCCCGTTCTTCAACAGGCAAGATGTCGTGAACATTCGAGAACCCATCTCGATCAAGGAAAATAAGGGAAAACCTTTCTTGTCTTAGATGTTCTCGGTGTCTGCCGACCCTTGACATCCGCGTTTCAGTCCGGGTTCATTGCGTAGTAAATATTTCGCTACTGCTTTGTTGTAGCTTTCAAATGCTTGATTGTTGGCTTCTTGTATACGACATTACATTCGTGGCACGTTTGAGACCGATTTTCGCGATCTGCTTGCCTTTCTGCGGCAGCGCGGCTCTGCCAAGCCGAAATAAGTGCGAGGCGTTCACTTGATCGAACGCAGTTTTAGCCAATGAAAACGAGACGACGACGTTTCATCGAATGACTAGCGAATGGGTCTAGTTACATAGACAGCTCGGATTAGCTTTCTTTTGTAATGTAGCGCCTTGTCTGCCGCTGCGAAGCGGCGTAAACGAGGGCTCCGAGTATGTTAGCACGCGTCCCCCCCCCCCCCCCCCCCACACACACACACACACACACACACACAAACACACACTGCGAGCGTCTGGGTTCGAAACTATTAATTGCCAGTTCTAAAGGATGGTACTTACTTGAAGTGGGAGCTGGAATTATACGAGGTACCAGGAGACACTTACTATCGGGCAACGAAGCACGGTGCCTGTGGGGGCGGAGTCTAGGAACGCTACTGATTAATATTGTGACAGGCGATCAGTTATGATAGCGGACGAAACTTCGACTCGTTTGTTCAGAAGTTCGCGGTGATATTTTATTAGCCCTCGTTACAGCACACCAAGGATCTTAGGCAGTGAAATACACATCACGCAGGCTCGTCCGTCGTAGTCAAATGAGCGCAGTCGACGATGAGGTGTAATGAGCTACTAAGCTTCACAAGGAAAATGCGCGTGAGAAAGAGTTTTGAGGAAGTCCAAAACACCGATCCAGCAGACGCACGTACGTACGTTTACTCCGGACTTCATGAACCCGACGGCGCAAGATCAAAGAGCACCGCCGCCATCGCCACCCGGTTTTCTCTGCACTTTGCGTGACGACGGCACTGCAACGGAGGGTACTCGCCTCGGCGTTAACAATCCGCGAAATAGATTAATTTCCCACTCTTGAAGCCATTCCAAATGATAAATGAAAATACCTCGGCGTTGTTGAACATCTGACGACACAACCAACACAACTGTGCCGCTGGCTGCGTGAGCCTGACAATGTGCCGAGCGCCTGTTCGGCACCGTTGTTGCTCGTGAAGGCCTGCTTATTTGTAGTTGAGACGATGATTCCACATCTTTCGTGGTGCTTGCAATAACTTCGAAGGGCAGGGGAACCTTCTCACGAGGACGTTGAAGACACTCAACACCGGAGCCACCAAAGCAATCGCACAAACC
This sequence comes from Ixodes scapularis, assembly GCF_016920785.2. NCBI lineage: Eukaryota > Metazoa > Arthropoda > Arachnida > Ixodida > Ixodidae > Ixodes > Ixodes scapularis. The sequence continues at coordinate 107,427,048 of NW_024609835.1, read as the reverse complement.
GTCGCCATGTTTGCTTCTTCTTCGTCACTCGCGGCGCGGTCAACTCGTCGCGAGATGTTTTCTGGCTCGGCTAGACGAAAACCAACAACGGCAAAGTGGCGTATGGACACACGGCTCTCACATTACGGGCACTATACCCACATACCGCGGTAAACAGGACCGATGCCGGCGAAACGGCAGTCGGCACACCAGCGAAGAAGCCCTCAACGGGAGCCGGCGGCGCAGGCCGACGCAGCCCCCCCTCCCCGTGAGCGTCTGGGTTCGAGATTATTGTTCGCTTTTGCTCCTTGCGGTCGAGGCTAAAAAGAGCACTTCCGGACAAAGGTCTATATAGTGCTCTACATCCAGCGACGAACCTGACGAATCTCCGAATCTGCCGAATATTCGTCGCGAAAAGTTCGGAAATTTCCGAATCTGTCCGAATCCGAATCTCCGGTGATTCGTCCCATCACTAATTTTAACTGTTTGGAACGAATAATTTGACCCATGACTTTATTTGTGGTGTGTAAGAAACTATTATCAAGACCCCTAAACTAAATACAAACATGGGCGACATGAGGGAAGCCGCATTGCCATCGACCAGAAAATGGCGGCGAGCACGGTAAGCGCGGGTTTCGCCAACTTCCTGCGACATGGCGCAATTGCTTTTGGTGCATATCTGTCTCCGAGACATGTTTCTTTCCGCGGCATTTGTCTCGACGGTCCTTTCTAAGTGTGTCCCCAAGCATTCCGGTGCTTCGATAGCCGGCAATGCCGCGGTCGTCGCCGGGGGCGATGCGTGTTATCGAGGTCGGCTACACGGTTATGCGTGTATGACCGAACCAAAACACGTTTTTTACAACCTCGCATGATTTCTGAACGAATTATCCGTTACTCATCGTGTAAATTTATGGTAATTTGTGTAAATAGCGTGTTTTTCACCCCACATATTCGCCAAATACACGGGACTTGCTAACAGTGTACACTCTCAGAAAAAAAGGGTATATCCTTACACCCCTTGTCCCATATACGACACCCGAAAACTTCAATTCGACGTACAGCGCGCTGACGTCAAACCGACGGTATACCACCTTTTACGAGAGGCTTGATAGCCGAGTGGTACAACTTATTATAATAGCTAATGTTCGTGTTACTGACTACAAAAAAGTAATCGGAGTTTTCTTGGCCCTACGGCAAAAACCTCAATGTTTTTTTGTTTTTTTTTGTTTTTTTTTTCTGTAGTCCTTGACACGTACTTTAGCTGTTTAATGAGACATGTATCACCGTTCTCAAGCCCCTCGTAAAATTTGGTGCCGTCTGTTCGAAGTCAGAGCGCTGTACGTCGAACTAAAGTTTTGGGGTGTCGTATATATGGGACAAGGGGTGTAAGAATGTACCCTTTTCTTTTCTGAGAGTGCAGGTGCTGCCGTGCCGGTTACCGTATACCTTGCGTTGTCGCAGATGTTTCAAATATGAGTGTTTTGCCAGCAATTGGTCACGGCGTACGGTCCCGCCAGACTCCTGCCCGCTGTTTTGGGCTTGCCACCAGTGCACTGGGTGTTCTGGATGCAGGCTTGGACACGCAAGCACAATGTGCTCAATGGTTTCGGGTGTTGATCTACATTCCCGGCGTTATGTTCAGTCCACCTTCTAATCGAGGCACTCTCGGTACACCAATGTTCTCAGCCCTCCAGCACGTGTTTCAAAGAGCACGGCGGCTGCCCATCATACAAGTTGTTCTCCGCCGATATTTCATATTTCCAGAGGCTGTACAGCTTGAGGGTTGACTTCGACCTGGCCGCTCCTGTCCATGGCAAGGCCTCATTTTTGCGCACTCTCTTCCAAACCTCCATTTCCTACTCTAGTGGCAGCCACGGGCACAGTGTTAAAGCCGTATTTCTTCTCCAGCTTGTCCAGTCGCTTCCTTCACTTAGTTTGCACACCTGTCAGAGACATGTACACAAACATAGGCGAAATGCACAGCGCCATCTAGCGGGACCCCGAAGAACATGCTCCGCCTCACCAGTTGGCTTAGGCGCAGGCCAAGACCAGGGTCGCGAAAGTGTAGTTCTGAAGAATCCTTCGCTCGCACAAGCACTCGCGCAGAGAAAGCGCTTTCGAAAAGCAGGCGCCCGCGCCCGTACCGGCACTCAAAACCAAATTTAGAGATGAACTTTACTCCCGCCATGTTGGTTACAGCGAGAAATCAGCGACCGGCGGGGCGACGAACACGTACATGCTCAAAGAGCGTAAAACAGTACTAACTCCTAGTTCTCATGTGCGGGAGAATCAGTGACAGTGAGCAGTATAGGTCTCGATTGTTACCGACAACGCCAACAACGCAATGAAATTGACAAACACCAGAGGTATCTCGATCTAACAAATTGTTGGCAGAGCACAGAATGTTGTCAGTCCAAAAAGGCCAATTCAAGAGCAGGTGAAGCGACTCTTCTCCGCCGTACGAAGTGCAGTGTTCTACTTTCGTCCGTCTTTTTTTTTTTTTTTTGAGGGGGGGAGGGGGAGGGAAGGGAAGAGGGGGGGGGGGGGGCAGGAATTTTTTTTTCTAACGTCCGCTTGTGTTCTTTACGGAGGCCTATAGAGCATGCTTATCTCATGGGTCCGGACAGCCACTCAGACGCTCTGTTGGCAATCAATCGCAAGAGGCCTCCGCTTCTGTTCAAGCCCGAAAACTGGAAAAGTAAGGGTTCGAGGGCGCGGCAGAAGAGATGGACAGTCAACAGGCACACCATTGGCAGGTGGCATGTGACGTCAAATCTAACAAGCACCGGTGTCACAAAAAAAGAAAAAAAAGTGAGGAGGCAAGCCATGATGGTTTGCCTGGTGGATGTTCAAACGAAAGACGGACTGTCGGACTTCAACTTTCACTTCATAAGGCCTGAGAAGTGTCGCCTCACGCGTTCTGAGGTATCCTCACAACACAAGCCCCCACAGGCATATGGACCTGAGCGCGTCTTGCGCGGCTCGTCAGAAACGCTCCTGTGACTCCGGTCACCCATCCCAGTTCTCGGAACGGGCTCCCTCAAGATGAAGAGAAGCCCGTCCCACAAAGCTCTTTGCTCTTTACGATTGGTTGTTTCCTCCTCTTCACTTCCCTCCTCTCCGGTATTCGCTCTGCTAAAGTGGAAAAGTTGGATCGCTTTGTGGGGGGAACTTGTCCTGCGCTCCGAGCAAGCCAGCCCCCTCGATGGGGTTCCTCGGTGTCTTTCTCAGGGCAGCTGGGGATGTCTCGTTGAAGAATAAAGACGCTTCAACGATGCTTGTCTCGAGTCTCACATAGAAATTATGAGGTCGCTATAACACCGAAGACAGAATCCACAGAACAAGCAGCAATAAAATGACTATGCTAGCAAACTCGGTTAAATGGGTAATAGGTATACAGACGAGAGAAAAGAACGTGTAAAATATATAATTCAACCAGGACTTCCGCAGTTGATGATGTACTCTTGGCAGACGACACCTTGGGTCTGAAGTTCAGAAGGCAAAAAACTAGAATAAAGGCTTTCATCGATAAAAAGAGGGATCTCAAAGAAGTGTATACATAACAGAGAAACATCAAATCATCAGGTCGACAATAACAAGTATCTGGTGATGTGGCCGAATGAGGGGGATACATATTACTACGAAGCATGAAGACACTTTGAAAATGCAATACATCTTGTGTTAAGGGTAGATTATATGTGATTCGATGTTGGATGGGAAATTAAGGATATACGCTGCTGGCAGCCAAGTGCACAAGTAACACTCCGTGCGACGCGACCGGCGCGCCGCCGCGCGGCCGTTGCCGAAGGTAGGCAGTGAGAGCCCCAGCGAAACGAAACCACGCCGCGTACATTGGTACGCATTGAAGTCGGAGTGGTGCGGTTGCGCTGGGTTGGCAGCATGAACTGCTGCGTCGTTAAGTGCTCCAATAATTATGCGTCTTATCTCGTGGGGACGAAGTCTCACAGTTTTTCACCTCGCCGATGTTTTGTGGGACAGCGACAACGATGGACCCGTGCGGTACGACACGAGAAATTTGGTCTCCCGATCATGTCTGCCACCGTGTCGGCACGGCTGACATATTCTACACTGCCGCTTTGCGCTGTGCGTTTGTTTTCGTACCAGTAACGCCTACATATCTCAGCTCGAAGTGAAATGCCATCCCACACTCGCGGGTATGCAGTGCGAATTTCGTTGAAGGAATGCCCTCCAAGGAAGTTTCGTCCTCATCGTACGTGTCGATGATGTTTCCGGACCAGTATGGAACGCAGTCTGTACTTCACGAAGAAAGATTCGGACGGTACAAAAAGCGACAAATATGAATCTAAGGAAAACTACAGTGAAACTTGGAATCAATGGACAATCGATGTTTGAGTATATATGGAAGTTTATGTGGTGTGCTTTTTTGATCGGCCTCCTTTTGGATGTGAAAACGCTGACACCCCGAGTCTTGTAGACAACAATTTTTTTTCTCGGCTTTAGAGCTACTTCTCGCAAAGTTGTTCGAACTGGAAGTACCGTCCACTGGTCCCTTCCTACCTGTAAAGTGTGCACCTCCCGGCCATGATGAGTTGTATTCTCGTGACAGCCTTTGACGGTCAAAACCGGTTTCCATTTAGTTACGCCGCTCAAAAATATTTCCATCTGGTTAAACTATGCCACCTCTTTTCGGTGTAATAAGTGTTCTGCCATGATACGGTTGTCCAAGTACCTGTGTGCCGAAAATCAACCCTTCGCACAACCAGATTACTACACAACAGCTGAACGCAAAAGCCTTTGACGGCCAAACCGTATGTTGGCCGGCACTTGGTTTTCGCAGCTTTGAAGCCACCTTTCGTAAAGTTGTTTCAACTGGAAGTACAATGCACTAGTCCCTTCCTATACCTGTAAAGTCTCCACCTCCCACGACGAGCAGTGGTATTCTCTTGACAGCCCTTTCGCGGTCAAAACCGTTTACCATTCAGTTACTCCGCCCAAACCAAATTTCCACCTGGTTTCCCTATGCCATTTATTTTTGGTATTATAACTGTTGTGTCAAGTTACGGTCATGTCCAAGAACCTGTGTGTCCAAATCTGCACTTCGCACAGCCCGGTTATAAGACAACATTTTGGATCCAATATTGAATATTCCTGACAGCTTTATTCCTTTATTCGTTAGAACCATGACTTTCACACCTGCTGTCTTAATAAACCTTGGCCCACTTAGTGCACAAACTTAGTGAACATCTCACTCGCTTCCAAATATCACCGTCCCAGCAGTCCTACGTTTACAGCGACGAGCGAAACAAATTTCCCACTGAGAGCAATTATGGTGGCGGCCGTCTTTCTTTTCGGGAAATTTCTCAAACCCCTTTTTCGACCACAAATAAAGAAATTATCCCTAATAACGACTCAAACTCAATATATAAGAAGCGGAAAACAGCTAAATGCCCTTCTTAAATCTCTCCCAGCACTCATGCAACGTCACCCTCAACTTATCGGCTCAAAAAGCAAAAGTTCCGTCCGTGCGCGCTTCCGCCGCCACAGCTTCGAACGCGAAAAGGCGCCACAGGCTGCTGAGCGCGCCTCACTGTCGAACGCCAGCTCCTCCGCTAGAGGCGCTACGCGCGTTTTTCAAAGCGCCCCCTATGGTTCCCGCGCGGAGCGTATACCGAGGGAAGTTTGAAAGGGATATTTTTACGAATTTTGAAATACACCCACTGTGTTCGTAAGTAGGCTGCAGCACACTAAACATTGTAACACCCATAATCATCTAAAAAGGATGTAAGAAGGTGTTCGTTAGGCGAAACACCCCTTTTACACTCTTTTTACACGATTTCTGAATATCGGTGGTTGTAAAAAGGGTGTGCTGACGTTTTACACCCCTTACACGCCCTTTTTACGCCCCACTTGTAGCGGTCGTGTCTGAAATCGTGTAAAAAGGGTGTATGGGCGAATAATATTACGCCCTTCATTCACACGGTGTGAAAGGGGCGTAATAGTGATGCTTTCAAATACACCCATGATTTCATAGCTGTTCATGTTTATTGCTTTGGTGAAACTGCTGCCGATGTGCGGCTGTACAAACATCGAGTATAATTAATCGCCACACGAAGTCGCGTAGGATTAGGAAGTGCTAGAGAATAGTTTTTGCAACTCCGATTGAACTCTCCGTCCGACACGAGCCGAAAACTACGTGTCGCGCGTAGATCAGTTTTATCAGTTCATCTTTGATTTAAAAAAAAAAAAAAAATCATCTCCGCTCTCAAAAAATGAACAAAGACGTGTAAATATAGAACCGCAGGCAGCACACAGTACTGCGCCATTATGGAATTAAATCGGAAAGCTTGTGCCCATACCATTTTGGTTTAGCCAATATCTGTGAAAAATGGGATGGGTCGCGCCGACGTCATCCTGACGTTCCGTACGCGGCGCCGTTTTTGGTTAAGTGTCAAGAATGTCCTGCGTGAATCGGCTATGCCGGCGAGGTGTTTCTACTTCTTGACGGAATAAAATCCGACGTTAAAAAAGAAAGCAAGACGAGATTTAGCAATCGGAATCTACATAAAAACACAGTCAATTAGTTCGCTAACTTTCACGAAGAAACGCGTGAATCCGGCCCTTGGGCGTTGGGAAGGGGTGGAAGGGGGGGGGGGGGGGGGGTGCAGTTGCCCCCTATCTGGGATTTCAGCCTTTCCAAAGTTGCCCCCCCCCCCCCCCCCCCCCACCCCTAAAGGAATATATAACCGAAATTTGGATTTCAAAAATGCAATGCTGGAGATGTAGGTGGGACGCTACAATCCCTGCAACACTTAAGGCGATATCTCAAATGGACGGCCGTATTTTTGGAAAAAGAAGTCGAGATTGAACCAGGCCGACGAGGCGCGTGACGTCAGGATACCTAGTTTCCTCCTCTCGTCGCTTCGCTCCCTCAAGGCCGCGAGGCGGAGAAGACGCGAGGCCGTTCCCTCTCCTTCTCGGAAAAACATGACGTCAACATTTCTGCCAAATGCGCCTCTTTTTTTTTTTTTTTAAAACTACGGTTATCCGTTCGAGATATCGCTGTATGAGTGATGTTTTGGTGTTTGTAGCATCCCGTTGCACGCTTTTGCGGGGTGTTTCGGGGAATCCAGATTTCGGTTCAGCACCCCTTTAAAACACGCCGAAGACAATTTTTAAGACTACTCACGTGTTAAACGCGAAAGCATTGTAGTCCGGTGGTGACATCACGCTCCCCCACTGCGCAGGCGAGGTTTACGGCTTCCGTGACGAAGTATCTGCATTCTGTGCTTTCCTTTGTGCTTTATTTCTGAGGCGCGGCCGCTTTGGCCTTGAGCGGCGCATGCTTGATGACGTATTTTTATGGCCATCTTTCAGGAACAACGCCGGTCAGGGGTTTCCCCAGGAATTGAAATTAAAGGGGAGAGGGGGGGGGGGGGGTCTAAATTTTTTCGTGGGAGCCGAAAGATATAAAACTAATCACTGCGGTGGGAACGCTCGGCGCATGGTCGCCTTGCGGGTCCGCCGAACCCATTGCGATTCACGCTTATAACCTGCCTGTAGCGGGGTCGGACAGGGGTCGAGCACTGAAGGGCTCTTCCCCGCTCGTTTTTCCCAGGTTGTCGTTTGGTCAGTCCCTTTGTGTGTTTGTGTTTGTGTGTGCGTGTTTGTGCGTGTGTGTGTGTGTGTGTGTGCGTCGTGTGCGTGTTTTTTTCCTTCACAATTTGCTTTTTGGTGAAATTCGCACTTGATCCTATAGGATCCAATTTATTTAACTCGAATTGGCTTTATAGGACTGGAAATTGTCTCAAAACTAGTTCTATCTTTTTTTTTTTTTTTTTTTTTTTTAGTCCCGACTTTTTTAGCGATACTAGAGAGCCGTAAGCCTATGTTGACCGTCACAACGCCAACTAGATTCTTCTTATTTTCAAAATGAGTACGTACTGTAGCTGGAAAAAACCTTCGATTTTTGTTGCTGAAAGTTGAAACATGCCCATGCATCGATTTCGAATCGTTGAATCATTGATCGCCTCTTCTTTACTGGATTCCCGACCTTAATTTATCCCGTTTTAGTGAAGACATCGCTCTAAAAACCAGCGAAGTCGTCACGGAGTTGACCGATATATACTCTTTCACCGCCTTCACAGCTCTGTGTGGCTAAACTGTAGGCTCTTATTTTGGAGAGCGCTATTTACACTTTTCAATCTATCAGATACAAGGAGCATAAACCTAAACATAAAATAGGCATCGAATTTCTGAGGTGTCTTTCCGTACCAACTCGCTTTGGCTAGTGTCATTCTTTTCATCCGATGAAAGCGTGAAGAGAAATTTGACAAGTTCGGAGTAGTTCTAGAGACCGACCAGAGTGAGGACGCCTTCAGCATCCATCTGGTTTTCCAGAACTGTCTCAGAGCAGCTGCTCCTTCCTTCTGAAACTGCTGGAACCAGCTAAAACGTTTTAAAGATGTTTAAAAAAAAAATTTACGAGGTCTTTGAACAAGCTAATCCCGACACACATCAATTTTTATGCACAAATCTTGCAACACTTGGTTCAGTGTGTGTGTGCAAGCCAATGTACACGTACAGGGCTTTTGACTCATTATCTCAATTGCACTAGCGCTTGAAGGCCATTGCTTTTTCCGGAAACGCTTGCAGGTCCATCATAGCATTGCCCAAGGCAGTTCTCGATTCGAAGGTTGAATCGACAAAGCACATAATTTCAAAATAGAAAAGAGAGTACGTGCCAGCTGGTGTCCGCGGTTGCATAAAATCCAACGAATATCTCCTCCACTTCGAGGTTTCTTTAGCATACCTAATTACAGAATGACACTTGTTCCTGCGCAGTTATGTCTGAAGTTTCCTCAGCAATTACTGCATAAAACTCCCCATCGCGCACTTCTTTCATAAGAAAGCGAAGCGGGCTGTGGGTTTTTAGCTCCAGCATTTCGTTCTGTACGCCTGGGGAGGTCTACTTATAGTCTATTTTTTTTTTTTTTTTTAGCCATGCTGCTAACCCTGATACACCGGCTTCGCGCAACAGTAAAAGCTGGTTCAAGTTGCCCTCGTCATCATCGTGACCGCGCAGTGCGAGACCTTGGAACGCCAAAAACGAACAGATGACAATATTGTCAACAAAGCTTTACGACTTTGCTTCAGTTGCTGAAGTTCAGACTCTGAGAGCACAGAAGCTACATTTAGCCCTGTGCTTGTAGCTGTCAGTGCCATGGAAGCCGCGCGATGAAGCGATGAATTTTCATCACTTCTAAACCTTTCCAACATTTTTTTTTTCTCCAGTTTTGGACATCACTTTTAGCGACAGCGGTATACGCATCTTTATGTTGCGATGTGCATGGTAGTGGAAATTCTCCCTAGCGGTTACGCAGGTGGCACAATACATCTTACCAGTCTGTGCATTGTACAGAAGCCACCCGTAGGTGAATTCCCAACTCTTCAAGAAGCCTCGTTCACCGTAATTGCTTTTAGTGGACGCCTGTCGAGTATGTTCATGGCGACCACGAGAGCTTGGCTTGCCAATTGAAGTCACATTCACGATCGCTAAAGGTGATTCCAGGACGTTGTCCACAATCGGTGTTGAGGGACTCGCGTCCCTGGATGTACCGACCACAACCGGAGCGCAGGTCTCGCCATGTGAAGACAAATGTCGACAGCAAGATCTTGCGTATGCGTTCTGGATGCTTCAGCTGACAAGCGCAGTCTTTTGATGAGATATCTGTTCATTTTCCATGTCCGGGACCTGTAAGAATATTGAAGCAATGGGTGTGTGGTGCTTAACAGGGCGCTAATTAGACTCATGGTGTGATCCCGAGCAATTTTGAGGGTACGTAAATAAAAATCTAGAGAACTTAAACACAAAATCTGGAACACTTTAGAGTACCCTGATATCTGACCCACAAGGTTTTGGAACACATAAATGTTTTAAATATTTTGCGATCGCCACGCCAACCACAGGCGGGCACAGGAACGTGTGAACAGCCCCTTGCCGCTCCTGGTTGTAGGAGGAAAATACCGCGTTTCTACTTGTTGCACATTTCTGCTAGTGCATCTGTTGTCTAAAGCCTCAAATATTTCAAAACCCGGTCTATTTTCCGCTGAGCTCCATATAACTATAGAAACGCACACAACTGTATGTAGTTTTATAGAAAAGAAGCAAGCAACAAAACTTGAATTGCGGGGACAGAACGAGCGGGTTGGTATGGATAGTAAACTTGAGGAAGAAAACGAGAAAGGACGGACAAACACAAACTTCCATGAATTATTTTTCATACGCATCCCAACGTGGAATGCGTTCACTTATGAACGGACGGAGAGGACAAGGACGGATCATAAATTGATTGCAGTAAACAAGAGGAGGTTAAACAATTGTTGTAAAAAGTTCATGAAAGTGAGAAATTAATCGAAACGAAATTAATCGGAACAGTAATTCCTAGGGCGAACTTTAGGGGGTTCATACATTGTAAACTAGGTGGCGCATGCTACCGTATAATTCAAAGGCGGTACTTATGCTGAGCTTATCGAGTTTATGCTGTTCATCTGCTGTTCATCTCTCCATCTATTTGTTTCTGTGTGTGTTGTGTTCGCTGGTTGGGTGTGTTGGGATGCTAGGTTTGTGTTCTTTTGCTTGTAAGGAGGCGTATCAGCCGTAAACAATGCGGCATTTCTTGCGTCCAGTGAGATAAAAACGACCCCGGCATGCCTTTACACGAGGTCACTGATTTCCAATTTGTGGCGATCGAGTTCTCGCCTAGCAGTGTTCTTGACTCTGAGGCTGAGAGCCTCTGAAATGAACCTCAAGGTACGCTAGGATCGGGAGCAACACCGAGTTATGACGGACGTCGATCGGCCCATCTTCGTTCCACCCCGAAAGAGGAGCACCAACAAATCCTCCCCGAAAATCGTGAGCCCCTTGAACAACAATGCGCCGTCCGACCAGCTGCGCTCTTCTCAAGCGAGGTCTCCGAGCGTCGCCGGCACCCCGGACAGAACTCCAGAGCACGACAGGGCGGCCGCAGTCTGTCCCTTGAGACCGCACCGCAAGGCCTCTGTGGAATTCCAGCTGGACCAGGTACTCTGAGTTCGATTCCCTCAACGGTCAATGATTAGCTTCCTTCAGATCTTGCACTGCGAATTTGCATTTTCGTGTCGCGATGGTCACGCGGTGCATCGTGATTCTGCATACTGAAAGTGTACCATCTGTGGTATTCAACACTCGATCTCGTAGAGTCTCCCGTGCAGGAAGTAAGCAGGCTTTGACTGATACCGCGTGCTAGTCTTGGATTCTAAATCACTCGTACCTTTTCCGTTAGCCGTGCGCGAGTGCTTTGAATCGCCTACAAGGTTTGCAGAGTTACCCCGAAAGCTTGACAGTCGTAGCGACGATTTTTCAGCATTCGAACTGTATCTAGCCGACAAGTAATTGCTTATGAATTAAGGTGCAGGAGCATAAAAACAACAGAGCAACATTTTGAATGTCGCGCTAGCTTCTCAACTACTCGTTTTTTTTTTTTTTTGTCTTTTTTTTTTAGCCTTTGTAGCGTTCTGTTTACGGGATCTGATCCTACATAGTTTGGATCATGAATCAACACGGCCACGTTTCTACGCATTATTACAGGTGCCCGAAGAATGTGACCCCGACCAGTGGACAACTGACCAATCCCAGACGACGGATAATGGCAGCACCGACGGCGAGTTGTCCAGCATCAACGAACGGTCCTCGCTGAGGTCCGGCAAGGGTGACCGGTATGTCACCATGACGGGAACCATCAAGAGGGGCAAGAAGAAAGGCACCACGATCGACATGAAGGTGAACATATCGCGCGAAGAGCTGGATGAGATCGAAAGCAGCATCAAGGACCAGAAGATCAACGCCGATGAGGATGACGACTGCTTTTTCGGCATGAGCAAGGGCCCGCACGTCTTGCTGCTGTCGCTCAGCCTGCTGCCGGTGGTCTTTGTGGTCGCAGCCGCCAACTCCTTCTACGTGGGCACCATGACCTGGTACAACATACTGGTGGTGCTCATCGAGACGCGGTCCATCTTCCACAAGATCTTCGTCAGTCCCTTTTGGATCATCTTCTACCCTTTCCTCATAGTGCCAGCCGTGCTGGGCCTAGGGCTCTACGCAGCCGTGGCGCAGGTTTCCTGGGAGTACACTCGCTGGAAGAGGGAGATTCCAGACTGGGAGAAAGGCTTTTACGGCTGGCTCTGCTGTCTCCTGCACATGGAGGAGTGCAGCCCCTATGAAGTGGTGGTTCTCACAGACGTCCAGCAGAGTGATCAGTGTCAGCAGAAAAAGTGCACAGTAGACACACCTGTTTGAAGGGCGGAAGCCATGCAGCTCTTCGGTCTACCTCATATCCCCGGCGAAGGTCCTTGTGAGCATGCTAGCTTTGCTTAAATGGCAGCGCTCGAAAGTTGCAGCATTGCAAGCTGGGCTGTGCAGATGCAGTGTCTAGATAAAAGTGAAAATGTGAGAATTTTTTTTTTTAATGAGGTTTGATTATGATTGTTGTGACTTGTCATTTGTTGATGAGGGTTTTCGTCTAGTCACCTAGTCTAAAATGCTGAACCGAGCAAGCATTCATCCAAAATTGGATGATTATAATGACAGAATTGGGTGCTAGCTCTGGCACAAGCTGGATGAGCACATTGGTATGCAGGTTAGAGGGTTGCATGGGCATAGCTGCACAGCCTGCACCTTGTAATACCTAGATGAATGTTCTAAACGTTTATCAGGCACAGCTGTGATTAACAGAAGCCGGTTTTGTTCACACATGAGTAGCTGACATAGGGTTTGTATGATCCAGGTCATATCCTTTGCTCAGAGAGATTGCTTTTCTTATTGAAAGTAGCTGCAAAGGTAACTCATAGAGGTACAGCTCCTATTCATGCTCTAGAATTGGCTGAACCAGGCACCATCAGCTACTCTATTCTCATGCAGAACCAAGAATAGTTTTTCAGAAAAATTGATCTGTTTGTTTGATGTTGTGTGCCATTCCAGCTGCTTCCAAGGCTGCTTTGTTATATGCATTTATTTTAAAAGTCATTAGTCATGGATGACGAATTTTTTCTGGAAGGCTTATGGGTTGCCAGTTTTCCAAGGAACGTGCAGCATACACATTTTAGATTTATATTGCAGTTGTGAAAGGGTCACTCAGCGTGGACAACTGGCATTTTTTTATACTGTTTGAACTGCAACCAGCTCATAAGGCATCTGAACTACTGGATAAGCTACTGCACAGTCATGCAATATACACCCTTGGCGAATAACACTTCGATCAGTGGAAGTTTCATTAACAGATGTTTTAGTGAACAGATTTCAGTCCTTGTCAAAGCTGGAACGAATTCAGCTGGCTGCTTCAGACCACACTAAGCCACCAAAGCCTTTGCTTTGCTTGATATTTAAGAGCACTTCATGTTCTCTGCAGCACTTCATTTGAGAAAACAGAAGATATCCATTATTATTGGATATGTTATAAAACCAAAAGGATATTTGCCTTGTTTGCTTTTAATATATCTTGCCTGCTCCACATTCCATTCTATTTTCGATCCTAGTTAGGCAAAGGAGAAAAGGCAGTTTGCTGCATTTGTGTTACTATCTAGTTAAATGCTCAACTCTTTGCAATGTTCAGAGACACTGTGTTCTTTTTTTGTGTGTCTTTCTTTTCCTTTCTTTGTCTCAGGTTAAGTCATGTCAACTTTTCACCAGCTCGCCTGCATGCTTATCCTTCTTTCAGTGTTGTTCACTAGACAGTTCCATCGCAATGGATGCTACTACCCCACACAACTTTATTAGGCACAAGAGCTAATCCTGTTACAACTTGCTTTGTGACAATGAGATAATGCCTTTCCCAAGGGAAACTTTATATAGTATAAAATGTTTATTGCAACTGCAACACAGTATCACACCTGCAGTACCATGCAACGTGCGGTAATGGTATGCTTGGTGCATGGCTTCTCTAACTGGGTTTTTAGGAATCAAGAAGTTTCTCCAACTACCCACAAGGGTTCCCCCCAAGCTTCAAAAAAATCTCTGCTGTCCCTGCCCTTATTGAGCTGTTACAAAACGTGCAGCACCGTCTGTGGCAATGAAAGGAATGCCGGGATTGGTTAGTACATATCCGGTTGTAGCAAAGAGTGAACGGGGGAAATGTGGACGAGGGCCAAGCGAGTAACTGTGCTACCCCCTCTCTCTCCTGCTGCAGGAGGCGAGGAGAGCATACAGGACATTGCGTGCGGCCTTTTGGGATTTTCATGAAATGTCTATTATAAAGTTTTTTTTCCCCGTTGATGCAGTATTTTAGCAGTTTTTGAAACATTTGTCAGTGCAAATTTATGCAGAAGCATCCCTAGCGGTATGTGCACTATTGTTTGCTTTTGCACTGGTTTATTGCCAAAACAGAGAGGAGCTCCTCAGCGTAATGTTCCTCAAGATATAAAAGTTTAAGGACCCTTGCTCTGATAGAATAGTATGCACATGCAGTTGCATTCTCTGGTAACTACTACATCAATCATTTTGCAACAGGAGAGCTTTTTTGTGTTCAGGATTTACAGTATATTCTTGTGAAATATTCCCACTTCAGTTAAGTCTGTACTCTCACGATCTTGGGGCGGTAATAAGTACTGTAAATACTTTTTTGCGGGCACAATATTTCGCGAATTTTGTGAAGTGCAAGTTTTGGAAATATTTTGCGGGCACAAAATTTTGCAAAGGAGCGGTTTACTATGCATTTATTACTGTATGGTAACATATTTGTGGGATCTATTTTTTGCAATATTATTCGAGTCGCAAAAAATTAAGTTGTCTACAGTATGTTCAGGCATGTTGGGAATTCGTCTTTATGCACTTGGTAAACTTGCAATGCCAGTTTTTTTTAGGTCAAACATCTTTGTGTTTATGGTCACTGGGAGTTGGAGCATTCCCTTTACAATGATTGGGAAGATAAATGACACTGTGTTTTAGGTGGAAGCATGAGTGTTATTGTTAGGCTGCAACATTATGCTGCCACCTATGACTTTTACACTTTGATCATGTTAGCAATTTTTGGAAGAGAGATACTGCCATTTTACATTACTTGCACATTTATTGAGTTGTTGTCACAAGTTTAGTGCCATTTGGTTCTGCTGTATTCTATATTTTTCAGTGTGGATGTCTGCAGTTGATATGTGAGGCACATTTTATACTTTCATACACTTTTCTACTTTTATATTTGTTGTGATGAGGCACTAAGAAGCCAGCCTACATGCCCATTATGTGTGGGATGTGTATAGATTGTTTGGGTCAATCCTTTGAACGTTATAGCTAGCATCCTTTTATATTTAGGAATCCAAAGAGCCCCATGTTAGTGTTTGTGCCAAATTATGTGATCATCATTCCTTACATAGGTTGTTTATACAGCAATATTTCTAGTCTTATTTCAATCATAGGTTTATGCCAAATGTACCGAAAAAGTTTGCACACTGTATATGTGCATGTCAATTTAGACTGTATACATAGTTCACTAAAAAGAATGCAAGCCTTATGCTGAATGCATACCAATGCATATTTTTTCCAATCCTGTACATATTCCAGAAAATGTAGTTGAAGTTGCTTAGATAATATACATCCATGGGCCACCATTTGGCAGGCGGCAAGGTGCATACGGAAATATCAATATGACTATGCCTCACAAGCCTCCTCGGACTGTCTTATGTGAGAATGTGCTGCTGTGCATGTGACCATGGAGCTCATTTACGTAATAAAGGTTGTACACACTCCTGCAGAAACCTCCCTGTTCTAATGATTCTAAATATTTATTACCTGTGTAACAGCAATCTTGATACATCCATTTGACACTGATGCTTGTAGATAAATGATATACATATTTATAATCTGGAAACGAAGCTTAACTGATAACCAACTGAAAAAATAAATTAATCAGTTCATTAGTCGCGACCAAAAATAGAAAACATGTTCAAGAGTTGATGTGCAATAAACTGGCTAGGAGCTGGGGCCATTATTTTTCTCCTGCACTGTCACTGCATCACAGCTTTTGAGTAACCGAATCCAGTATGCTCAAAGTTTCTGAATAGTGGAGCTGACACACCACCCTGTTGGCTAGTTATAAGCAAAAAATGTCAACTCAATCATTCCACAATGCTTGAATCATGCTTAAAAAGAACAAAATGTTAGACCCTTTTTTTTTATTGGACACAAGTTTCCAAAAGTCAAATATTGGAAAACAACAAACCAAAAAGTCCTTTTCTACCCCCAGATTTTGGTGTGATAAAAACAATTGACACACCAAAGGTAAAAAACAATCTTAAGTTCACACACAATTTCCTCACAACATAAGGGGAATCGATTCAGTCGGACAGATTGCGGCTCTGGGAGGTCATAATTTATCATTGTCAATCCTGAAACAGTACCTCACAGAAAAAAAACATGTCACACAATTCATTTCTTTTTTTGCCTTGACAGAAGTGTGCATTAATTAATCTCATATTCCACGGCTTCCGCAATGTTTGTCCCATTCATCAAGGAAGATGTCTGCACCAATATACTGCCAGCAGTTCTTCGTCAGTGCCATTGTAAAGCTTATATTTGCATAGCTCATGTATAGCCATCACTCAAACAACCAAAAGCAAAGCAGAGATAGAAACAGTATGGGTTAGTCGCTCCAAACAATTTTGTGGTCGCTCGTCGCTAGCTGTCAAGCTTTTGGCATAACAGAGAAGTTTCACTGCTGTCTAGGATAAGGGTATCCCGGGTATGGTTGCTGCTGTTGCTGCTGAGGTGGGTACTGCGGGTAGGGCTGGTACTGCTGCGGTGCCCCTGGAAAACAGAAGGAAGAACACGGGTAAGCTCTCACTGATTGTAAATTCTAACTTAAACCCTAGATTGCATTGATTTTTTGAATTAACTGATTTCTGCACAGCATCTTAAGTATAATGAATTAGACATTCCTTTATATTCTTGCTTTACTACTATAACCAAAAATGTTAAGAAAAGGGCTATTTTTCTTATCCGATGCCTCATGTATTGTAGTACATGTAAAGTGATGGCGATGGGTTGGGAAGATTGACAATATTTTCCTTGGGTAAATTGTTCCACCCAAGCTGCAATGTACCACCCTTGTGCTTGCCACAATTGTCTTCCATTCATTAAAAAAGACAGAAAACTTGGCCCATCAAATTATGGTTAAAATAATCAACAGTACCGCAAAAAGTGCTAATAACATACAGAATGCTTTTTTTTTTTTTTTTTGCTGCGTACCACTGAAATTTGTTTGACTAAAGAAATAAAAATTAAATTAAGTATTCCAAATGTTCCTAAATTCATCAAGCACCCTTCAGGTAGGGGTCTGCATTTCCAGAGTTTATTTTTGAGCAAATTCAGAGTAATTCTTGGAGTTTATTATTTTTCAAAAAAATTCAGAATCTTTCAAAGCTTTCTTTTATTGCATATAAAATTTAGACTTTTACAATGCTTGCTTTTATTGCACATAAAAATCAGTTTTTACAGGGGTAGCTATTAGTGCCCTTTCCCGGCAAGAAATGCTCATGATCGAACGCAAAGCCCAAATTTACAGCAGAAGCACTGGTCTCTTTCTCCCTGTCCTTCCCCACGCAAGGCCAGGCTATCTCACTCCCCCCTCCCTTCTCCCCTGTAGGCCGCCACTGTCCTTGCTCCGGCAATGCCTCTCCCTTTCTCTCCTCCTCCATCCCTCCAGCAGCCACTGTTGCGAAATGCCCACACAGTCGTGCTGTGCGGACATGCCCCCTTCACTCCCCACTGCCGCCGCCCAGGTTCCATTCTAGCGTACTCTACGGAACAGCTCGCATACATACTGTCCCTTCTTCTGCCGCCGGTGCGGGCACGGGTGCTTTTGTCCTGAAGAAGCGTTTCAGCCCCCCAAAAAAGGAAGTTTCTGCGCTTTTCTTTAACACACGCAACATCTCGCACAATTGTTCCCCCAAAGCACATCTCCTCACATGCGTCTCCTACATCAATTCCACTGAAAGCAAAGAATCCATTGAATTGTAGAACACACTGGCTGAAACAAAATCTTCAATATGCCTTTCCACAGCACAGCAGCTACCACTGTCAATTGCAGTGCACGTTGTGGTGTCGTTTGCAATTCTTTTTAAACTTTAGCATTATTGGCCTTGGTAAAGAACAGCTGTTTGTGAGTTTAGTAAAGCAACCTTCTGATAGAAAACACGAGAGGTGAGCCTTCCATGCTATTAATTATTTTTTGTAAAAAGACAACAGCTTTTAAACATATGTGTCTGTCTCAAGACAAATTTTCTTACGACTGCGCTAGTAGCATTGCCAGTGGGGGAGCGTATGGGGCTTCAGCCCCCTCTCGAAATCTAGCCGACCCTAGAATATACACACATTTTGGCTCCCCCTCCCCCCTCCGCACACTAAGTCATTGACATCCCAGCCACCTCAGCCATCCTGAAAAAAATTTCTGGCTACGCCAATGGACTGCGCATATTACAATTTTGGTACTCGGCGAAGTGCGGGGTGCAGTTTTCATTAGCAGATCTAACTTGTATGTCAAAAACTTGCAGAAAATGATGTTGTCACTGCCAATCTCTTCAAAATCTAGTTACTATTTACCATAATTACAAGGATTCCTTCGATTCCCGTCCATCGCGCAGAATTACTGTACAGTCTTACTGAATCTCTCAAACTCTCGTCAATGCAGACGACATGAAAGTTCTACTTTCTACATAAGGAGGCCAAAAAAGGCAAATGGACATCTAGAAGAAAAAAAAAATGCCTGTAAGGTAGGTCTAGGTTCTAAGGGCAGCAGTAGGGATTGCTTAACTGAATATAAGAACTGCCAATTGTAAGAACTTGACCTGTCTTTATTTTTTCCTGAGCTTCTGGGATAGCATAAGCTATCTTTTTTCTTCTACATTTGTTTGTTGGAACCACAAAATAATGGCAAAGGAGGCAACCATATGAAGGTTGCTTCCTTTGTCCTGATTTTAGTTTTTCAAATAAGCCCAAATACCCCACCTTTTTTTCAGCAAGTGTTTATCGGATTTTATATGAAAACTCAGAATGGTTATCTGCAGGGCACCAAATTATCTTAGTGAACCAATTTCATCTTGGAGAAAATTACTTACACTGGAGTAGACAATAGAAGCAACAGGCATAGATGTTCAGAAAATGACACAGCATGAACAAACCACATCTTATTTTTCCTTTTCCTTTATAACAAACAAATTCACATTTTTGGGAAATAAAATTGAAATTTTTTGCAATCCTTACACAATTGAACATACAAGTATGGCTTTTTTTTTAGCACTTTTGTCTAGCCATAAATATTGTAGAGAACCTATCGCAGCAGTAATATATTGCTTACTGCATTGGGAATATCACTGATATTTGCTTTAAGCTGGTCAACCTATCATGAGAGCCCCCCCTTTTTTATACAAAAGCCACAACAAAATAAACATACCTCATTTACTTTGTTTTTATTTGTTAGGGGTGTAAAGCATATCACACCCCCAAATTCAGTTAGAAAAGGGGGCTGTTGGATCAGCGAGTGTCGGGGCAGCAGCTAAACGAAAAGCGGCATGCCAGCGATTTTGGCAAGGGCAAGACTGGCACTCACCACCAGGGTACCCCGGAGGCATGGCAGTGTATGGGTTGTAGACGGTGGGCATGGGCACGGCGGGGTAGGGCGTGTACCCCGGGTACTGGGGGTAGCCCGGGTAGGCCACCTGGGGCTGGGGCATGCCCTGGGGCTGTGCCGGGTAGGGCAGGGGCGCTCCCGAACCCCCTCCCACCGCGGGCCCACTGCTCGTCGTCACCGGCGGCGGAGGACGCTGGGGCGCCTGGCTCGAGCCTACGGGCAACAGTGGACGCAGCATCACTCAGTCCGTCAGCTGATTTCAAACATACAGTTAGCACAAACAAGCAATCACCTGTTTTTCCCCTTTGTCTTAAGGGCTGGAGTCAGAACTACTGGCATGATGGAAAGTGCCCAGTTGTGACACCAATCCATCAGTGAACTTTTGTGTCTTTCAATCCAACACCTGTCCGAGTAATGTGAGGGAAGTGGCAAGGCCGAGCCAACCGTGTGCCACTCAGTGCCTCGTTTTGTGATCAGTATAAAAATGGATGAGGGAAACAGATTTATTTATTTATTTAAACAAAAGAAGAGGTTTAAAGAGTCATACTTTTGCTTTCGACAACTAAGCTTTCCAAGAGCCTCACGTGCTAGTTCTGTACTTTGCACAATTTGTTACATGATACACATTTGAGTATTTGTTTGTTCAAGGTAAATTCTTGCTCCTAGATTGATCAAGCTAGCTACAATTTACCATAAAAGACCGCAGTGTAACCTGAATTCCAATGTAATGACAAATGTCACTTTAGAAGTTAGAAAAAAAAAAGGTGAATGCGGCATGCATCATCTGAGAACCTCTTTTTACCGCAGCTTCCTTCCCATCTTTTAGGTCTTCAAAAGCCCTACCATTTACTCAGACTGCCATGCATGGGGCATTAGTTGGGTTTGCTCAAAAACATAAAATGGCAGTGCAAAAATGAGCAGCCACGTTTTTACTTCCAGATTCACAAGGCAGACTTTCTCTTGGAGAGTTTTTTGGCACGGTAAACACTGGCACATAGAGGTCATTCTGACTATATAATTGAAGACTACCCATCATAAATATCGGACAAGAAAAAAATAGGGAAATATGAACCCTCTTTCTTTTCTCAGTTTTGTACTTGGCTGTCATTTGTTAGCCAGCCATCTAAATAAATAAAATAAATAAATAGTGCTTTTTATTTCCCTTCTTGAGTTTTACAAAAGAGAGGCAGCCAGGACTAACTGCTGTTGCAGCTTGACAAGGTCCTGACACCCCGGCAAGCTTTGGTGGGAAGAATGCAGCATGAACAAATAAACACTCAAACAAAAAGACAAGTGTTCACATTATTGCAAGGTTAGGCAAAAAGAGTGGAACGCGATAGTGAAACACAAACATACAGACTCCCGCTCGTTCCTAAGCCGCGTAAACGTGCCTTGCGTGGCCTTTGTCAGTAGTGTCTGGCTTGCAACCGAAAGGTCGTGGGTTCAAATCCCGCCTCTAATTCTTCAATTTTTTTTTAAGGCAAATGAATTAAAGTGTTGGCTGCATATAATTAGGGTTATTTGTTTTCGGGTTTTATATATATATATATATATTTTTAATTCAAGGGGTAAAAATCGGGTGCTATTTTTCAAGCTAATAATTGTTTTTTTTTTTTTTTTTGTGGAAACTTTCCGAAATTTGGGTTATTTTCGGGTTAAATTTACAAATGTGCTCAATAATACATTCAAGCTTTTTTTTTTTTTTTTATTGGAGGGTATTACAAGTTTTGTAACGCTAACATGTTAAAATTAGGGATCGGTTTCAAGCTGGTAATCGAAGGACATCAATCAGGGTTTTCCAGCTCCAATCGCCGTCGGTCGCTTCAAAGGAAGCACCGCCCACGGAATCCTCCTCTCCCCCAGGTATCAACAAAAACCCCGACCGTTCGAGGAACGGTCGTCTTCTATCAGATATTTCGCTATGGAATAAACCTGTTAAGTTTTCCTGATCTGTTTATGCGACTGACTGGCTCGTGAGAAAGGTTGAACGCCAGCGAGATGGTCATGCTACCCGAGAGACCAGGCTGGGCGTCGACACCTAACAGTGGTCAAAGGGGTATTGATAGTGAATTTCACAAGCTGCGTGCAGCAGGGCCGAAGCTACGTGGCATGCTGAGGCAATTCCACCTGCACAGCGGGGGGGGGGGGGCCGGAAATGTTCCTCCGAGGCCCCAGTGCCAATTGTCGCTTTTCTTCAACCAGCCCCTGTAGAATGTCATGGTGAGTTAGGAGTGCTTGTTGGGCAGTTGGTTGAGAGCCGTGTAGCATCCACAGTGCTGCACGCAGCTTGCGAAATAAACTATTCACCGCATTCGGCGTGAGTTTAATACCACAAGGGCACCGCAGTACATTTGGTGCCCCAGTAGACCTACCGGTGGTGTATTTATTTTTCTCCACCAACGCACAGCGCTCGGGTAAGAAGCTTTTCTCTCGCAGAAGTATCTGTACTACGTTTGTAAGGACTTCCGCACATTGTAGGAAGTAGTAGAAATAACAAAATGATGAAAAACAAAGGAAAGAAGAGGAAAACCGGAAGCGCGCAGGGGTCCCCCGGTAGCAGGTGATAGCGAGCTTGTTTGCAAATAGACATTGGTGAGGTTAGGGTATCTAGCGTGTGTGCAGCGCAAACTCCACCCAGCGTAAAAATAAATAGGTTGGTTATGTGGTTTTGGAATTGGGGAGAAACCGGGCCTAAACCCAATTCTCCTGAAACATGCGTAAAAACTGGGTAAAATGGGGTTTTACCCAAAAACGAACAACCCTATATATCATGTATGTCATGGAAGTCGCGAAAATCCGCATTATAACCAAAACATTCATTTTTCAGGTCAAATATATGCCATGGGGCGACTTACTTTTGTAAAACAATTTATGTCATGTTAGATGAAAAATAAAGCTGAGACTGAGGAGAGCTCTTATTTCACTAGACTATCTATAGACTTCTGTCTCAAGTGTGCCATGCATTTTGGAAAAAACTGGTGGTCTTTGCTTGGCGCTGTTTCTTAATTGCGTTGCGGATGACCTGGTCTTAGATAATGCTAAGGCATATAACTAGGGTGTGTATTTTCCGGTTTTAACCGAAAAACACCGATAAACATCCGTCGGTGACAAAAATATAAAATCGGTTAAAACCGAAAAACACCGGTGGTTGGTTATTTTCGCCCTGGTTAAAACCGAAAAACACTGGTCGTTGCATGTTTCCGACCTAGCAAAACCCTTTCCCTGTAGAGGTTCGTCAAACGTGTTATCTCGTGGATCCTGCATTCTTCCAGTGTTTATACATGGCTTGCACGTGGCGTCAGTCCAACCTCCTTTCTGGCGGTCAAAAGCGTCTAGTGAACGCGTTGGAAGCTAAGCTCTCACACGCCTTTCCCCTATTGTGTCTACCATGGCCACCTTTTGTGGAAAAGTTAACGCAGTGGAGGGTAGGCTCTCACGTGCCCTTTTCCCATTGTGTCTGGTCAAGTAATGTCGGTGCAAGCCATGTATTCAGAGGTTGCCGTGGTTCCTGGAAGACACTGCCAACGTCCGTGTCGTACAGGAGCGTGCGTTTTCATAATTGCGGGTTGTGAACCGCAAGGAACGTGCTGCCATGACGGATGCAAGCCTCTCGAAGTATGCTTGCATCTACTATAATAACCAAGTGTGAAAATAGATGCTTCCTAGAGAAGAAGCGTATGAAATATGTGAATAAAATTGGAACTCTCTGTCTGTGATCCATCGCATTTTTTTCCACCGATAATCACCGATTTTAGCCTAGTCGTGAGACGTTCCACCGAAATGCACCGGTGCTTTGAAAATAAATAAACACCGAATAACATCCGCCGATTTTTCTCACAAATAAACACCGGAAAGTACACACCCTACATATAACACCTTATCACTGAAGGAGTTCTGCTCACAGTGAACGTTCAGTTTCTGTGAGAATTTCAGTGCACCTTTACTTGAAACTTCCGGCGTGCTCTCTTAGTCGTCATCCGACTCATCTTCCGGTAGACTAGCCCCGGAACCTCGCACCGCTGCAACAATAGCTTCATCGGTGGTTGCTTCCTCACGGATAACAGAGTCATTGAAATCCTCATCTACATAGTTTTAAAGCATGTCGTTTGCAGGGACAAAGTGGTTTTCCACAAGGTCGGACCACACGTTGTCCACGCCGATTGCGTCGCCAATCGCATCACTGTGCCGAACGGCATCCTTCGAATTCCTGGCTTTGCGCACAAACCCTGCGTTGTCAAAATACTTCTGGATGGTTGTGGCTTTTACTTGCCACCACGACGCAGTGATCATGTCGATGGCGCCCCTCAAGTCCACTTTGATGGGTTTCCTCTCGTTACAATTTCAAGACGACTTTATGCAAGTGCGGTTCTTGTAAAGCACCTTGACTGTAGCGATGACGCTCCGATTGAGAGGCTGTTAGCAGTGGTGTTTGCTGGCAGGAACTCAAAACTGACTGCGCTTAATTGCGGCTGCACATTGTGAGCGCAGCAGTTGTCCAGGATAAGAACGACGCGCCGTTTTTCTGCGACCACGGCCTCATCGAAACTTTTCAGCCAACTAGCAAAGAGCCATTGAGTCATCCAGGCCTTTCCATTTGCTGTGTACACCACAGGCAGACATTCTCGCTTCTCGAAACAACAGGGTCGTTTTGACTTCCAGATGATAAACAAGCGCCACATGTCAGAGCCGTCCATGTTTGCACAAAACAAAACCGTGACACATTCCATTAAGACTGCGGTCGGAACAGGGGCCACCTTTCATTGTGAGAGTACGATCCGGAAGCATATTGTAGAACAGACCAGCTTCATCAGCATTTTAGATGTCTTTGTCCGTGTACGCGGAAAGCATCGTCTTGAGATGAATGCGAAACTATGCCTGAATGCTGGCGTCGTCGACTCCCCACTTTGGCCCGAGGTAACTTTGCAGCTAATCTCGTGGTGGTCTTTAAACCATTAGATCCATCCGTTGAGGGGGTTGAAGCCTTCATGTTCGAACAGATGTCCAATGGACCTTCGCTTGTAGCATCGGGCCACTCACTGGGACGTTCTTGGCTCGCACTTCGCGAAACCACCTAAACAAGGCTTCGTTGACGTCGCCATACTTTGACAAACAAATCCTCTTTTCTTGAGAGTGACACAAAACCTTGCTGCAGCTGCCTCTGTACCTGCTCCTGGTTCTTCCAGACAGTGGCGATGATGGAAGCTTTTTTCATGCCACTTTCAACATCATTTTTGACGATGCTCTGTTTAGTTTCGAGAGACAGGGCTCGTCGTTTCTTGGCCATCCTGGGCATGGGAGACAGGGCCAGATTGATGATGGACAGTCGATTTCCGTACGATATGCTTGACGCGGTTCAAACATCAGACATGAGAGCAAGCCATCAAGCTGCAAGAAGCGAAACTAGAAACTATCCAGCTATCTAGACTTCGTTTGACACACAGTGTAAGAAAGGGGGTTGGTTTTTGCGTCACTCGAGTGAGGGGGTGAAATCGAAAGGGCGAAAGGCTGGGGTGGCTCCTTGGGGCTTTCGGAGTCAAGAGGTTTGAAATCAGAATGCAGCTTGGGTGGCTCATTGGGGCTTTCAATATTGAGTGCGTGCGTGCATATGTCACACCTCACTGCGTTGTCATTCGTTTCTCGCTTCTCCTCATTTCTTCCGCGCAACAGCCTTGCCATACTTGCCCACGCGAGTGCAGCTTGAGCCGTTATCTGGTGTCGCAGAGGGGAACGTGCTTGCTGCGCCGCTCGGGGGGCAGGCTGTTCTGGAAACTGCGCTATATAACCGCTACTTCCCTTGGCACGCCTGCGTTTTAAGCGATATGTAATTACATGGAGTTGTATGGGAGGCAGACCGGTGGTTGAAAAAGCCACGTTATATCCGGTCCCGCACTATAAGCGGTTACGTCATAAGTGATCTATACTGTACTTTATGAAGGGAAATCATTTGAGACATGCGGCGACCTTTAATTTGCATTGCATGTCATGTTTTTTAATCACTTTCGTTCCATGCATGACATCACGTTTCACGCGAGAGTTTCTTGAAATTCCCACGCAAGGTCATGTGGCACGCCCACGACGCCGGCTTTCCTGCCACGCACCCGATTTTCTGCGACACTAGCTCTTATTGCGTTAAAAAGCACCGCAAATTAGACAAACAATAACTTCAATTAAAGATAAGAAAAAAATAAGGGGCACTAAACATGATATTACTAGGGAAAACATATTGAATTTCAGACGATTTCGCTTAACCCTCCGAAGGTAGAGTTATTTCCCAAAAGACGTTTTCTAGTGATTGGGTTTTGTTTCCAAAGGAATAGAATAAAGAGAGTCAATGCACAGTATTTTTCCTAATTGTCTAGCGGGAGCACAAGTAGTGCTTGTGAGCTGTTCAGGTTTAGAAGCATCAAATAGAAATATTAAAGGCAAAAAGTAGTCAGTTCTCTTTCCTTCAGCTTTATTTTGGCGCATCTGCTTCTGAGACGTTCCAGCAGTTTCAGATCCTTAACTTAAGGGGGGACACTACCCAAAAAAGTAAATTTTTGAACCACTTGCTTGATTTAAATTATATTTACAGGGCTTGTTTCTGTTGATGTTGAGAACATTTCTGCCAAATTTTGTTAACCTGGGTGAAGTACAAAAAAAAACTGCAAACGTTCAAAGATGAAAGTGGGCGTGCCTGCGTAGGAAAACTATCGTTTTGAAATTACTTATAAATTTGTCGTTTTCGTGTGATATATTGCTTCAGGACAGTCCAGAGCAGATAACTATGGAGCTAAATTTCTCTGTTATACCATCTTTCATGACAAAAAAAACACATAAACACAAATACAATTTTTTAGATTTCCATCCTTTGTCCAAAATTTTTGTTTTTGATAATGAAAAATGACAAAAATAAAAAATACAAGCTCATAGTTATTTTCCCCTTAAAATTTCACAACAGAAAAACTCATAAAAATGAATCCAGGTTATGTAATAACAAAACGATAGTTTTCCTAAAGTGAAATTTATGCCAGAAAGTGGAATGGAGAAAAATGCGTTCAAAGTGCTCCAACCTCTACCTTTTCTTTAGCGTTGGTGGACCGAAAATAATTTATAAAAAATTAACTATGCAGTACAACCTAATGAAACTTTCTGGGAATACCCTCTAGATGTTGGTGGATGTAAATATGACATTTTTCAAAATGAACGTTTTTTTGCAGAAATTGTTTTTTCTGGGTAGTGTCCCCCCTTAAGGTACTTTACAGAGCTCCATCGTCGGATGGTGAGCTCTCATTTTCTGAATTCAATTCTGAGAAGCGCTAAAGTCTGAATTGGAAGAGTAGGCGCCCCAAATTCAACTAGCCCAATGTGCGAAACGACCATCTCGTGCATATCAGAGCATCAAATTTCAAAACAGATCTCGGCAAAGTGAAACACCATGCAAATGTAAGCTTTACAGTTTACCAAAGACATAACAAATAGCAATACCTCCTGCGGTGCGTGCGATTTCACGTTTAGGCGGGCACTTTCATACTTGTAATCACCACTGCACATGCATGCTGACAACCATCAAAGAGTCAATCGGATTTGTTTCCCAACATTGTTTACATTTGTGTTTTAAATTCATAGGTAAAGGTGTAAGACCGTAATTACTATTTGGAACTGAAACGCTCGACATCTCACTATGGCTAGTGACATACTCTTCTTCGAGACTCACCGTAGTGTGAAGGAGGGGTCGGTGTCTGCTGGGCTGGCTTGTTCACTATTGATTGCTGCAGGTGCTTCATCAGTTCTTCTTTTTCAGTTTTTCTAGCAAAACAGAAGTCACTGATCTTGTTTTGGAAGGCCAGCAGGATCTGGGTGAGGTCATTATAAAACTAGAAGAAAAAAAAAGAATGACATGCGGGTTAGGAAGAAGGCAGAATCCGCCGGAGCCTATCCCTGTCTGACACTCGCAGCCTGTGGTTGCTGCACACAGCTAACATTGACAGGATGTGACTAACTGAAATTAAGACAGTTGCCAAATACTGCAGTAGTACAATCCTAACCTGCCTCCAATTTTAAAGTCCAGGTATATCATTTAACTCCCGGATATCCCACAAATAGTGTACTGCTTCTACCGGGCAAATAAAAGGCTATGTTGTGCAAGGGCAAAACACTCGAATGTTGCTGAGAGAATGGAAAAAAAAACAAGACAGGTTTTTTTTGCAATTGCTCCTGCAACCATGTCTGAGCACAAAGCCGGCCCTACACCATCAAGCGCCCTGGTGAACTCCAGTCGTGCTCCCCCCCCCCTTTCCCCTTTCTTTTTATACGCCTTTAGCTACTAGGTACGACATCACGTCGTTAGTAAACATATGAGTAATGGTCCAACACGAGCATTTTGTATGACGAGAACCACATTCCAAAAATGAACAGCAATCGAGCATACAGCATTGTGCCAGTTGCCGTGTTCAAATAAAACAAAAAAAAAAAGTGCTACATTTTTTTTTTTTTTTTTTTTTTTTTATTATGGCGCTTTGGCTAACTGCTTAGGTCACCCACCCCTAGGGCTGGCCCTGTCTGAGCATGTCCAGTTTGGTTGCAAACTGGACATGCTTGTCTTGCCAGCTTAAACAGCACTAAGATATGTGACTATGCTTGTTCCAACAACAGTGCATTTATGTCCAGACCCAGACTGGTTCAAACAAAAAAAACATTCTATGTATATTGTTGAAACACTGATCGATTAGGGCAAACTATCTGACACTACACGTGCCGCTGGCGCACGTAAGGAGTTTGTCGGCTGGCCATGCATAAGTTCTGCAACACGCTTAGGCGACTTTGTGTCAAGAGTCATACTAGCAAACTTTAACTATAAGAGCACCAAACCAACGACCGCCCACATGACGCTGCAGCGTATTACAGCGCCACTGTCCCTACAAGCCCCGTGAGCCGTAAAGCCTTGTGCGTGTACATCTTTTCATTGTGTTCTTCGTCTGTTTTAGCACTGTTTTACCCTTTAATAATTACTATGCACCAACTAGTCCAACTAAATGCCTTGCTGGAGCCAAAGGAAACCAGAAGTTGGGAATGCCAAAAGCTAGTGGCAGGCAGTAACATGAATATTTTAACAGCTTCTGAATGTTGTAACAAAGTTTAGCCCGCACAAACAAAGTGCGCATCTATGTGCGTTCATACACAGTATGCCTGCACAATGACATACGAGTGCTTACAAGCACGATCAGACTTAATTAAATACCTTGGTGCCCTCTTTCAGATTGGCAGTCAGCTCCATGTACATGTCGTGTGCAGCGGCAAGCTCCATCAGGACAGCTTCGCGATTGTTGCCACCGTGGCCCTGCTTCTCCTGGCAAAACTCAGCGTTGGCGGACTGTGAATGAAAAAGGAGCTTTTGTATTACCAAGTCACAAAGACACCCCCAGCAGAGTCAAAGATTATGTATGTAGTAGCATTGAATTCCATGAGCCCCACCATTCAGCCAGCTGCTACACACATGAATGTTTCATTGTTTGAAACTTCCTAGATAAAATAAAAGAGGGACAACACTCGTCTTTTAAAGCCTATAGCCACGTGTGAAAAGGCAGCACTGAAATCAAATTTAATACGAATGAAATACATGTGCCACTCCAATTGGTTCGAGATCTAATCGAATTTCAAACCTTGAATCCGTATTGCCACGCTAGCAGAAGAAAAAAAGGCTCGAGTTACACCTAAGCACTTTTTACGAGTTGTGAATATGAAAGCATATACATCATCCTTCTGCTCCCAGATAATCAAAAAGTAAATTGCTGCCAATTCTACTGCACAGGCCAAATAATGAAGATTGACTATGTACCTTATAGAACAAATTTCATAAAACACACGCCAACACAAAAATAAATGTTGTTCACTAGTCACCGTTGTCAGAGTCTGATGATGGTTCTTCGCTATCCAAAGAGGTAATTAATACTTGCTTTTATCTCAAGCGTGTTAAGTGCCCTGCTTCTTGCGCATGTATGAGTGCATGGCCGTCGCCTCTGGCGGGGTCGTCTTTCAAACAACACTTAGCAAGCTCGTAGGCTGGTTGGGATTGCGAGCCCATGCAGTGCTGCTCCATTGTTACTTTTTTCTGCCAGCGTGATGGCCTATCGTTCAAATAAAGCCTCCCAGTGGAATATAATGTTTTGTCTTTTCATCTTCAAACGACAGACAGGAGTTTGTAGATGCGAGAGAATGTGCATGATACGGATACCAAACTGGCGAACGTAAACAAACAATCACTACGGCAATGGGGCTAGCCACCTTATACTGAGCATTGCGTTTTTCTCGGGTTTGGTTTCGATTGTAACGCACATGTAGTTATGGGTACTGATTTTGGCAAAAAAAAGTGTGTGTTACAATCGTGCAAATACGGTATGTGAAATAAAATGAGAAGCCGGGTTGGACCATAAATAATTGAAGCTTGCTTTTGCTTATCTACTATAATTGTTATTACTATTATGTTAGCCAAGTAATTCTCTTTTCTTGCTCATGTAAAAGCAAGTCAGTTTACATGACAATGTTTTTCAGTAATTTCTTGAGAATGCACTTGTCTTTTACAACATGTGCACTCATATGAATTCTGCAACTGCTGTTTGATTTCATACCCAAGATTAAAAGAATAAAGGAATTCCTCCATCATATCCTCGGTGCTTTTCAGCACTGAACCGTTAGATTGTGGGGCACACCTACAAGCCCTGAAGGCCCACACTAACAAAACAATTTCAGTAACAGAAAGGCAAACTGTTTTATCAATCGCACACAAGATACGTGGTCATTTTCTATGTATACCTAAGGGCGCTAAGAAAACCTCAATTCACAAACAGCTACCAAAAGTCACACCCAGGTAATCCTCCACAGTCTCGGGCCCAAAGTGCACTCATAGGCACGCTAGTGAGAAGGGAAGGGCCACCTGAATGTCCTGCACGAGCTGCTGCTCCCTGGCCAGACTGTCCGCAACCTGCTTCTGCAGGGGCCCCAGCGTCTCCCCCAGCATCTCCACAGACAGTGCCTGCTCGTTCACACTGCCGTCCTGGGTCAGGGCTGCCAGGAACTTGGGCTCTGCACACGCCGCACAGCGTTCCCCTATGAGCCAGTGCAAGCACCAGCCTTTTTCTCGACTTTCACGAGCAAACTTTAGCGCATCCAAACTCCGCTGTGAATACTCTTTGAGATGTAGTGCCCACCAAAAGCTTTTGCGTGAAATTAAAAACATCAAGACTTAACCCGAAAGATAGTACTTCGGGGTAATACGACTTGGCAGCGCAGTTTCGTAGACGCAGATGCATGGTCACGTACAAGCACCACTACATGGTAGGCCCATTTTGATTTCACACACTAATATTTGGACGGAACCTGTGGAATGATTTCCTTTTCAGTGGTTCTGGAGTGCTTTTCGTAAACACATTCAACTTATACGCCTCGCAAGTGGGCTCATTTTCGGGTCCATATCAGATGAGCGAATGACATTTTAGCGAACAGCGACATTTGAGCGAATCGTCGTTTTAGCGAATAACGGGGGCGCGCGTTAACCCATCCGCCGCGCTGCGCTTCACGCCGCTTCGCGGCGACAGTCTGCGGCGGCTCATTACAAAAATGTGAACCCATTTGGCCCACCCGAAAACGCCGCTTCGCGGCGTCCGACTGTTCGCTAAAGCGTCATTCGGTGAAACGTGGGCGTTCGCTAAAACGTCATTCGATCAAGTGAGTGCCTTCCCTCATTTTCGTCTTCTGCGCATGAGAAAGGAAGTAGCGGTGACATCAGAACGCCAAGCCCTGATTGGCTGATCGCGACCCCCATCTCAGCATCGTCTGCTCCTTTGCAACGTCGTCTGCTCGCAACATCGTCTGCCTCTGTCTTACCTTTCCCGAGACTTTCGGAAGTCGAGCGAGCTCGACTTCGCCTTTCATAGAGGGCAGACGAAATAACTTGAGCGGTACATTGTTTTTGTCTAACAACTAGCAGACGCGCATCAAGGAGGGAAGTCAAAGGACTCACTGGCGAGGTGTCCCAAGGCCCCGAGGTTTGTTTGCTAAGAACCGAGAGTGAGCGTGTTCCCTCCCAAGTTTTCCCTCCTTTCGTGCGCGGCGAGACCCTTCATTCTTTAACGGCGTGCTTTACGTCTGCTAGTCAAAGCTATGGCTGCTTTACCTTTCCTGCGTCTGTCGGAGATTCACCGCTTTTCACCGGCGAGAGTCACCGTTGCCTCGGGAAACAAGGAGATAACAAGAGGAAGAAATTGACCTCTTAATCTAAAACTGAGGTCAGCGATCAAAGTATAATACGGGAAGGGTTCACAAGGGTCACGCGGGCATATTCCATTCAGCACACCAGCCGGTCGTGGGCAGACGGTCGCCGAGTCGCGGAGTGCCTGTTAGGCTTAACTGCCCTGCTCACTTGGTCGCGCTCGGTGGAATCGTCGCCATTGGAGCTTTTCCCGGGTGTTTGTCGATCCAACGTTCTTGTTCGTTGTGGTCTGTTTCAAGTACTTTTTTCTTGCTGCTTGAAGTCGGGATGCGTGAGAAGCGCACATAGAAAAATAAACGTTCGTGGGTCGTCGCGATCGCGACGCTGTTGGCCATGCTGATTTGACCATAAGAAGTGCGTAAAACAGCTTTGGAGCTGTCGTAGGATTTCGTCGTAACCTGCGCAAAACGAAAATTTCGTTTCGTAAATAAGAATTTGTTCTTAAGTTTTGTCTTACGCACATTACGCCGAGCCAATCAGGGCTCGGCGTTCTGACGTCACCGCTACCCCCTGCGCAAGGAGTAGACGAACTTGCCCTCCGCATACATCAGAAAACAGTAAAATTGGTCATGCTGTGTCATATTTTTTAGCATTGGCTTGTCACACTCATTCCTAGAAAGAAGATGGTTACTATTATTTCGGTAGATAAAACATATAAAGGGGGAATATAAAGGGGGGATGCAGAAATCGAAAACCAAAAAGTAGCAAAGAAGCATACCGTAAAGTTCCGAAAGAATGCCCACCCAAAATGAAGAGATAAACGGTGAAAAACATGGGGTGGGCTATCTTTGGGGATGCCACAGCAAAACTTTATCAAATACCGGCTACAAACCATAAGATGAGGGAACTGATACCGCAGATCGCGGACACTGCAAATTCGCGTGTCACGATGCGATAAACACGCGGGAATTCGCTACAAACTCCGGTATCACGGGAAAGGATACCGCAGGTTGCGGATGCAGGAGATTCGCGTTTCATGGTGCTAGGGACCCGCGGAGATCTGCCGAGAACCCGCATCTCACGGGAACGAAAATCGCATATCGCAGATGCAGCAGATGCAAGTTAATGGTGCAATAAACACGTGGGAACCCACTACAAACTTTTCTGTCACGGGAACCAATATCGCGCGCGCAGATCGCGGACAAAAAGGCAGGAATCCGCTACAAACTCGTATGTTACGGGAACAAATATCGCAGATAGCGAATGCAGCAGAATCATATTTTTCGATGCAATATACACGCGAGACCAACTCACGTGGAATCGAGATTGCGCAAGCAGATCGCAAAGAAAAACGCGAGAATCCGCTAAAAACTTTATGTCACGGAAATAGATAACACAGATTGCGGACGCAGCAGATTCGCATTTCACAGTGCAACATACACATGGGAAACAACTTGCATGTTACAGAAGCCGATATCACGTGTGCAGATCGTGGACAAAAAAAAAATGTGGGAACCCGCTATAAACTTGCTTGTCAGACGTGCCGGTACAGCAAATTGCGCGGTTGATGTAATTCCATCGGACATTGCGTGACGTCCGACGGGAATCGGGGGTGGGCGATGTTTCGGAATTTTTTCGTTGCAGATATTTAGCCAGAAAAACGGGATGGGCAATCTCTCGGGGGTGGGCATTCTCTCGGAACTTTACGGTATTTCTGAAAATCACTTTTTAAATTAGTATATTTTATAAACCAAGTCCTTTTCATTATCAGCACCTAATTCACTAAGAAAATGTGTTTAAAAGGATATTAACGATGTCCCGGCAACTTTCAAATCGCGCTGAAGACACAAAATTGAGCCGAACTTTAAGCGATTCCTTTTCTTTCCACTTGGCAGACCACCGCAATCTTGGTCTTGTTTTGAAGTCACGTTTTTCTTCTTTTTGCCACCCTCCAAAATAGTGTCCGCTGCATAGTTTTGGCCTGATTGACGTTTCCCTGCCTCGCGATTGCAAAGCAGTGATTGGTTAAAGCGCCTGCTAAAGGGACAGTGTGACTACTTTTGGCTGCGACGTATGTTCTTCCGTTGCTACGGTTACTGCACCGCCGGACATTGCCAACCACGCGTCATCTACTTTCTCCCGTGCTTTGCCAACTTCACTTCGCTTTTCGCCATCTTTGCAATCGCTTGCAACCCTCTGTTTTAATAGTTTCGCATACTTTGCCTGCATGTTTCGTGACCGCACGAGTTGCAGGGAATAAAAAAGAATGGTGCAAGCATTTGACACAGGTTAGCGGTTCGTGCAAGCTTCTTTGCATGGCGACCATCAGAAGCAGCATCGGCGGCCCATATCTGCGCGGAGGGACACAGAGGCTCATCGCGTCACTACTCCAGATTGTGATTCTTCGATCTGTGCCTTCGGCCGTCCAAACCAAGCAAAGACAACAGCGGAACAAAACGAAAGTATGCAAGGACACATCCAGCTGATCCGCGGGGTAAAGCCGTTTCACGTGGCACAATCCTGCTTGCCATTTTCCTGATTTTTGGTTGCAACCTTGCTCGTTCAAAGACAACAAATTAATAAAAGCCATGGACGATGACTTATGTGTATGAGTACTGTGTCCACAAGCTCTTTGCTGCACGAGAATGAAAATCGCAACAGAATCGTGCCTTGTGAAACGGGCTAGAAGCTGAGAATTTGCGTGCAACTTTCAGCTGCCATTTTTCTCAAAATGTATTTTTGTTTCCAGATCCTAGCACATAACAGCTTCGCTGTAAAAAGGCTTTGTCATGCCCTGGAGTGCCTATCCAGGAATGCTTATAATAAATTTCACATTCCCCTGATGTTCTGCGATTTCTCCAGGCCTGGGACAAAGGAAGCAAGCGAACCACACTGAAAACTCTCTGTAAATTGAGAGCCCATGGGCACGGATTTATGGAACTTAGCAGTTGCTCTTATACATCTGTTATGAATATATCCTGAAAATGTTGTACAGATAGCTCTAAAACTGAAAGAGTTTAGGTGCCATGCCAGCTTCTCCCCTTAAATGCGACATGGTGTTGCTCCGACAATTTGCACACTCAAAAGATACCAAATGCGGCGTGACCTCCAAAAGCTTTTTTTTTCATGGAGTCGTGACTTTACCAAGGGTCTCGCTTACTCATGTCCACGGTGGAGCTCTTGAGCTCAGCCTCGATGGCCTCGCGTTCTGCCTTGATGGTCTCGACCTGCTCCATGAGATGCCTAAGCCGTTGCACGCAAGAGGAGTTGGACGCTGTTGGGTTTCCAGAAGGAATCTGCCTCTCCAGATCGGCCTGCGGAGACCACGCACCCCCGCCTCCATTACAGTTACTGTATCTGCTTGCAAGCCAACCTTTTGACATAAAAAGGAATCACATGCTGTTTGCTTCAATTTCTTTTCCATTATAAGCTTCATTCTTCATTTTCTATTTTTGTTTTATAGATGTTTAGAGAGCGTGAAGTTAGTCTGTGCCAAGGGGCACTTGCTGTCTCTGCTCTATACTCTGTGTCACCAGTTGCATGCAGTTCAGGCGAAGGCAATGCCAGGCGAGGGGAAAAAGGACGAACACTACGAAGGCTGGCTAGGAGGAGAGCATCCTCCTCTTATCTCCAACGATCCTAGCGCACTCGTCCTCCATTGCCCTCCTCTGCCGTCCCGCCTTCCTGGTGCTTGCCCTTTCACTCTTCTTCTGGCATCGCCTTTGCATGTACTGCACACAGCTAGTGACACAGAGTATAGATAAGAAATGTAGCCAGTGCGTTAGGGCCACTATCCTAGAGCTTCTAACATGCATCACGCAATAGTGATACTTGAATATTCGCTGATACTAAGTATGCTCATAGAAACCGAAGATGCACTATGTGATAAGGCACTAATGACTGCAATGGGAGCAGAGGCCACTGCGGTTTATCAGCACATGTTTTTTGCTGTTTCTACAACATATTTCTAAAACTAATATGCCAGCTCCAGAAATTTTAAGCATTGTAAATGTGCAGTTCTAGAGAAGGTTTCTTGGCTTTGAGCATATGACATATGGAAGCCTGAATACTGACCAAAAAGTGGAACCAACCACACCTTAAACTTCACTTGTGGATTGTATGGCTGTAAGCTGGCATACCCGCTTGTTGGGCTCCTGAAAGGAGTGTTCAGTCTAGCGACTGAAACCACTCCACAGTTCGAACGACGAGTTCCACGAGTGCTTCCCAAACGTCAAGGCAATCGAAAAAGATAATTTTGAGAGTCTTTGAGCAAAGCTCCCTGTTGGTTGTTTTTGGTGTTAAAATTTAGCTGCCCATTCCAGAAACAGAGATTGGTTCGTGTTGCTTTTTTTTCTTATAAATAAAACTAGTGTAGTATACAGTGAAACCCATTTAGAATGAACCCACGTACAGCGAATTATTGTCGATATCGAACTCAGAAAAATTTCAAATAAAAATGCATGTAAAAATTACTTTTTATAACGAACAACATATTGGCTATATCGAACTTTTTCCCTTCGGGAAGGCTTCCAAAAACGCGCAAACAATTGTCTTGTAGCCTGTCCCTTTCCCCAAAAAAGAAGTAGGAAAGAAAGAAAATTCCAAAAGCTCAAGTTGCGTACGAAATTGAGCAAAGAGAAGCCATTCAGAAGGGGGAAAAGCTAAAAAATACACTCTGCACGCACACATAAAAACAATTATCCTAAAGCGTTTGCCCACGAAGAAACGTAAGTCAGAAAATATAATAAACTAAAAAACAAAAACAATCTGCACGCATGCAAAAAAAAATAAAAAATTGCAGTGCGTTATTACAAGGCGGAAGTGAAGAGATGAGGAACAAAGACAGTGATGTGATTGGCCTAAGCCGTTTTGGAGCAACTTCTGGAGCAGCCAAAACGGAGCTTTGGAGCAGCAAAAGTGGCTTTTGGAGCAGCTAAAACAGTGTTTCGGAGCAGTGAAAGTGGCTTTTGGAGCAGATAATCTTAGGGAAAAAAAAAAAAAGGTATTCATTTCAAGTGGTGGACAAACGAAGGGCACATTGCTCGCCGCAATCAACCAATTATTGTCAAGACAGACCACCTGGGAGTGTTTCAACATGTAACTGAAATGCCAATGACACGACACATTTCGCAATGCTTCAGTTAAATGATACAAATATATCGGACCAAACTGCACGTATTAAAATTAATTTGAAAATTACCAGCTTAGTAATAAATATCATATCATTATAGGTTGACTAGTAATATAATAAATGGAAGCAGTCTACAACTGATGAAACACGTAACTACTGCCGTGCAATGCGAAATTGTCGCGCGAGCGGAGATGGTTGTTCGATCGAAAACCATGCCACTCCACTCTGTTGACTCTGTCTCCAACTAATTCCCAATATTGTATGCAAAATGTAACTGTCCAACATACGACAAAAAAAAAAAAAAAAAAAAAAAGTCCAGTGCTTACCAGGCCGGCAGGCGAAATACAAGCTAAACACAGGAGAGAAAAAAAAAAAAAAAAAAGAAACCTAAGCGTATTGATGCAAGACATCGCGAGCCAGAGTCAAAAAGTTCTTGGAGCACTTTGTGCAACGACTGAACTCGAGACAAATAAGCACGCTGTACGGGTTCAGCATGTGGACATTGCCTTCTTTGCTTTAGCTCACTTCTCTTCACCAATCTTTCTTTCGCGGCTGATTTTTCACGTACCGGGGTACGTCTCGAAAGAAAGCCTACCGAGAGAAGCCTAGGCAATCAATACTTCGACACAGCAGCCTTTGAGCTAAAGGGATGTTTGTAGTAGTGTAATAAACAAGAACAGGATTGTTGATGAACATGTGGCAGTCCTTACGTTTCAGTTTAGAAAGTGCCATAACTGCAGTGACGTGGGGACGGCAACACCCGACGTCGTGCGACCACGGCGACTGGAAGGCAGGGATCAAATATAGTTTGGCCACGGCCGTTGCTTTTAGGAGCGAGTGCTTCAGCCCAGAAAGTAAATCCCGCTGCGCAAAAACATGATTTCGTTTCACAGCATGAGGGCATGGTTGGTACCCAGCACGCTACCGTCGGAACGTCTGCACACGCCCACGTCTATCATTGAAATTTTTTTAAAAAGACGCGAGACGAGAGAAGCGCAGGAAAAACTATGCAAGACCGGATGAACGATTGATGCAGGGTACTTTGTGTCGGACGGCTGCTTGCACCACCTAGCTCATGTGTGCTCAATTGCGGTACTCAGTTTAGTTTCGGTTTTCAAAGGCGA
Organism: Ixodes scapularis; assembly: GCF_016920785.2. Lineage (NCBI taxonomy): Eukaryota > Metazoa > Arthropoda > Arachnida > Ixodida > Ixodidae > Ixodes > Ixodes scapularis. Next base: position 107,388,996 of record NW_024609835.1, on the reverse strand, counting down.
CCAAAATTGGTCCTTTGGCGCAGGCTTGGCGCAGATTACCCATATTTTGGCAAAATGTAGCAGGATGTAGCAGGGTTAGCCCCTTGGCGCAGTTTGGCGCAATTGGCGCAGCAATCACATCACTGCAAAGAGAAGCTCTCGCCGTACAACGAAAGCACCGTGGAAGTTTGTTGTATGCAAGTGGTTTTTGCTATATCGAACTGATCGTAGCATTTCTTGCTGTTCGTTATAAACGGGTTTGACTGTATATACAGTGTGTATGAGATGGGATGATGGCTGCATTTCAAGGGTTCTGATGGAAGATGTCAGGGTTGTGCGAATATTCGAGTTTTTGAATAGAAATTTAGAATAATACGCTATTCAATATTCGCTTCGAAGTGAACTGCAATACTCCTACTTTCGAAGTATTGATCACACTGGGTTAGCCCAGTTGAGTGCACTTCTCACCGAGCACCTGTGCACTGTGACGAAGCAATACCCGCGGAGCTTGTGGGCATTGCTTCCCCACGGTGCTTGGTGAGAAGCACACTACATGGGGCTAATTTGCTTAATATACAGACGCATGTTAGGCACCAATGCCTTGACAAGCCATATTCATCATTCATGCTTTTTTATTTGTCAGATTTAATTTAGAAGTTAGAATATTTGCATATAGCAGGCAGATTTATGAATACCCTCGACTAGGATAGCTGCAACAAATCTCATTTCATGACACAGTTCATATATATAACTATATTAAAACTAACTGAACAGAGAAGCGGAAAAGTGGAAGGCAGTGGAAGACTTGGAGAAACTATTCAATATTTGATTCGAAAATATTCGGCCAAAACTACCACCCGTTTTGACCTCGCTTTAAACTAAAAATCTACTACTCACACAAGCCTAAATAAAACAGCCCTGCAGAAAACGGCTTAATAAACCTTATTTGCTTTTCGGTGCCACCCACATAAAATGTGAGGCAACCATCCTTCCACAGTGGCAAGCGTGTGGCTTATCATAGATTTCACAACAGGCAGCACTGATGATGTGAGATCAATAGCTCGAATAGGTGCTTGAGCGCTTTGTTGTTCGCCTCTTCTCCTGCTGACTGTCATTTCAGACGTGCGGCCATCTTTTGAGTCTTGCAACTTGAGATTGGTCATGAAGTTCCAATAGACAACACCAAAAAGTAACCCCTCCCCCCCCCCCCTCAAAACACACTTTGGGGGATAATTTCTTATTCTTTGAGTGCGTGGCGTGGGGGGGGGGAGGCACATATTATTTAGTGTTCTTAATTTTACAGAAGGGATCAAACTAAAGAATAGGTTGCTCATTCAATCTAGATTATTTGCAACTGCAATGCCCTATAGATGGTGGAATGATAATGCCAAGATGGCAGAAGAGGCGGGCATAGATTCCCCAGGATTTTCCATGCACCTGCTCACTGACGGTGGTCACTGTGCTAAAATGAATTTATTAAGGCAAAAGCCTTAAATGTCTCATTGTCCAGTCTTTGAGCAAAAACGCGTCGGAAACACGAGAGATACCAAAACCCACGGTTCGCCACTGGACCAGGAGATGGTGTTACTTGTGCCAGAATCGGCAGAGGCACATGCGTGGCATAAACCCAGCAGAGAGGAAGACACTCTCGCTCGGGTAGCGGGGAAGAGCGGGCTTGCGACATGCCGCGAGATTAACGGTGCCAAAAGTGTGTCGTCAGAAAGTGCGCTGTCTTCAGAGGTTTGCTATCACTAGGATCGGCGTTTGGACCTTCACCTTCAAGTCATCTTAGGGATAACATAAAAGACCCTGTGAATTTTGGCTACAAATACGAAGCGGTTGGGGCAGGAGCATATCATAGGTGACGGAGATGCTGACGTGTGTTAAGAAAATTAGCATGTTGGTTTCTAAGAGTGGTGAAGCGGAACACAACAATTCCTAATGTAATACAGTCGCTTTTTTCGTTAAAACTGCATGATGCACGAACATGCTGACCAGAACCATGTGGATACAGCCGCCCCAAGGCCGACAGCCCTGCCCCCGTCTCCCCCGCCATCCCCGTTCCTCTGGTTCTTCCTTTGTCCACGAGAGGACAAGCAGGAGTTGTGAATAGTGAGCTGATCTCTATTCAGCTCATACATCTACATCTGAATCTATTTATATTTGCTTTGAAATGTATGCACTGAATTAGCAGGGATCTGCACCGATATCTAAAATCCAAGTTCAGTTTGTGCTCCAGATACTGGACATTAAATACTGCCCCCCCCCCCCCCCCCCCCCTTTTAACGAGGGTACTCACGTCGGAAGCACTGAGCATCTCAATGTGTCGCTGGTGCTTGCTGAACTTGTCCCGGACGGTCTTGTCTGCGTCCTTGGCCACCCGGATGATCTCCTTGTACTTGTTCAGGTTGTTGCGCAGGGGCTCGTTGAGCTTCTCGGAAGCGCTGCGCGTCCAGCGCTCCTTGAACTGGCCACGCAGCTCACGGTCAGAGTCCTGCTCCTCCTGCAGCAGCCTCTCACCCTGGGAAGAGGCGCAAAACAAAGTGCCAGTTCCTTGATTTTCGCTAAATGACACGGGAAGATTTCTCCGCTAATTTTAACGGGAAAACACCTCACGTGGTGTCACAGTGTCACGTGACACAATTTAGTGGGCCACGTCGTACACCTTACACACACTAGGATCCGCTGCGAAACCTCGCCAATAAAAGGTGAAAAAGAAAGGGAAACGACTCGAGGGAAGCACAGGCAGGTTTCAGCTGCAAAATACACACCCCGAAAATGCCATAGCCTCTTTGCGGAAAGAGAATGCAGTTTGGGTCAATACAGTTGCCGGCTGCCGTAGTGATGCAAGAGGAGTTAGCCGCGCAGAGAGGCTCTGTATGCAAACGCCTCATCATTCTAGAATTGGTGCAAAGCTGGGGTGTCCCCTCTTTATTTTGCAATTTGATCGACGAGATCTTTTTCAGCATAAACTTGGCACATAAATGGCAACATAAATAACATTGTTTTAATTTTGCAGGGGAAGGGGTGGGGGCATTATTAGGTTTCACACATTTGCATGGTTAACATCTGCAATTGTTTGCAGGTGGGCAATTTTTTTAAATCTTATTTTATTTAGAAAGAAGGTGGATTATACAACAAATGTAGGCCATATTACAGACACCCCATGGCCACAAAAGGGGCACCAGTGCAGCAGAAGCAGGTAGTCTCCTCCGGCTTCGGATAACAAGGTCGTCGTCTACCGTAGGCCGGCGCGGGGCGCAGATTGGACACCGGCGTTGCTTCGACGTTAAGCTGGGGCTAGTGTTCAAACGGTGAGGACACCGATTACGCTCGACGATTGGGCAGCACCAATGCCCAAGCCCCACACTGACCTCCAGTAGGTTACAGAAAATCCGGCGCTATGGCCCCGTTGTCAAGGGGGGCGTTGGGAGAGAGCCGCTGGCCTCACCTCGACCAGGATCTCCTGGTTCCTCTCGAGCAGGACGGGGAGGTCGCTGATGAGCTTTTGAATGGCCTGGATGCCGCCTTTGGCCCTGACGGCCTCCGCCTTATCCCGGATGCTGGGCGGCAGGCTGCAGCCCGTCGTGTCCTCCAGGGCCGCAGGCAGGTTGAGGGACGCCAGCACCCTGAAGGGAAGGATTGGTGCGGCGGGAAGGCGGGCCTCAATCCTATGCACCGACTTCCTTGTGCGCATAATGCCGCGGGCCTAGGGAACAGATCCCATTCGAGCGGAAGAAGACTACACTGCACGACAAATAATTGTAACTGGATCTCACCGGGCAGACCACAAAAACATAGAGAATTCACTCCTAGTCTACCCCTGCAAGTCAAAAACGAGGTGCCTCTTTTGACTCCCCACCTTCCTTCCCTCTCGATGCATGGTGGATGAGTCTACGTAGGAGCAGAACTGCCCAATAGACATCTATATCCATCCAGTTCTCTTTCAATGGCGGTTTCTGAAAGTGTGACGGCTACAGTTGCTGACAAGGTGAGGATGGCTGGGTGTTTCTTTTTTGAACGCCCGGTGTCCAGTGTACGCTCATTGCCTTTCTCTGTATTTTGACCGTGCATAAGGCTCACGAGACTCCAAAGTCTGCACTTCAAAGCATGCAAAAGAAGGACTCCAGCATCCGTGGCTTTGACAGTATTTTCTCTAAAACAATGGGGACGTCGAACCCAAAACAGCTTTCTTTCAGAATTACCGTTCGGCTTGCACACAAGGTTGTTGGCTACTGGTCTATTAAAGAGCCGAAGGGGCTCAATTATTATGGAAGCGTACAGGACAGTTTGAAGCACACAGCATAAACATCCATAAGATACTCTTGGAATGTTCTGCTATACGTACACTCCCAGTGAAATGTAGTCCAAAACCATGCACATACAAATGTGCAGGACTGACGTAAGCAGTGGCAAATCCCATAAACTATTTATGTGAAGTACTAGAACTGCAAAGTTAGGGGTTAAACAAAATAAGCACCTGCATACATCAGGTAGCACATATTTGGTGCCAGTAACAAGCATTTCACCAGAAGTCGCACCACAACACCCATTCTAATCCCTTGGCACATTAAATTGATGGCCAACTCTACTTCACGTGCTCAGTATAAGAAAGCACTTTAGCCAACTGGAACTTCATACCCATTCAAATACTGCGTCTGCTGGCGAAGTTTGGCAATTTCCCCATTGATGATCTCTGTCTTCCGAACATCAAACTTCTGCAGGGCTTGGCTGACAGACACGGGGAGCAAGGCACTAAAAAGATCTGAGGAAACAGAAAAAGAAACCACAGGTGGAAATATCACTCAAGTGAGAAAAGAAAAGACAAATGCAAAAGCAAGTTGCTACAAAAAATGCTTCACTCACTTGCTAAGCAAAATTAGATTTATCTTTGACCTAGTTAGCTTGATAAGGACACCCTCCTGTATGTTGAGTAGGTAATTGACAAGTAGCTGAGCTACTCTCACAACCAAAGTAAGCTGAATGTGATAGTTACGCCGTAAAGATGTAATATTATGCTCTAAATCAGGGCCGTAACCAGGGGGGGGGGGGATAGGGGGTTCTGACCCCCCCCCCCCGAAATTTTTTTCTGTGTACGGCCCTGGTCGGTGCACTGGCAGCCAGCCGATTTTAATCTCCACCTCTGCGCACGCGCAGTGGCGCCGGTCGGCTACCGGGTACCAAACCGGGACCGGATCTTTGGTTTGCTGTAACTCTCCATTATATGCCACCGATGCACATGATTCATAGGCGAAAATAAGACAATAGACACTTTCAAAATGGCCGCCGTTGTCCCCGAAAACCCCCCCCCCCCGAAATTTTTTTCTGGGTATGGCCCTGCTCTAAATAAAGTATTTTCTGGTTAACTAAACTGAGTGTTGCCACCAATTTCTAAGTCACTACTCTAGTAAGCAACCTTTTCCTTCATTCATGACCTAGGACCTAAGTGGTCAGATTGCTTGGGTTAGAGAAGAAGCAAAGTGCAAGAGCTGGTGCCACAAGTTTCCTAGGGGAATCGGATGACTCAGACTCCTCCAGACTAAACAACAATAGTATTTCAAACCCCTGTCCTAATCTCCATCTCACCCGTCAGAACACCTAAACTGCCTCCACGGTTGGGCATGTGCGCTCCATCTCAAATGGCCTGGATCAACAATTACCTCCCAGCTCGAAAAAGCATGTCTCCCGAAAACAGCCTCACATGGCCCGTCTATCGTAAACACCTCAATCTACGGAAGACAGACTCTAGGGTAAAAAAGAATAATCGCAAAAGCAATAAAGATGCCACTTCTTCTGCAGGGTAATGGTCTGCCATTATTAATTAAGCCTGAGCTGAACCTATACCTATACGTCAAAAGGAAATGGGTGCAAGAATATAGGAGTAACGTCCAATATAGCTCAAATTAAAAATCAATGTTATGTCAGACAACTTGAAATGACGAGTAAACTTGCGCCCAAAGCAAGTAAAAACAGAAATTAAGATAGTACTTTTAGTACGCTAATTTTTTCCTAGTTACCGTATTTACTCGCAAAATGAACACACTTAAAAAAAAAAATCTATGCAAAGTTGGGGGGGGGGGGGGGGGGCATTCATTATGCGAAGTAAAATTTTTGCGTCCATATTTACTGCATAATGAACGGCCCTTTTATTCTTAAAAATCGAGGTAACTTCTTATCTCTTTGCGCAGCGTCCCCCTAACCAAACTAGGCTGTGCAAAAAAAAAAAAAAAAAAAAAAGCTCCTTTGTTTTTTGTTTTTTTCTCTTAGTTCCTTGGGTTGTTTTTTTTGTTTTCCTTTTTGCAAGCTGTTTCGTTTGCTTAGGCATTGCTTAGGCGAGGGCTTCTCCACTTATCTTTCTTATCTCCTTGGGCCCGACGCGCGACGCGACCCCGTAACCAAACTGCGCTGTTCAAAAAAAAAAAAAAAAAAGAAGTAAAAAAAGCTCCTCTGTTTGTTTTTTTCTCTTAGCTCCGTCGGTGTTTTTTTTTTTTTTTGCCGCCTTTCGCAAGCTGTTTTTTTTTGCTTAGGCGAGGGCTTCTCCGCTTATCTCTCTTATCTCCTTGCGCGCGGTGTGTGACCCCAACGTCCAGACTGCCCTGTGCAAAAAAAAAAAAAAAAGAAAAAAAAAAAGCTCCTCTTTATGTTTTTTTTTTCTTGCTTCCGTTGGATCTTTTTTATTTTTTTTTAACGCCTTTTGCAAGGTGTTTCGTTCGCCCAAGCTGCCCATGCATTCGCTACCTCGTTGCACCAGGATAAAAAAGTGCGTTAATTTCGCGAGGGTGGGGGGAGGGGGTCAAAATTTTGACGTCCTAGTTGGGGGTGCGTTTAATACACGAGTGAAAAAAAAGCCAAAGTTTTGAGAGCCGACTTGGGGGGTGCGTTCATTACGCGAGTGCGTTCATTGTGCGAGTTAATACAGTAGGTGGTCAGCGAAGTACATGTTCCTGTATCGCAAAAAAATTTCTAGCTGTGGCATTGATACAGTGCCAATCGTGATATAAATAAATCTTGCTGGAGATTTTTAGGTCAAAGGACATAAATAGCTTCCAGCTCCAAGACATGCCCCAAAACGGCTGCTGGAAGGGGGAACCACATTACTGTGTTGTGGAAGCGGGCACAAGTTTCCAGCCACACGTTCCGTGCCCATGTGCCCTTGAGTCCCAGAGGAGAGAGAGGGAGATAATAAATGAAGATTTTGAAAGTTTGGTCATGTTACATGTTGATAGTCGTATTACCTAGTACATCTGATCATGGGGTTGTGAAACAAGCAGTAGTCTGTGAAAAAGAAATAGATTCTCAGCAATGCTTCTTTTGCAAAATCTAGCATAGCAAGCAGCAATTTAAAGGACCACTGAAGTTGATTCTGAGATCGTCCTTTTTTGAGCTGACAACCCAATCTAGAAGCTCTAACCATCCCAACAAACCCAAAATCACAATCATACGTAGCATATTTACTCGTTAAAAGCATGTTCAAAGATCGCGACACACCCTTCTTGGGAAGAAGTTTCTTCCGAGTGAAGTGGTCGACGAAGAGCGCTTGTCGGCGAGTTGCAAGCGATAACTTTTCCCGCAGAAAAAAAAAGAGGGGTTTTATTTGAATGTGTATCTAATAGACTCTCTTCGAAACGAGTTATAATAAAATCATTCGGAATCTGCGCATATTGTAGGGCTTTCATTGGTCCACACAATGTAGTCCGCGAGAGAAAAGAGTCCACACCTTTTTCTATTGCCCAGAGATGAATAGACAGTTTTGTAATATAGGAATTGGTATGTGAGGGAACTAACACCATTCTAAACAATATAAGATCAAAAACAACCTTTTTCAAGAATTCCTTCAGTGCCCCTTTAAAGGGGGGTGCAAAAATTTTTGTACATTGTGCAAATACCATTTAGAATTAATCTCCGACGTTTATAACCTATGAAACACGCATTCGTTTTTCTCCCATGCAAATGGTGGCCACAGAAAACATTTAAGAAAAACAAGCAGTGTTCACCCCTCAACATGCAGTCAGAATAAGTGGCCATGTGATCTGGAGCATGTTTATCATTGCCACGTGCTGGGGCTTGCAAAAAAAAGGACATGCGCTGAGTTCCAGACATTGTTAGAGTTTGGCTATTGTCATTGCAATGATTGGACATGAGCAACTCCCTGAATGCTTGTTGAGCTACTGATTATCATGAGCCCAAATCGAGTGCTCACACTATACTCAGGTTCAATCAGCAAACCGCATTCAAATATTGTCACACGGGGGACTGTACCGACATTGCGACCTCCGAGCTACGTCATAGGGCCTTGCGAGGAGATTGAAAGAAAACGCTCGTTTTTAGCCTTGAAATTATACTGCAACAAAGAAGTTTCTTGGTCAGTGGTGTTGCGTGTGAGTATACTTGTGTCCCACTAGTGTTAGCAAGCTTGCGTAAAGTAAAGAACGGTCCAAGCGAATATCGTTGCACCGCCCCTTTAAAAAAAAACAACTAATGGCCACATTTTGATGTGCCCTATTTCTGCGTATGCAAATTATTTAGAAAAATAAAAGCGGTAGCATGGATCCTTTGAAAATTGCTGCTTTTCCCATGGTCCGGAAGGAGTTAAGCGCGTTCCAAGCTTTATGAATATGAATGATTTATTCTGACCAGATAAACATAACCCCCAAAAACCAGTTCATACTCTATTCAGCCCTATCCTTCGTCTCACCTAAAGTCCTGATGCAGCTGATGCTACAAGCTGCTGGGACCAATAAAACAACATTAAGTTTTGGTGTTGCAATCTAGCAGAAGCTGGGCACAACCCTTGGTGAGGACTCCCCCAAAGCCGACGCAGCTTCTCATAGCAGAACGAGTCTTCGCTCAGCCTCGCTTTCAACTTTTCATTTTGTCTAATTTTTTTATAGCATGTTTCTTGCAATTGTCCTGGTATTCTCCCACAAGATGAACTCACTAATTCTCTACTCCAATTGTGGCATCGTTAAAATAATCAAGGGCAGTCCTGCACATATTTGCTTTTAAATACATCCTAGACTTTATCAAGCTTACCGTAAAATACCGTGCATCCGCCCATACTACATTAAGCGCCCATACCCAAATTTGTAAAATCTGAGAAAATATGCACAGTACATTGATAAGTAGAACTGATGACCGGACAAGCGCCCATCCCCCATTTTTTCATGATTATCTCAAAATTTTGAGTGGGCGCTTGCCCGGTATTTTACGGTAATAGAATCATCAGCAGCATCATGTTCACCATTTGGGTAATTACAGTGAAGTGAATGCTCCCAGCATATGCGCCGAGAAGCTGATTGAGAGGAAGAGACGAGAGTGCGTGGGAAGGACGTCTGAAGGCCGAGCTCTGGTTGGAATAATCAGAGGGTAGACCTAAAGCTATCTGCCTTTGTTTCCACTGCACTCGTTAGACGCATTCGAATTCGAGAGCCAAGCACTGGACGCCGGCGTTTCGCGTTCTACGAGTGTAGTGAAGACAAGAGCTGCCTTTGCCTTCACTCCACTAGTCGAACGCGTTCAAATGCAAAAGTTCCACGTTCTAACACATTCGACGAGTGCAGTGGAAACAAAGGCAGCTAACTTTAGGTCTACCCTCTGATTATTCCAACCAGAACTGGGCATTCCGACATCTCCACAAGCTCTCGTCTCCTCCTTCCTCTCTGTCTCTCGGCGCATAATAAAGTGTGCATTACTGCGTCTTTACAAAATTCATGCAAAAAAAAAAAAAAATTGTATTTTGAAAAAACAAAATTAAAAAAAAAAAAACGGAAACAAAATATTATGCACATTTAAAATTAGAAAAAAAAAACAACAACACAGGTAACCTTCTATTGGAAATCGTTTTGTCAAATAATCTGCATCAACCAATAATTTGGTTAAGATAGCGCATTTAAACTGACAAATCATTTGGTCGACAGCTGATGCGTCAATGACAGCCATTTGAAACATTGCACTAACGTAGATGCTATGTGATGATCATAACAATATAATTAAAAAGAAAGGAGAAGTGGGAATTTTGTATATATGATGAGTGAAGAAAGCACTTCTCTGGTCCATCTGTGATTACTGCCAATCAAACACAGTAAACCCTAAGGTCACAGCCAGTATTTTGGAACCTTCTATGACATTTTGCCATCCTGACCATGAGCTGTCTAGAATACCTAATTAGCACTTATAGTATTGAGCATTAATGTTGAGCAGTGCCTGTTTTAATCACAAAAGAAACACACACAAAAAAAAAAAAAAATATTTGCAATGGCATCTACATGCAGGCAAAAAGTTAAACATCCTGAAGAAATCACTCCTTTTTTTTTTCTCGATCACAACACTGCGTCGCAGCTACAGCACCATAAAAACAGTCCAGACTTCCTCGAAAAGGGGATCCTCGGGACTTGATTTATTGAGGAGACACAGCAGCAACCTCTCGTTTCGACAACATCAAGGAGTCTGTTCATTCTTTTAACTTTGCAGTGACACAGTTAACACGGATGACACGGAGAAAGAAATTCAGGTGTGGCGGAAAAGAAAAGTTGGATAATCGGATTATCGTTGGCGCAAAGTCCCGCTAATGAAATCTGTACGGAGGATGAAACAAAGGCACTCGTGCAGAAAAGCAAAACATAATACATACAACATGCAACACCATTTGTGAAAGCATCTGCTAAGTGGTTCAAGCACAACATTGCGCAGTTTTAATCGCATTATGGCGCAATAAGGAGATTAAAACCCTTATTGTGCTGTTTTAATCTCATCACTACTTCCTAGTTGTCGTTCTCTTGGATATAGATGGAAATTTAGCCTTTCTCAATCGCATATCGTGTGTCACAGGTAAAAGAACAATCATGAACCACGATGCCGCGTCCGAAAGGAAGCGATCAAACCGTGCCGCTATGGTGTGCATGACGTAAAAAAATCCGGCATCCTCACATTCCGGATATCACGTGACATTCACATACTACTCAGTGGCACCTCCTAGCATGGTTCTCTCTGCGAATAGGGCACAACTTCATGACAGCAACGCAGTGAATCCGGGGAAAGCAATTGCGCAGATCTAAGGAAGCACTCACCTTGGCCCGAAGCGCTGAACTTGTCCGGCACGGGCAGCGGCTTGGCCAGCACGGCCTTGCCGATAGGTGCCAGGCTCTTGACCTCGGGCACACGTGCGTGGTAGATGAAGTCGTTGTCCTTCTTGGTCTCCTCATAGATGCGGGCAATCTTCTTGGCATCGTCCCGGAAGGAGAAGGCCACGCCCGCCCGTGCCTCGGCAGTTTTCATCAGCTCCATGGCATGGCCCAGCCTTGCCAGCTCCTCGCCCACGTCCTTCTTGGCCTGGCACACCAGGGCCTGGTGCAGCTCAGCTACAGCCCCAAATGCCGCCTGCTTACTGTTCACTATCGACAGCCAATCCTGCAGCGAGAGGAGTAGCATAGCAAGATCATGTGAGAAAAAGGTTGCCGGGTTCCTTCTCTGTCACAAAAATCGAGAGACCTTGTGCTAAATTACTCAAGCACCGGGAGGATGGTAAGAGAGTAGTTACGTGCTCTACACCTGCTGGTATCTGCTGCCAGACCGTTTTAAAGCAAAAGCCTAGAACAAATGGCATTTTGATTGTGTTTGTAAACACCATTTTGATCATTTACCCCAAATCTTTTATGCTGTTAAGGCGAGTTTATGTATCAATATACCCAGCATCCTCTCTAGTGCTTATTTAATTTGGGAAAAGGCTTATTATGCGTCGCAGAAAGCCAGATTTGCAATACTAGTGGATGTGATAACATGAGGATGTTTCGAAGCAAGACATTACCTGAACTAAAGGGGCAGGGCTGCCAACACGGAAGGTTAGAATTTCCCTAGTAAATGCCTGAAATTTCCCTATTTTAGCCAAAATTTCTCTCGCTTGCCCAAGTAATTACATAATACTAAATATTCATTGTGTTTGTTTTTTACGACACTTCCATTTTTAGGATGAGGGACATATTATGTAGCCTTTACACGTCGCGTGCGTTTCGTAAAAATGAGTTCATCGGGCCAAGAGCACGACCAATAAAAATCTGGCGAGGGGAAGTATTTACCAGGAGATTGAAACTGACGAATGAAACCCTATCTTTACCTTAGATGTAATGCACGCCATCAGAACATTGTGCTGCTTAATAACTTAATAACAATGGTGATTTTTAATAGCCAGTCCAAAACAAAAGGTGTAACACAAGCGAGCATTCTCAAACTCAAACACAGGGAACACGACACACAGTAACCACCATTTCGTGCACGGCACTTCACGAAATATTATTAGTCATGGTAAGTCTGTATCTCCAGACATCGCAGTACCTCTTCTACTCAGGCTTTCTTTCTCGAGAAGCCAAAGCGGGGCTCTCAAAAGCTTTCACTTGGCTGATCCCTTCCTCCATAGCTTTCACAGGGGCGATGAAAACGGATGAAAATTGATTTTCCCAAAAAAGCTGTTTGGGTGCTCCTCAGTTTTTCCAGATGGTCGCACAACAAACTGTCAAATGGTTGGGGGGAATAGCCTAAATGTAGCCTAAGCTGCTGAAGTTCGATTTTATCTCGAAATGAAATCATAAGTGACCTTGAAAATTCCAGATATATAGAGTGCCCAAAATATCCCTCAAACTAGCAAGATTTCCCTTATTACCGGATAGACCTGAATATTACCTTAAGGGGGACACTACCCAATAGGGTTAACTTTTTATTGTATGGCTTAATATGAATGAAATTTAGAGTATATACTGGAAGTTGCAAGGCAGAATGCAGTGCAAAGTTTCATCAGTGTACATGAGTTGTAAATTAACTTGTAGTCATTTTTATCAGGAACACACCGACTTTGTTTAGGAAAACTATCGTTAGGAAACTAATGTAATACCGAACATTTTTCCACTCTAGATCCCTAGCAGAATGCCTAGGAAGTGCAGCTGTGAAAAAAAAATTTCCAAAAAGGAATTTACTTCATGCTAACATCGCAGTGAAAAATCAAATAAATTTTCTTTGCCTTTTATGTCAAGCACAAAATCTTAACATCTTTCATAAAAGACATCCACAAAGTCAAAAAACAATTCCATAGTTGCACTGCCCATAAAATTCCACTTGGGAAAAGCAATAAGCGAGTCTTTCCTCTTGTCCTATTAACAAACGATAGTTTTCCTAAAATGAAATTTATGCCAAAATGTGGAACGGAGAAAAATGTGTTCAAAGTGTTCCAACCCCTACCTTTTCTTTAGCTTCAATGGACCGAAAATAATTTATAAAAAGTTAACTATGCACTGTAAACTAATGAAACTTTCTGGGAATACTCTCCAGGTGCTGGTGGATGTAAATATGACATTTTTCAAAATAATTTTTTTTTGCAGAAATTTTTTTTTCTGGGTAGTGTCCCCCCTTAATCTGAGAAATTTCCCTCGAGTTGGCAGCCCTGCAAAGAGGGCAGGCAATTTTTGGCTGCTTTCAATGAGACATTTTATTGGTGGCAGATGATGCTTTACTCTGTTTCAGCATAACTTGGCAGACAGCAAAAGATACAGCCCCAGCGAGCCAATCAGAGCGCCGGAGTGAGACACATGACATTCTATGCTCGAGTGCACTCCTCCCGGGAAGGGCCATCAAATGCTTCATACCGCCACCCTAATTGGTTTAAGAAAGCTATGATTTCTGCTCTTTGCCAACTAATGATGAAAGTAGAGCATAGTTTCTTTCACATTGTGTCCTTAGATGACCCTGGAAAATGCTTACCTATCATGTACAAATATGGATTCTCTGACATGGTAATCCTGGAGCCAGGAAAAAGAAGGGACGTAGGACAGACACAAAAGTCCAAACACAGCTAAAATTTTATTTCAGTGTCACGTCCTTAAATAGGCCTACAACCATGCGACGCAGACACAAAAGGTTTCACAACTAGTAGGAACCTGAGAACAAGGACCCATGATATCACCAGGCAAACTTTTAACAAAGAACCATCGGAAGGAGGGTGCGTATGGCATTGTTCAACCATGAACAATGTCATAAGCACTGTTATACATGGCTCTTGGCACAAAGTTTCAGGAACAAAGCGCCATTGAATCACTCTGCTCCTAAACTCTAGTGAACTCAGCCCATAGGGTGAGGAAAAGACATACCCTCTCCCAAAGGTTCTTGAGCGACTCTCGGCCCATCTGCCTTGCTGCGTCAGCATAGAGTTCCTCGCACTGCGAGGCCACCTTGGCGATGATAGCGTCTTTCATGTTGTCTGAGAAGAATGAGAATTGCCAGGCATGAACAATTTCAACTGGGGTTCTTCAACCCCAAGGGACACGTATCTGCTTTGAATAAAAACCAAGGAACCCTCCCCCCTCTCGGCAGCTTTGCAAGAAAGCAGTGCAGTACTGTCTACAAAGCATACAAACCTCGTAGATCATGTTTTTTATTTGTGAATACTGTTCACCCCCAAGTACGGGGCTTTAACAAGTATGGGGTATAGGAGAACACTCAAACATACAACAACAGGACTACAATACAGTACACATTCAGCGACTTCAACTTATAATAAAGAGGCTGAAATAGCACAACATTCAATATATTATCTAGCACTGAACAAAATTAATTCTCAGCACTTTTAGCAAAAATATTAAAACTAAAATTTATCAGTCCATCTTACACATATTCAGAAGGGCTCACACATATTCAGAAGGGTACTAAATGGTGCTTTAAAAGGATGGTAAACCGAAATTTGGATTTCAGAAAAAACAATTCAGGAGATGTAGGCGGGACGCTGCAATCCTTACAACACTACTCGTAAGGCGATATTTCGAATGGACGGCCATATTTTTGGAAAAAGAGGTCGAATTGAACCAGGCCGACGAGACGCTTGACAGTGAAGATGCCTAGTTTCCTCCTCTCTTCACTTCACTCCCTCAAGGCCGCGAGGTGGAGAAGACGCGAGGCCGTTCCCTCTCCTTCTCGAAGAAACATGACGCAAAAATTTCTGTCAAATGCGCCTCGTTTTCTTGAAAAATACGGTCATCCATTCAAGATATTGCTGTATGAGTGATGTTTTTGTGTTTGTACCATCCCGTTGCACGCTTTTGCCGCGTGTTTTGTGGAATTCAGATTTCGGTTCAGCATCCCTTTCAGCCGAGAAAAAGTGCTGGACTTAGGAGCAGTGATAATTGAGAGTAGAGATGCCCCAAGTTTTTCTTGAGCCTGAGGTTCAAAAATCGAACCAAGGGGTTTGAAAGGTGTTGAAAAGTTTTGCACATTCAAACATATTGCATTTTAAAATGTGACAATTT
The DNA here is from genome assembly GCF_016920785.2 of Ixodes scapularis. Lineage (NCBI taxonomy): Eukaryota > Metazoa > Arthropoda > Arachnida > Ixodida > Ixodidae > Ixodes > Ixodes scapularis. The sequence continues at coordinate 107,373,736 of NW_024609835.1, read as the reverse complement.
TCTAATCTTTTACATTAAGAAACTAAGGAATTCATAAATTTTCAAACTTTCGAATTTGCAAATTTAAGAAGTTGATTTGTGTTTGTCCTTTGTCCCTTTTGTTCCCCTTCTCCAGGAATTACTTTCGTCGTTAGACAAACTTCAAACTTCTGAACAAAAGTTGGACAAAGTTCGGAAGAAAAAACCCGTGCCCGAGATCTTTCTTCCGGCTTTCGCACACAGCGTCTCCCGTGTAAAACTCCCTAGTCTGCTTTCAGGTAATGTGCAAGCCAACAAATCTTTGGCCTGCAGCTTCAAAATTTGACCAAGGCACATCTCTGGGACGTCGTTCATAAATAACTTAAATTGTTTTTTAACGTAAATTCCTCAAGGTGTAAACCGTTGTCTTGTGTAAACAGCTGGTCGGGAAAGTTGCATGCAGAGAGCGATGCTGATGAGCAAAAAAAAATGCTGGATCGGTGCTTGCCCAATTATCATTAGTAGCCACCTGTCTTTTAGAATGACCAATATTTACATTAATGAAAGAAGAAAAGCATGAGAAACCGGCAATGTAGTGAGCCTGATGCCCGACTGTATGTGACCTGATCAACTGTCACACGTCGTTTTGTACTCTTTGTTGTTTTGTACCAGCATCGCATTTAGGTGGAGTTTGATCAGATTGCTGAGCTCGCAAGGAGGTAGGAAAAACGCGCAAGGCTTTTTGTTGAACTGTTTAACCAGTTTATCACTTTTTTCATGAGTTACGATAAATAAAATGTAGTACTTCAAGTACCACAGTACTTAGGAAGGAGTATTTACAGAATAAAAGTAATGTGCAGCTTTTTTAGAGGAATTATTAAATTTTTCGAGATGACTCTGGAAACTTCTTTAGAAACTGCACAATTCGATTTCCGTCGGTGATATCTGAAGACTTCAAACTTAAATTCGAAACCTTCTAACTTTTCGAACTTGGGCCTCGAAGAAATTTGAAGTCTTAGAATCTCTCTACCCCAAACTTTCAGAAACCTTAACATCTCCAAACGCTTTGAATTTAAACCCTTAAAAGGGCACTGCAATCATATTTAAGCGTATACCTTTTTTGCGGTTTCCACGTCTCTTAAAGTTCGGGCAAGCCAGCGGGGACAAAGAGAGAAACTAATTATCAGTGCGTCATATTTTAACCGGACGACGCGGAAACCTCCTCCACCAACCAGGGCGACCCGCGGTATGGAAAGCGCACAAAATGTGACGTCTTTGGTCCTGGGCTTACTACTGGTCAGAGCCCTTAAAAGCTTCTTTTTAGTCGAAATACAAAATATAATTGGCACGAACTGTTTCAATTATTTATAAAAGTAGTTTTTGTTCTCTCTTTAAAATTTTTGCGTAATAGTTTTCTTTACATTTTTTTTTTGTAAAATTTTACGCAAGATTCATATAATCGTAAAATTAGTCCCATTTTGTACAATTTACGAAAGATTTGGAAGAGTTGGCAGGTATGGTTTAGGAAGCCTATTTTCTTAATAGAAAATGTAGCAGAGACCGCCAGCCTTGTCACCCCCGTCACCGTCACGTCACGTCACCCCCCCCCCTCCCCCCCCCCCCCCCCCCGATGCTGGCGCAGTCTAGAAGAAGCATGTTTAACCTCTATTTTGTTTCGCTTTTCAGAATCAAGATGGTGCGGATGACAACCAATGATGACCTCTTCGACACGCCATCTGGATTCTGAAAAGGGAGAAAATTTGGACCTTCCATGCCCTCAAGATTAATAGCATAAATTCCAGTCAAACAAAGAAAAAAAAAAAAAAGAAATGACCCAAGAGCTCACAGAAAACTCACCTGCTGCAGCCTTGTGGTAGAAGCTTTCTTGTGCCTGGGCTATCATGAGTGCTTGCAGTGCTGAGACCGTGTCAGCCTCAAGGTCTGGCGTAAGGTCGTGATGAACAGACGGTGCAGCGTGCTTGAGCTGCTGAAAGATGCCTCCCGCTTGCTACATGGGGCAGAAAAGAAGACATAGAGTGAATGACAAGTTAATAACTTATTCCACATCAGTCCGGGTTTGTCTCGCAGTTTTGATATGCAAACGCTCCGAGGACAAAACACAAGCTTTTAGGATCGACAACTCTCAAGCAAAAACAATCCCTTATCTTGCAGAGATTTGCAGAAAAGAGAATGAGCTGTATCATGCACCTCTATGAAACAGAGACTCCCCCATCTCAAGTGACTGGAAGGAAATGGATGTGTATGAGTTCATAAATTTCAGCATTAAACTATTAAATAATTTCGAAAAGGCATTGTTCTAGTGATACATACAAATCAGTGAATACTTGAAGGATCTGCACCATGTTTTTACCACATTCATTAATGAATAATAAAAAAGAAATAATGCAGTTAAACAACAAACTTTTTTTTGCAACACTTTTTTTTTTTAAGTTGCAGTTATTGAATTTGGTGGGCTTGTTGGGATTGGGGGAAAACATGCATACCATCATTTTAAATGTGCATTCAACATTGTCTTTGAGTCTCCTGTAAGCTTAATTCTAAAGGCTACTGACATGACATGGTACCAAAAGGCATACTCTACAATGGACGGGATTTGTCTCCTTTCCACCCAACAGTCTTGAAAGTGACATTAGTCACCAAGGAAAAATGTGTTCAGCGTGAGAAACAACTAAAGTATAATGTGCACCCATTTATCATATTCATAATACACGTGCTACTAAGGCAGAGAGCTACTCGTACGCTCAGTAAATAAAACATTAAATAAATAACACATACGAGCCTACTACCATTCCGTCTTTCATACACCAGTCCAAATTTAAGGCCCACCTTTTCCTGAACGGTTATAACTTAGTCTACAACAGTTACCTATTGCAACTATAAGTTAGAACATTTTTTGCTGAAAGAGGTGTCTCAACACAGGCAATGCCTGGGCAACAGATGAAAGGTAGAAAAATAAATGAAATGAGAACAATATCGGAAAAGCTTCAGTAATCCTAAAATGAAATCACCTGGAAATATCTGGCACAAGTCTTCAGGGCCTCGTCATCACTGATGTCAGTACATATGCCAGATGCAATCTGAGACTGCATGGCAGCAATGTTGAACAGGATGCAGGTCTTCTCATAAGACAGAGAGGTCAATGCTGAGGACAAAATGACAGAAAAGTTACATTAGAGATGAGACCACTTGCCAAAGCCTGGAAGGTGGGATATCAGAAACAGCAGAGATATATCTCGTGGGTCACCTATAATAAGCACTGCAAACAGAGGCTCAAGGATCTTAAAGGAGCTGTGCAACGATTTGAACGTTGAAAGAATTGGCATATTCTGCTTTTGATATTGTTCACCTTGTCACAAGTGACAGAAAACACACCTCCTCTCATCGAAATGTTGCGATTCCGCCGCGTAATAGCGAGGCAAAACTTAGAATATTCCCCGACCTGCAGCCGCGAGTGGCGGCCATGAGAAACAAGCGGCGTGACGTCAATGGGGAATCTTGTAGAAAGATACTAAGTTGTGCGAATACCTGCTCGATAAAAGGTAACTTTTCCATAAATCTTGTCGTTCCAACATATATATAAATGCGTCAAAAACCTGGTATCGAGAAAACTTTTATTATACAGAGTTTTAGTGGCGCCATCTATCCTAGGTCCACAAAACCGCGAACAGCCGCCAGAAGCCAGAGAGGGAGGGGGACAGCGCCGTACGGGAAAGGACGAGTATGGCCGGACCCGGATGAGACTTTCCTGCTTTCATCGTATTGTTCGTATGGCGCCCGCCAGCACGTGGTCACGTGGTCGCGAGCGGATGAGTTCTCGCTGCTCACTGATGGCTCTAAAAAGAGAACTTTACCGGATACCTGCGCCTACCCCAGCAACGTCACTGCGCACGTGACCCGGGAAAACGACATACGAGTTGAGAGGCGTCAAAAACCTGGATCTTTTTCGTTTTTTTAAATAAAAACTAGGGTATCCAGGCAAAATCTGTTTTCTGTAGTTCACTTCAGAAGTGTCAGGCAGCAACTTCCACAATAATTTAAGCAAAGCCCTGAAATTGTTGCACAGCTCCTTTAAAGGGATGCTGAACCGAAATCTATATTCCACAAAACACGCAGCAAAAGCGTGCACAGGGATACTACGAACACCAAAACATCACTCATACAGCGATATCTCGAACGGATGACTGTATTTTTCGAAAAAAGGAGGCGCATTTGACTGATATGTTTACATCTTGTTTCTACGAGAGGGAGAGGGAACGGCCTTGCGTCTTCTCCGCCTCGCAGCCTTGAGGGGGCGAAGCGAAAAGAGGAGGAAACAAGATATCTTCACGTCACGCGCCTCGTCGGCCTGGTTCAATCTCTATCTCTTTTCCCAAAAAGTATGGCCGTCCATTCGAGATATCGCCTAACGAATAGCATTGTGGGTATTGTAGCGTCCCGCCTACATCTCCTGCATTGTTTTTTGAAATCCGAATTTCGGTTCACCATCCCTTTAAGGGGCTTTACATTACGGGCATTCATGCAAGGAGTTTAGGCTCATGGTCCTAACTTTATGCTTGATTGGAAGAGAAGAAATCCTATGTAATAAGATGTCTTGATGACACCATTTGTCAGCAAGACTTCATTTAGCAATATTCCAGTGAAAGAAGCAAAAAATGCAAAACATATGCCCTCCCCCCCAATGCGAAGTCCCCTCTTTTTATTGTTTGTAAAATTAAACTTTGCTAGAGTACACAAGGTAAACATAAGTCTAAACTTGTATGTACCCATGCAAACTCCAAAACAAAAGTTGGTGTGGGTGCTAGTTTGGTGTTTTATGATGCCCTGATTAATACAAAAGCGGTACCTAGTGGTCTATTTCTTTTTTCTTGCGTTCCATTTTCAACTAAGAACATAAAGTCATGTTGCACCTTACCTAAACACTTCTGTATTTTACTGAAACAGTTTTGAGAAATAATTGCTCGGATAATTGGGTTACGCTACAGGTGCAGAAAATGCTTGTTCCCAGCCAAAGAGCCACCCAGTTTAGCAAAGATGTCAACCAGGTGTAACATGACCCTCAAAAAGAAGCATGAAACCAGTTTGACTCTGGAAATTCTGTAATCTATGCAGTACTAAGCAAGACATCCGCAACCCAAGGGTAACAAATGTAGTCTATCAATTTCCAATAACCTCTTACTCAAGCTCGCTGATCCACCAAAGAAGCTGCCCCTGTCAAAGGCATCCTTCCACTTAAATGGAATCTGAGAAACAAAGAAAGGAACTTTTTAACATGAGGCATATCTACTCAACTTTTCAACTGCAGTCAACAAACAGGGCAGGGGTGCAATTAACTTTACTACCCATAAACTGGATACAATTTAAACAAGCAGGTCAACTTTTCAAGGTCTATTTATGAGCACTTCCTGTCATAAATGCCCCTCCAAGACTACTATGAGTCAGAAAGTGGATGCAACATATATTCGAAATGCTTTTGTTCAAGTGGCAATGTTGACACCCTGTACTACATGCAGACCTAGAGCTCGAGGTTACAAAAAGTCACTTCCTCACGTAAGCCGTTTAAGTGGACCAGTGGATATCATGCAAAAGAGCGTCACAGAAAGAGGAAAAACCAGCAACATTCAGGTATTATCTGGCGGTTGCAACGGAGAGCATGCTGTGTGTAAGCATGCGGTTGATGACAAGTTTAATCTTGTTGAAACGTTACCTGTATGTCAGTCGGTGGACATTTCGATTCGAGAGACGTCAGCTGGTCATAATACCTGCAATCAAGGAGCAGTGTTCGTACACGGTAAACGCAATCACGGTGATATACTCTATACATTAATGATATGAAATAAATTGGACGCGTCTGTGGTAGCGGAAACGCTCGCTTAATAGCCTAGAACTAGCCAGCCACCCTTTCTTTGGTAAGAATATTCTAATGAGCCTCATAAGACGGTAGAACACACCCTTCAGCAATACCCGCCAGCTACGGACCGCTTGATATATTGAACATTTAGATGTAATCATATCGGCTAACTGAGCTCAAAACGACATAAGCTATGTAAGAAGTAACATATAAAAAGATGTAATACCTGTACATGATGTCAAGGGAGCTTTCGTGCTTATCCAAAGTTCTCCATGTAGCGTTCATGCGTAGCTTGTTGAGTTCCGCCAGCGCATCGCCACAACTGCACTGGTCGTCGGCAGTCGAGTAGTAGGCGGAAATAACATGGCTAAGCGGTTTAATAAGATCGATTTCGGAGGTTTTCTTGAGCGGAATCGCTATGTAAACCGCCATTTCAACAACTGCAACCGCCTTACCTGCCCCCTTCGGCAGACAGACTACATGTGAGTCACACACCCGGAGATAAGCGAGAACGGCCGAAACGGCCAAAACCGCCAAAACCTTTCCTGAGAAAGCAACGAGCATCCGATTAACAAACAACAAATTAAAGCTGCTCAATAAATGTTTAAGAAACATTAAGAAAGCAAACTCCGACAAAAAATGAAAAGAAAGCGCCTATGAATCTTGCAATTTTTTTTGTAACGTCTGGAAATTTGCTTTCGGTTTCAGTTGACGGCATTTAGCGTGATTAGCAAACTGTACAGATAACATGGCAACGCTGGTTTCATCATTTTCGCGCTTAATTTTTGTTCGCGCGTCAAATCGTCTATCTTTCGACTTTTTTGTCGCGATGGGAAAGCCGGCGTCGCAGAGGGCTACGAAGAGAAAGCGTAACGATGAAGAGGACCAAGCGAAGCAGTCGGAAGCATCAAACAAAGATGCGGAGGGCACACCGTCATCCGACAAAGGCGACGAGTCCGATAAAGCCGGTTCGAAGCACCCAAGGCCTGACAGTGCGCATGGCGACACAAACGATGAGGCACACGATCAGAAGCCGTGGAATTTAAAGATATGTTCGTGGAATGTGAACGGAGTCCGAGCTTGGCTGGGAAAAGAGGGTCTGTCGTTCCTAGAAAAGGAGAACCCAGACGTGTTTGCCATACAAGAAACCAAATGTTCCGATGCGAAGTTGCCCAAAGAAGTCAAAGATGTGAAGGGGTATCATTCCTACTTTCTCGCCGGCGATCAGGAAGGGTACTCTGGGGTGGGCCTTCTGTCGAAGATCAAGCCGCTCGACGTAAAGTACGGCATCGGAAAAGAGGAGCACGACAAAGAAGGCAGGGTGATTACCGCAGAGTTCGACAAGTTTTACCTCGTCGCTACGTATGTACCGAACGCTGGTAAGAAGTTGGTGCGGCTGAACTATCGCATGGATTGGGACAAGGACTTCCGCGCCTACCTGAAGGAGCTGGAAACCAAAAAGCCGATTGTGTTGTGCGGCGATCTGAACGTCGCGCATCAAGAAATCGACATTGCCAATCCCAAAGGCAACAAGAGAAATGCCGGCTTCTCGCAGGAGGAAAGGGACGGCTTCACCACACTGCTCGACAGTGGCTTTCTGGACTCCTTCAGGCACCTCTACCCCAAAAAGGAGAAGGCCTATACCTTCTGGACCTACATGATGAATGCTCGAGCCAAAGACGTGGGATGGAGGCTGGACTACTTTGTCCTCTCCAAGTCGCTCGAAAAGAACCTCAGCAACAGCCTCATACTAAAAGATGTAATGGGCAGCGATCACTGTCCCATAACGCTGCTGCTCAACTTGTAAAAAAAAAAAAAAATTGTGGTTTTTTGATAGTTAATAAATGTTTGTAATCCTGACTCAGTGAAATTTTATAAAATTGCTACTTTTTGTAAGAAAAATGAAAGCAACACATGAAAGGGGAATGAAAAGAAACATGCATGCATGCATATGGCCCCATACACCCATATTTCTGGTGGCAGCCAGTTCATCAAACGACATTTCAGACACGCAAATTTGCTTTTTTCTGCAATAAGGCTGGTTCACACTGCCCCATTTTCTTACGTTACGTTACATTCCGAAATATTGCGTTGAAGTCACCGGGATTTGTGCTTCATATTGAGAGGCTACCAGTTCAAGGAGAAAGCATGACACAGACCTTCGAGACATTAATGTTTCGGTGACTTGAACGTAACACAACGTAAGAAAATGGGGCAGTGTGAATGAGCCTGTAAGCTGCACGACACTTGCCACGAACTGGCATGTACGGATCGGTCAGGTGGGTTACCATTTTTGTAACGAGCCACCGCAGACTGTCGTCGCAAAGCGGCGTGAACGTAGACGGGGGGCAAGTTAACGCGCACCCCAGTGATCCACACATGACGAAATGTCCATACAGCGTGCGATTCGCGTAAAAATTTGTGGACAAAACGTGTGTCCATGAAAAGCTGTCCACGAAACGAGTTTCGATGAAATAATAGGGACCCCATATTTCCCCTACTTGCCTTTTAGTGTAAATTTCTTTATGCCAACATACTCATGCTGCAGGACCCAATTAACCTGGGCCCAATCCCAACCTCTGCCTTCTTGGTCTGTATGAGCATTTGACGCCAGGCACTGGCTAAATTTCTCATCTACAGGGGAGACAGCACATGCCCGTTATGGCCAACTAATATCCCACTGCCCAAACCAGCCTCAAACATGCAGCCCGCAAGTGCCCCGTGGGCCACGACTGCAAGCTCCTGTTTGCCTCGAGCGCTGCATGCACCACAAATAATGACCTCTTGTGGTCCATCAATCTTCATTGGAATCTTAGCTCGAGCTCCTCTTACGGCGTTTTAACATTTGGAACTAATTAATTTCTTTTAGATTGAGGATTGTTTCCTCTTACATACAGAGAAGGCAAAAGTATTTTCTTATAATTCTGCTATAAATATCACCAGGAAAGCAACCATATGAAAAGATTTCTTTCGAATCATCGGGCTCGCATAATTCCCGAGTGAATCGAGCGACAGAGTAACGTTTTTGTGCATGGTTTCTAGTTACATATTAAAAAATTCCAGTGCAATGGCAGGACGGTGATATTTTAAATCTTGTAATCATGCTAGTACAAAGCCAAAGTAGGTGTCCCCCCAAAAAATATACAGGGTTTTTTTCACCGCGAAAATCAACAAGGCATCGCCGAACGTTCATTCTTTGCCCAAAGGCCCAGATGCCAAAGTTTCAGCGCAAACTGATATTTTATTCAAGATAGAAATTATTTTCTGATAATGTCAATGGGAAAATGATAGCCGACGGAGCTCTCGAATACATGGTGCGAAAATGGGCCCCATTTTCTCATTGAAATATTCATAAAATCACTTATAACTTTTAAAAAAAAATTTGGGTTCGTGCCGAAACTTCGGCATCCGATTCTGACCTCTAGCACTACCTTTCGGCGGAGAATGAGCGTTTGGCCGTGCATAGTTTATTTTTGTGGTGAAAAAAACCAATGCCCTGAAGTTCTATGAAGAAATCAAAGCTATAAAGACGGCACTGGCAAAACAGCCATTTTACAAAAAGCTAACTTCTCCTTTAGAAAATCTCTGGGTGTCGTTGAAAGACACGGTTGCTTGGCAACGTAGAAACACCATCAATATATTTTGTATTTTTTGCCCTCAAACATGTTAACCCCCCCACCCTATTCTGGCCATAAACATTTCGGGGGTGGGCTATCTGTTCTCTACACTCAGATGAGTTTGAGACCCTTGGCCTAACAAAGACGGCAGTTTTTTTTACAGTAACAGCCGCTATGGGCTTTTCCCACCAATCGAAAGGCCGTCCATTGTTGACGTAGCTGTTGTTAATGTTGTAGTTGAAGTCGTAGTAGGGCGCAGGGTGTCTGTCGTCTATGCTGCTAAATCCTAAAAAAATATTGCCCACCGCTTGCGGAATTCAATCCTGGGTTCGCAGCGTGTAAAACTGGTGCCTTGCTACTGAGCTATGCCACAGCTTTGACTAGGTTGCCTCAATGCCATTCTTTGTAGTACCCGATACCAACTACACCATGCCCTCTAAAAAAATACAAAGAAATAGCTGATAACAAAGAGACGCCGTAACACTTAATGCCAATAGCTTGTGACGGAGCTTTCACATGCCCCAGAACAAAAAAGAAACAAGTGTCCATAACACAATACAAATGCCCCAAGGTGCATGAACGCAATGCTGCTGCCGAACGATTTTGCCAATGTGTCACTATTGTTGAGACTGTACTGCAATTAATACAGGATCTCCTACAATGCCCTAGTAAGGGCGATGTAGGTATATGTATAAATAGACAGCTAACTTTTTTATAACACACACACACGTCTGAATCTTTACTTGTTGCTCTGTTCAAGCTATGATATTAATAAACATAAGCCAACACTTGTCAAATTTGCCCAGACAAAGCCCATATGACAAAGCATTAAACAGCCCTTGCCTATGAAAACAGAGGAGACACAATAACAATCACTTTTTATTGGAACAAATAATCACCATGATGATGAGGTTAGAGAACACACGAGAAAACAAAGCTAACAAGTATTTGGTGATTTTCCTGCAAAAAGCACATTTTGCCAAGCAACAACATTTGGACATACTAGATTAGATGATACTGCTGCTACAAGAGAAAGTTTGCAAATAAATATGCAACTTTTTATTAAAGCAGCGTAACTGATATAAGCATTCAAACATCCTTACCCGGTAATACATAGGAAGGAAGTAATTCCAAATCAAGGCAACTGGGGGCATACAGTCCAACATGTGTGTTGGCTCTGGTCCTGTTATAGGTAAGACAGCACTTGAGGTAAACGGGTGTAAGTAGCAATGGTTTTTTTTCACAGAATTCTCGCAAAAAAAATGGAAAAATATATATTTTTTCCTGCATACTAGTTTTGCAAGGGATGGAACACTTCAAAGGTTTTGGAAACTTAAATATTCACTTCATACAAGGCAACTGAGAAATGACACTTCCTCAAACCAAGACACCGACAAGACAGTCCACAATGAAATTGCTTTCCATGTCGCATTACTGATTGGCTGGGCATCAAAAAGTGGCTCTCAGTTTGCCACAAGCCTTTAACATTTTGGTACTCCACGTATGGAAATGCTGCTGCACCTTGCCGTGGTTCTCATAGTTCCCTTGGTGTACAGTGGGGCAGATAAGACAAGTAAGTGCTCTTTTACTTACACTGTCGACACTGTGAATGCCTTGGGAACCACATCAAACCCTGGACATGCCACCACATTTGGCTATTTCAACCCTAGATAACCTGCGAGCCAAACCGAAATGCTTCTGGGTTCTTGCACCTCACAATATGAAACTTAGTGGCACGTTGCCAAGGCACGAGGAAAACATTAGTCTTGACAACTCCCAAGCCCCCCCCCCCCCCCCCTGGCCATTGGCATGAAATAGCCAGCAGTGGCATGTACTGGCCGAGTTTTAAGACAAATGCATAAGGTGGGAAGTGGAAGTGAGTGGCTTCTTTACTTTGAATAGCTCATTTATTTACATTCAGACTCTGCTTCTTTCGAAGCTCATTCTCGACATTAAATTAACTAACTCGCATCTATGAAATATTTGACGCCTGCAGAAAAGCCCCAGGTAATTTCAGAGGAGGAAGCTGCATTGAAAGGATGCAAGGTATACAAGCCTTTACAGCAGAGACTAGAGACAATGCATAGAACACAGCCATTGCATTTGCCTTCAGAGAGCTGTCGCTGCAAACAATATTCTGATGCAGAGACATGAGCAGAGCTGGGCAAAGGCAAAACTCAAGTCATATCACCCATGTTGTTGGAGATCATGTGCATGGCTTCAATATGCTATCTCTATGCATATATAATACATATTAAACCTTAATGAGCTACTATACACCCTATAACCTATAAGTCTGTCTGTTAGACAAGTATATATAACAAAAAAATAAACAGCATTAATTAAGGAGGCCTACAATGTCTAAAAATACTTTGAATGCAAGCTGTTACATATGCTCGCTAATTTGTGCTTCAACCAAGACTTCAACACTGAAGCAGCTGCAGTAGCCTGGGAGGTGCAAGGCGACCTAAAGCGGCTTCTTCATGGACTCTTCAATTTTTTGCGCAAGGTGCTGAAAAAAAAAAGAAAACAGGAGGTGAGATTATTTTTAGAATCATGTTATACAGTAGCAAACATTCCAAACTAATTTAAAAGACACTACCCAAAAGGGTGCACTTTTGAACCTACAGCTTTATATAAATGAAATATACAGTATATTCTGGCAGGTCTGAGGCAGAATGCAGTGCAAAGTTTTATCTGTGTACATAAATTGTGAAAAAAATTATAGTAGTTTTTATCGGGAACATACTGGCATTGTTTAGGAAACTATAATTAGAAAACTAATGTAATACCCCACATTTTTCTTTACTAGATACGCAGCAAAATGCCGGGAGAGTTCAAATATAAAAACAAAATTCCCAAAAAGTAATCTATTTTATGTTAACATAGTGCTGAAAAATCAAATAATGTTTTTGCCTTTTATGCCTATCTTAACATCTTTAAAAAACACAACATCCACAAACCAAAAAAAGAAAAAAAAATGCCACAGTTGCCTTGCCCATTAAATTCCAGTTTGGAAAAACTACGAGTCAGCCTTTCCTTTTGTCACGTAACCAAACAATAGCTTTCCTAAAATGAAATTTATGCCTAAAAGTGCAGTAGAGAAAAACACGTTCAAAGTGCTCAAACCTCTGCCTTTTCCTTAGCATTGGCAGACCGAAAATAATCTATGAAAAATAACTAGTATGCAGTGTAAACAAATTTAACTTTCTGGGAATACTCTGCAGATGTTGGTGGATGTAAATATGGCATTTTTCAAAATCAACTTATTTTGCAGAATTTTTTTCTTCTGGGTAGTGTCCCTCTTTAATAAAAATACAAAGTCATGCATTGTAGAGTTCAACACACTCGTGGCCAGCATAATTAGTAAACCTACACATGTACCAGTTGCTAAAAGCCAGCGGCACAGGAAAGCTTCCCCGCCAAGTTGGGTTATGTGAACGTCTCTGGTTCCCCTTCCCCGTCTTGTAGCAGTGTCATGCCGCCTTTTTGCTTTTGGCAGAAACTGTGGTGGCCAGAGGATGCTGGGCATGTGCCCTTGCTGCCCAAGCAGACAATGTAACGCATCTGGCAGTTGACATTAGCAAAACCGAGGTGGCAGCACTGTACTTTGTTCACCCCTAAGCTGAGACCGCGGTGGACGCTACAAGCGGGTTTGGGCGAGTCGTACGTCGATTCTTCGCCACATGAACACGCTCTCGCCCACATCCTAGCACGGAGAGCAGGGTCAGGTGATGAAAGCGAGGCGGCTGATTGGTCCGGCGAGAGCGTATCTCCCACCGCAGTCTCAGTTTAGGAATATCTGGAGTATAGCAACTGTTGGCCAGTGTTACAACAAGAAAGGAAAACATGCATGCACATACTTATGCATGCGAACGATTTTTATATCCTTGTAAAGCACAAGGACTCCCAGTTCCCTTGCACGAGGTAATGCGAAGGAACATGAGAACAGTGCTAAGGTAGATTACCGCTTCAGGCCATGCAAAGCGGCATCCTCAACTATGTCACCGAAGATGTCGCTTCATTGCAGTGCACTTGGGCTGCATAGGAAGCGGGACACAAGTGCACTGCAGCAAGCAAATAAAAAAAATTTTGAAGTATTCTAAATTTTGAATTAGCAGTTTGAACTATAAACCCCGCCATTGACCAGATGTCTCGTCTCTGACTACCAATCATAGCAACAATATTTCTTCTGACCATCAAATCGAATACTGCACTGATACTCTAATTGGCATACAATGGTTTCGGATATCTCTACGTCCACCAATGTCTCCCAGTCACCTTGGCTTGGGCAAGGTCCTTGATATGGATGAGCTTCCCGGTCTCCTTAGCGCCAAAGAGGGCCTTCTTCTTGGGCTCCCTGAGCAAGATCTTGATACCCTTCTCTGTCAGCGTGGGTGGCGCCTTCACTTCGTCCCACGAGTAGGTCCACTCCGTGTTCCACTGGCCAAACACGTCACCCCTCGTGATGAACATCAGTCGCCTGTTGAAAAGTAGGAAGGAAACGAGGGGCCCACCATTAGGGTAACCTCAGTGCTGGTTTCTGTACAAATCACAGAAAAACAGCAATTGGTGCACGAGTCAGTAACATCATAAAAGTTCCACAAGACAAGTTGGTGTGTGATACAAAACCTCTGAGCCGTTCTGCATACACAGACACAAACAGATGACTCCCTTTTTGCCAATCATCACTGCTGATTAATACAAAAGGTTTTTATTAGGATAGGGAGAATACTAAAATTTTTGAAAAGTAGATTTCAATAACACGCTATTCGATATTCACTTCGATATAAACTGCAATAAAGTAATGTTGCATTAGTATGGACCCTGTTTAATACGGATACCCTGGTATATAGACACCATTTTCGGGGACCAACTGGGAAAATACATGCATTCTTGTCTCGTTATTATAGGCAACTCACATTATGGATGATTTTTTGGGGGAACAAAGGTGTCCATACTAACGAGACCTCATTGTATTCATATCATTTTTCAAAAATCGCGGCGGTTTAGTCTTGTTGAGTGCGCTTCCCACCGAGCGCGGGTGCAGTGCGGAGAAGTGGGACCCGCAGAGCTCATTTCTGCCTGTGTTGCTTCTCTGCAGTGCACAAGTGTTCGGTAAGAAGCGTGATCAAATGGCTGTCCCACCGCAGACAACATTTCCGAAAATACAAATTTCACAGTCACATGCTTGGAAGAAACACACTTCCAAAGTGGGATATGCATGTGCGCACCTGGTTTATTTAAGAAGAGATGAAAACTTTGAGAATGTTGATAGCTATATTGCAGTTAAATTTGCAAAATTAAACTGTGATTATAGTATGTGTTAGGCAGAGATGACTGTACAACTTCTGTGAACCATTCATGATAGCCTTTCTTTTTTTTTTTTCGAATTCGAGCTTGAAAAAAATATATATGCATATAGCAAGAAGATTTATAGATCCTCTTGACAACTTACAATCATAACCAGTGTTTTCTTTTTTTTTATTTCTACAAATTTGAGACTGGAAAAGGGATATTGGTATATAGCAAGACTTATAAATCCTCCCAATTAGGTATAACTGGTCATCTCTATAGGTTTAGCTTCATGTCAAATATATTTGCCATCCCAATGTAGCCAATGGACTTTCTGAGGCCACAGTCCATAAGTGGGGGGATCGGTGGTCGAGTGGGCTAGAGCACACCAGCCTGGAGCACATGGAGCAAAAGCTCGCGTTGCAGAACCCAGGGATCTTGGGTTCAATCCCAACCCTTGCCCGTTTCGATCTGGATGAGCATCGTACCGGCGTGCAGTCATGTATCACTATTGCGTGATGCACGTTAAGACCTCAGGCTAGCGGTTGTACTGCACTGGCTAAATTGCTCATCTACACTACAGCTGGGAGACTCGTCGCCCGTTGAGGCAGACCAAGTTCTAGGCTGCATAAACATACACACAACCCAACCAACCAATGTAGGCATTGTACTTTCTGAGGCCACAGTCCATAAGTAGTAATACAGTTAGATTAAAATTCAATTTTGTTTAGAGGTGGACAAGTGAAAACTTAGGAACAACTTTTACGAGTTTAGATAGGTTTTTGTTTAAGCATGGTGCAGTAGTGAAAGGCTTGGAGAAAATATTCTATTAAAAATTATTTGGCCAAAGCCACTACTCACTTCAAATTCGCTTCAAACTCATAATTCACCATTTGCACATGCCTAGTTTTCATGCCCTGGGGCATAAAGTCACTCAATTTCAGTTACTTTTTACCCTCAACTACGCATGTCTCGCCTCTTGTGGCATTTCTTACACGGTCCAGGGTTACTCCCAAGACTCCAGGAGCGTTCAGGTATCTCGGGCATGTAAAAAATATATTTCAATTAGCGTATTTATTAAAATATAAGTCAACCTTTTTCTTTTTTCGGAAATTTTGTCAAAAAGTAAGGGTTGACCTATAATCGTGACCAAGAAAATTTCTACCTACATTCGTAACCAAATTTCTACCTACATTCGTAACCAAATCGTAACCATTACCGAGCACATGAGGCTATAGAGTCACCAAGCCAACGTCGCCGTAGCACCGCACTACTTCTTTCAGAAAGCTCTTGGTAAGCAAAAACAACCGAAACAGCAGCAGCCGGCGGCACGGCGTGGCCACCGCTGGCACACATCTCTCGAGCATCAGGTTTGGCCGACACGCCATGCGACATGCTGCGCACCTTGCTCCAGTGCCTTGCCCTCACCCCTCCCCCACTCTCCCCTTCGCAGACGCGCAGCAAAACAAAATACGGAGGTTATTTTTGCTTCTTGTTGCTCATGATGGCTCACGGCGGCTTGCAGCGTTGCTCACGTCTTTGCATGTGATCTTTTGTCGCTTCGCCCATCTCCACCTTGAATTTTTTTTCTTTATTCTCGGCGAGTTTAACATAACGACATCGACTGATATTCGTGGTCGTATATAGTGAAGTAATACGGTAGCCAGCTTAATCTAGAGGTGTTGCCTAGAAATTAATGTGGAATTTTTCCATTTCATTCATGTATCTGCATGGTGCAACACCATTGGCATGAACACATCACTGCTGCTTTTTCACAATTTAGTCAGAATGGGTACCGATGAACATCAGGCTGTATTTTAACTAGGCGTAGATTTCACAACAACCTTTATAAAAAAAAAAGTCAATTACTGTAGTCACTCAAATCTACCACAAGTTTTACAGAGAAGCTGCTTATGGCTTAGAATTTCATGCATTTTTGGTGTGTGTCAACAAAAACTCAGGACACTGTCTATGCTCGGACCATCCCCTCTTTGTCGTCGTTCCAAGCACTTGCGTGCCTAGTTTCCTTTCCTTCCCCGGGGTGGCGGTCCCGTCGTGCTTGTCTAGTTTCCTCCGGCTCCTCGGTGCAGCGATGGTCCTCGACACGTGTGTGCATACTTTTCGTCACGCAGACCACCGATCAAGAAAATAAATGTGTTTGTACTTTTGTTCAAAGTTCTGTGTCACATGTACTGTGTGCTAAACAGCTTTGCTGGTCATCTACCTTTACAAAGTGGAATGGCTCATGATGTTTTAAAATAACTTTTGTTACCTGGTGTTAACCCTCGTGTTGTAATCCAGTGACTGTTAAATTGGCCTCAACAGTGTTGCTATTTTAAAATAACGGTGATTTTTAGAGTTTGAGTGGTTTTCAAACTTGTCCAGCTCGCTTGCACCTTTGTATTTAATTGCATTATAATTATAACATATACCTATATGACTGCTTAGAATAAAATCGATCGAATCCAGATACAAATCCATCGAAACATTGTAAGACATTGTCCTTTCTTCTGGTCATTTTAGAGAATTTGTTCCACCTTTCACGCTTCTGCGACGTCCAGCCTTTCGTGCTTCTGTGGCGTAGGACATTTTTGCACCAAATCAATGGCACCGCGACGTGCGAAGTACGATGCCAGATTCAAGAACAAGGCAATTTTGATGGCCGAAGAGCTGGGAAACTTCGCCGCTGCTTGCCGGCTGGACGAGAATGAATCCACAATTTACAGATAGGGGCGCCAGCGGGACGTGCTTTTCAAATGTGAACCAGGCCGGAAAGTCTTCCGTGGATATCATCATGACCTTCACTGGGATTTAAAAAATAATTTTTCGGAGTTCATCATTAAAAAGGATTGGGCCTAGACGCCTTCAGAAAGAGTCAAGCAACCGTGCCATTAAAAATCAATGACTGGGTTCTGCATGGCATAATTGTTTGTGCGTTTAAAAAGTGTTCGATATTGAATGACCTCAACGGTGTGAAGAAAGACATCATCCGGGAAGAAGACAGCAAGAACTCCACCTCCGACGGCGGCAATAACGACAATGACGACGAGGGACGGCAAAATCGTTTTCCCAAAACTGGCCGGTGTTGGCCACCATTCTCAAGATAAAGGTACTCTTTTATTCCTCGGTCGATCTTGCGTTACAAGTGGTTTTATTTCTTTTTTCGTGGGGCATAATGAAGAGTTGCCTCTCACGTTACAATGGTGGTCGCACTAGAATGGAGTAAATAGGGTAGTTTGCTTTTGCGTGCTCCAACCACCGGTATGTATTTAATTTATAGTGTAAATCAATGTTATTTAAAAAAAAAAAAAAGAAAGACTGGATAGCTCAGTTGGCAAAGCACTCGACTCGCAATCTCGAGGTGGCGAGTTCAAACCTTGCAGGGGGACTGAAGCCTTTCTATAGGGTTCCCTATGGGCGTGACGCTCTTCGGTGTCGGTTTTTTGTTACAGCTGGCTGTTACAGTTGGCTGCTACGGCTGGCTATTACAGCCAAACGGTACAGAACTCCATGAAAACTGGCTGATAAAACACATTCTGCGTCTAAAACAAGTGTCCACTTAGGTGCCCAGTCACCTGATACACCGAGAGCTGCACTAATCCCAGTTACTTGTCATACAGGAAAACCAACGTCAATGATGCCTCAACCACACTGACACACAGCAAGATGTTCAAGTGAGGTAACTTATTGGTTTGGTGGGGGCCAAGAGCTCAAAATCTGCAGCACAGTGGCACATGGTGCTACTGGTTACATCTCTTTTATAAAAGGCACACAGCACAACATCTGCTACAAAATCAGATGGACCAAAAAAAAACAATGACATCTTCTTCAGCAGTAGTTTGACCATAATGATAGAAGCTACTAGTTGGGTTGAATTGTAACCTGACCTGTTTCAGTTACCTACCCCCCGCAAAGGAACGTAGATAACATTCTAAAAACATCTTTCATGGTGGCACAAGCTTAAAGGAATACTGAACCAAAATTTCGAGCACACAAAACAAGGCTGGACTGATTGGCGGGACGCTGAAAAACCCCAAAAAATCGCTGATATAGCGATATCTCCAACGGATCGCCATATTTTCGTAAAAGAAGTGCGGTGATTGAACACGGCCGACAAGGCAACGTTCCGTCGAGCTGGTGAACCGAAGCGAGGAGGAGAGAAGCGAGGTCGCTTCCCCTCATTCTCGAATTCTCCAGGAGGACAATGACGTCAAAGACCTCGCTTGATCGCGCCCTTCTTTTCCAGAAATATGCTCATCCGTCTGAGATATCGAAGTATGCGTGATGTATTGGAGTTCGTAGCGTCCCGTTCAAAGCTTCTGCGGCCTTATTTTGCGAAATTCAAATTTCGATTCAGTATCCCTTTAAGGGGGGACACACTACCCAGAAAAAATAATTTCTGCAAAAAAAAGTTGATTTTAAAAAATGTCATATTTACATCCACCAACATCTAGAGAGTATTCCCAGAAAGTTTCATTATTTTACACTGCATAGTTAATTTTTTATAAATTATTTTCGGTCCTCCGATGCTAAAGAAAAGGTAGAGAAAGGTTGGAGCACTTTGAACGCATTGTTCTCCATTCCACTTTTTGGCATAAATTTCACTTTAGGAAAACTATCGTTTTGTTATTACGCAACTTGGATTCATTTTTATGAATTTTTCTGGGGTGAAATTTTAAGGGGAAGATAACTATGAGCTTGTATTTTTTATTTTTGTCATTTTTCATGCTCAAGAACTAAAAGTTTGGACAAAGGATGGAAATCTAAAAAACTGTATTTGTGTTTATGTGGCTTTTTTGTTATGAAAGATGGTATAACAGAGAAATATAGCTCCATAGTTATCTACTTTGAACTGTCCTAATGCAATATAACACATGAAAACAACAAATTTATAAGTAATTTGAAAACGATAGTTTTCCTAAGCAGACACGCCCACTTTCGTCTTTGAACGTCTGCAATTTTTTTTGTACTACACCCAGGTTAACAAAAATTGGCAGAAATGTTCTCAACATCAACAGAAACAAGCAGTGTAAATATAATTTAAATCTGACAAGTGGTTAAAAAATTTACTCTTTTGGGTAGTGTCCCCCCTTAACAGAAGGCACAAAAAAGCAGCATAATGCAGAAAGGGGGCAGATTACTGTATTTACTCGAGTAATAGCTACACTGTCTATGAAGAAAACCTGAGGGTTTGCTTTTCCGCGGAGCACGCAGATTGCCAATTACTGCGATCGACAGCATGATTCCAGCTGTTTATAAGACTGAGATAGCGTCTTCGTGCAAAGATACCATCTGTGAAGATTGCATTTGTATGGAGAATTGTGTTCTCGATCTGGTTATTTGCTATGTTATTTATGCGTAATGCAATGATTATCTGTATATGTGTTCTGTGAGAAAGTAGACGCAAGAACCTTGTTCATAAATAGTGCGGCTATTGCTCGAGTAAATACGGTACTTATTGGAGACCCAATAAAATGCCAAAAAGAGATTAAAGAATTTCTTAAATGACATCTAAGGACCAAGACAGTCTCCCAAGGAAATTTTAAGGTGATATCAACCAGTCCCTTCTGTGCATGCTAAACGAGTGTAAAACAATGTGAATCTTGGCTGTGTTCAGTGCAATCTACAAAATCAAAGAAAGTGCCAAGAAAGTGAAGTTGCAT
Source organism: Ixodes scapularis (assembly GCF_016920785.2). Classification (NCBI taxonomy): domain Eukaryota; kingdom Metazoa; phylum Arthropoda; class Arachnida; order Ixodida; family Ixodidae; genus Ixodes; species Ixodes scapularis. Next base: position 107,353,334 of record NW_024609835.1, on the reverse strand, counting down.
AAAGATGCAGGTCAGCTGGCAAATCAACTCCATAGTCATCAGAGTCGAAAAAAAAAAAAAAGTGGTAACACAGATGAAGCCACGTTAGAAGCTAAGTTGGCCATCAGACACTGCTTAAAGGCTGACATACACTTCGCACTTTCCACTTTTGCCAGCCTCCTCCTTTCCTATATCCTCTCCATTTTTTACCTTGACCCAACTTGACTTCCCTCGCAGCTTAGGAGGGAGGAGCGCTAGGAGGATTACCTTCCCTGCAGAAAACCACGGTTGTATGTCGGCCTTTAAGTGATCCTGAAGTGTTGTTTTTTTTAGCTTCCTTAGTGGGTCTTCTGGAAGCCTCAAAACGATGGCCAAGATTTAGCAAGAGCTTTCTTGGCACCTTGAAGAGGCTCAGTCTCTCAGCGAAATGTGGACCACAACATCGAGCATCAAATAGTCTCCCTTCTGAGTTTTTGTTTGCATAGTGCCAGTGTTATCTTTCCTCCAGTTTAAGTAACCACACATAAGATAAAATGCTAAAATTGTATAAATGCTGATGCTTGTAATTACCTGTTCGTCACAAGGACCACATTCCTCCCTTCGTCACAGACGTTCAAGTGAGTCACATAAGTGTCTGTTTCTGTGAACTTGCCCTTGTCCACATCCTGAAAGGTTTGAAAAGCAATATGAGTATGCTGCAAAAATAGTGTTGTGCCTTCATGTTTGCAGGAAATTCTGTTCGACAGCACACCGTAAAGGAGCTAAGATGTCAGACACTCTTTCTCATTACTTCAGTAGTCTTGACACTGTTGTTTTGTTAAGTTAGCTCGTTCATTCAACATATTACCGTAATGTTCTAGCAACAAACAAATTTGGGGCTTTTACATGCCAAATCAACGAAGGGCATCTGGCATGCCCCAGTGTAGGACTGAGGATTCATTTTGACCCCACCTGGGGAAATTCGAAACCTTCATTCTTAAATTTATAAAAAAAAAAAAATCAAGAATGATGAATGCAGGTTGTTGGGCATCGCTGCCAAACGTATAGTACTCTTGCATAACCACAAACAGTTTAATTTTTAAAATTTCACAGCAGTGTAGATATCAACATTCATAAAGTTGTGAACGTTGATACCAGGCACACGTGTGCACCATCCCGCTTTGAAAGTGTGCTTTTCTCCCAAGCACGCAATTGCGATATTCATACTTTTCGAAGTGTTGATTGCAGTGGGTTACTTTGTTGAGTGCGCTTCTTACCGAGCACCGGTGCACTGCAAAGAAGCAACACCCGCAAAGCCCATTTCAGCGGGTGTTGCTTCTCTGCAGTACAGCCGTGCTCGGTAAGAAGTGCACTCAACGGAGCTAACCTGCCGCAATCCGAAAAATTTGAATATCGCAGTTCATCTCGAAGCGAATATTGAATAGTGTATTTTTCGGAACTACTATTTGAAATTTCAGATATTCGCACAACCCTAAATTACAGTAATGTGATTCGGATTTTATTCAAGAAAAAAAAGTTTGATGTTTTCGAGGTGTATGCATGACAGCATTTAGCTGGCTAGATAGTAAAACTGAAATTTCTCGTCGTCAATACGCGTGTACTCTAAAAATATTAGACCAGAAAGAGAACAATTTCAGAATAATAAAAAAGCACACCTGCAGGAGACTGTGACCCTGGGCCTCCATGTGGTTGTAGGGCCGGACAATGCCGTCGGGGCGTATGAAGCGAGCCGGTCGAACAGGCCTCACTTCGTCGACTACGTCCGTGGCTCTGGCCAAGAGGAAAAAAGCCAAAGCACACTGGTCAAGCTCTTTGCATCTCTTGGTCGTATGACAAAAGCTTGAAAATAGCAATCTGCTACTGCACTATCGTTTTGGGGAAACACAGAGTGTCAGCAGAGAAAAGCGAACAGTGTTTTTTACACATCAAAGCCAAGCTCTGCGCCGCCAAAATTCAAGCCTCCTGAAGGAAAGGTTATAGTTGGGATGGGATAGTATAAACGTAAGGTCGCCGGAGTAAGAAGTTGGTAAGGTTCCCATAGTAAACCATTAAAAAAGAAAACTTTTAGCCTTTCCATTCTGGTGAAGATGGAAGACCAGAGAAGCTGTACTATGATGGGACTGAAATATTTATAGAAATCGTCAGCCTTTTTACTTTGGCAAAGAAGGAAGAGCAGCAAAGCTGTACTATGGTGGGAATGAAGTATTTATAAATGTAAGGATTAAGGTGTGATTGGGTTATTGGTTATTTAAACGATTAAAGAATTGCACATATATATAATGACCTGGGGTCATTATTTATTTCGTAACCACACTGACTGTGGCCTTGTGATCGCTGTGGTACACCGCCATAGGGTGTACGCTGACGGCAGGCATGTTCTTCATGAAGGTCTACACACGTCCAATGCCTGGTCGTGGGCACCGTAGGTTCGTTCACACATGCAAGCCTGAAGTGCTTGAGCATAAACAAAGTGAATAACTTTCTCTCCTGGCGTGCAATGCCAACGTTAAAGTCACCCGTCACTACGGTAGACGCGTCGTTGCCAAGCATCACCCAGTTGAAGATGTTTATCATGAATGCTTCAATGTCTCTTTTGGGGATAGCGGGGGAGACATACACGACGGGAACCACCGGACCATCGCGCAACTTGACGGAAAGGCTGGAAAGGTTGCTGCCATATATGAGCAACAACGGCAACGAGATTGGTTGTCTGGTTGCCGCCGTCGCTCATAGATGGCGGTAGCTGTCCAGAGTTTTGAGTAGTCTTGTGTCAACAATTGTTTGGTACCTGACACGAAACTGGGGAAACTACCCCATAACAGCTCCGCTGTAAATCTGTTCAGCCGGCGTGGCATCCTGTCGTCGCCGAGCCTCAAACTTGCGCTTAGCTTCCGTGGCACAATCGTCATCCGTGCCATGGCCCGCCGGCGCCGGTCCCATCGCCGCTTCTGTACTCGGCGGCGTTCCAGGCGAGCTATCTGCTCTTCTTTCGCAAGAGATTCAAAACCACTCGGCGCAGTGGAACTCGAGGCGATAGCGGCTATGGGAGTTTTCGTGGCCATTCGCACTGCTGCGCACATCGCCGGTCTTTGCGCTCCTGCTCTTCTTCCTCTGAACGAACAGTCCGAATAAACGGCACGCGGCCGACCCATTGCGAGTCCGAAGGGAAACTGATAAGAGCGCTAGCGCAATCTCGACGTCACGGGATACAGGACACACAAGATTAGTAGGTGAGACGATGACGTTTTATTCAAGTAGGGCTGTGCCAATCACGGGGCGTGCTCGATGGCACGAATGCAGGTGGCCACTGACGCGGACGCCGGGGAAGGAGATGAAGCAGCATGATAGCACAATGGACCGGCTAGCTTCCGTTGCCGACAGCGTTGGGGGAGAGATGGCGGGGAACACAATGGGCGACTCTCCTCTTCGTATGCAAGCGAGGGTGAGGCTGAACTGGCTTGAGTTTCGTGTTGACACGCCCCTTGTATGCTGACACGATAGTGGAAAAACTAACCTTTAACAGCTTTGCTGTAAAAAACTGAATTTGCTTACAAGAAAGCAGCGTACGACGACACAAGAATTTGAAGTGTACCTGTTTTTACAGCGGTAACTGTTAGTAGCTTTTTCATGTGAAATCCGGTGAGATCCAAACCCAAAAAACCATGCGATCGCATGAAGAGTGATAACACTGCCAAGCGATTATTATATCACGTCACCTTCACCCTTTGCACAACCATGTCATCTATTGCGACCATCAAGACGCACTACACCGCTACACTAGTGCTTCCTTTTTCTCTCGCCCCTCTACGAGCCATCAAAGCCTATTCAATGCCGCGTGAGTGCCAAGTGACCTTTGGAAGGGGTGCAGCAATGTGCAGCCATGCAATACATTCACACCGCTGGATTGAATAGCATAGTTTGTAACGTGCACTCCAGTCCATTGTAAGGCAAAATGGAGTATAGCAATTGCACTGCCCATGCTAAATTTCTCATTTACAGCTTGAAACAATTGTTGCCGTACCATGGAAAATCCAATCTCGGACTGTAGAACGTCTAATTTAGGTGTGCTTTTTCCACAACAACGAAAGCCGAAGAAGTCACCTCTTGACAGCATCGAAGGAGCCGCTGGCAAAGTCGACGACGCCTGCAGCGGGGCGTGCCACCGCCCCAATCAGCCCCTTGCCGACACCCTTGAAAAAGCCGCTGATGCCCTCCTCCTTGGCCCCGGCCACTGGCTTGGTCACAATGCCCGTCACTCCCTCGTACACACCCTGGAACAAAAAAACAAAAATTATAGCCGGTTTCTTGTTGTGTCCTGCAAATGAACAGAAGAGACAGCCGAGGCTCTGCACGCTCTTCTCCGCACATGTAATCATTCTCCACCGCCATAAAAAATTTTCCAAAGGTGGAAAAATTACATTTTCATGTAACACTGTGATGTCACATGGTCATGTAACAATGTAACGTCAAGCGATGTCACAGTGTCACGTGACACTCCGGTTTCTCCTAAATTTAGAGGGCCACGCCGGATTTGCTGCAAAACCTCGACAGTAATGGCTGTTGCCGTAAAAGTAAAGCATTAAGCTTCCAAAGGACACAAAGAAAGCCAAATGGGTACCATGACGAGGTCTCGACCGCCCTGCGCAAGGCCCTCGGCGATGTCGTCGGGGCGCCGGTTCTGGTCCAGCCTTCTCCTGCGCTGGTACTCTTCGTCCATCGTAAGGGCGGCTATTCCCTTGCCTATGGTGCCTGTGATCCTCGACACTGCCCCCGCCGCTCCCCCTGCGTGCCGGAGCCAAAGGCCAAGCTCGTGATGATGCATTTCGTCCACATTTTCTCCCCGTTGTCCAACTTCCAATATGTAGCAGAGCTATTCCAGACAATACTGGCAAAGTTCTAATTCAAACAGGTTATTCTGCCCCACAAATCGATCAAAAAGATTAACCAATACTGGAATTAGAAACACGCATGCAATATCTCAGTGACAGTGACCTCCAAATTGAAGGTCACTGTCACCGAGATGTTCGTGGCAACGGATTTGCTTTCCTGCATGGAAGCGAATGCAGTGGTGGTGTCACTTGCATGGAAAACAGTCCTTCGTGAGGGAGAAGTGCATTTGTATAGGAATAGCCTTCATAATTTTGTTCTTGTATTTAAATTAAAAATAACCTTTAAAAAATCATTCATTAAAATATACTTCACAAAAAAAAAAAAAAAAAATTGGAGATTAAAATTAGGAATGACATGTTTTTTTAAAGGCATTTACTGTAGAGTCCCGAACGAATGCATATACCAAAAGATTGCCCATTCCATTTTTCTGGCTCGATATCCCCCATAGTTTGAAGAACAATAAAATATCATCCTCCCCACTCATTAACATGATACTGAACAGTAAGTTGCCGTGCTCCTAGTTAAAATATGCTGGGGTTCCAAACTACCTAGATTAGAAGGAAAAACTATGCAATGCCTTCAACAAGCAATTGCAAATGCAGCTTAAACACACATGCAAAACGAAATAAAAATGCTAAGCAAGTTCCTGCTACTTGTTAGTCTAATCATGATGCTGATTGGTGTCAAGACACATCAAAAATTATTTCCTGCATAGACTATTCGTGATAAAATCAGTCAAGAGACAGCACTGAGGAAAGCAAGTACGCCATGTCCACACCCTGCTGTATCGGTTACCTCGTCATGCAAATTAGCAGAGAGTGCCTGCATGCTAATTACTAATTTTTGTATAAACCCTCACTGTTGCACCACAGAAGATCACCCAACTCATATTTAACACCATTTATCTTTTCACCATAAATGGTCAATTGTTTGGGACTTTATAGTATTTTTAATTGCATGCCTTGTACATGCAATTAAATGCAATTATGTGACATGTGAATTTCACAATGCATAATAGTCAGGGCTATTATAAATTTATTGCTCTAGTCAAACAGGTCAATCGTTTGTGATTTTATAGTATTTTTAATGGCATGCCTTGAAGGCATGTGACATGTGAATTTCACAATGAAAAATAATGAGGGCTATCTTATAAATTTATTGCACTAGTCAAACAGTCCTCAGAGAGAGCTATTTATGACTAAAACAGTGTGTTCATTTCCAGCTCCTCTGTTGCACTTGCTCCCCAATTCTAAAAGTCAAGTCTTTTCCACTGGATGGCCTCACCTCCTCCAAACTTATAAACACTTGGCGACAGGATGCAGCATATCCATTTCCAAAGCACGCACCAACAGTGTGCCCAATGAGGCTCCTGACGCCCGTTGCCAGGCCCTCGGCGAACTCTTCGGGACCCTGAATGGCCCCCTGCAGGGGCTCGTAGAAGAAGTCTCCGACACCCGTGGTGAAACCCGTCAGAAGGCCCACGGGGTTGCCAATCACGTCCAGGCCAAGCACCACCACATAGACCTGCTTCAGGCTCTGTAGGTGTGTGCAAGAGAGGACCTTGTAAATAACAGTGCATCAAATACTTACACATACCAGAGTGGGCACAGTAGCTCTGGTAAAACTACCATGCCTGACCGTGCCATGTTTTCCCTTTTACAGCTCCTGCTGGCTTGCCTTTTCTTCTGCTGTTTTTCTCCTTCAAGTACCCTCAACAATACCGCAGATCGCTGCGCAACCATCTTATCTCCGCCAAGTCATCAACGGGTGCCGTTTCTACCACCACCAGTCCTTCAAGTCACCTGCCATCCTGCACCGTCACACATCCTGATGCGGATGAATCGTCACCAGGCTGCACTCGGACCAGTAAATACAGCTTCAGTCGCGGAAACGCCAGTGGGCACGGGAGTTCTGTTAAGACTATCACGCCTGACCCTGCCATGTTTACCCTTTTACAGGTTTGTAAAGGCTATTCCTTACATTATAAGAAATCTAGCAACCTCTATTCTATAGTGCTCCCATGCCCCAGGGTACTTTATTGCATAATGCATGTTCTAACTATGTATTGTGATTCATGCTTTGTTATTACTATCTGGTGATGTTGAGTCAAATCCAGGCCCCATTGAGGAACCTCAACTAAAGGACTTGCTAATCCTTCTACAAAAACTCTATGCCGATTCTTCCACACTTGAGCAAGGTCAGAAAGCAATCAAGTCCAACATTAAAACTCTCCTTGATAAACAAACCCAGCAAGATAACTCCTCTGCCATGAACCAGAGAACTGCAGCGATTGAAATTAAGCTTCAATCACTTTCCAAGACAAAGGCAGAGGTATGAAGCATCAGAAATGCGCTTACAGAACAGGCCACGGTAACTGCCTCACTGATGTTTAGAATGGTTTAGAAAACTTCCCGTTGTTCTAATTTGCTGTTCCGTGGCATTCCTGATGTACGAGCTAAATCATGGCCATCATCAACAAAAAATTGTAGAGCCTTTTCACTTCACGTGAAGATAGAAGACCAGTGAAGCTGTTACTTTTACGACGTCTAGGACGACGCCTAGAGGACGACGTCTAGGTCGACCTCAAGGACAACACCTAGAGGACATCGTCCAGGATGAACTTAAGGACGACTTCTAGGATGACCTCGAGGACGACGCCTAGAGGACATATAAGAAGCCCTCAAGGACGACTTCTAGGATGACCTCGAGGATAATGCCTAGGACGACCTCGAAGACGACTAGGACGACCTCGAGGACGACTTCTAGGACAACCTCGAGGACGACTTCTAGACAGCCTCGAAGACAACGCCTATAGGACTACCTCGGATTACCTCAAAGATAACTTTTAGGACAAACTCGAGGACGACTTCTAGCACGACCTCGAGGACGACATCTAGGATGACCTCAAGGACGACCTCGAGGACGACTTCTAGGACGACCTCGAGGACGATGCCTAGAGATGATAACACAGGATCAGGACCTCACTATCTAATAATGCCAAGGAAGGCTGACTCATGCTGGTTGCCCCCTCTTTTTCTTTACTCATACTTGCCACGACCAATGCGGAGTTTTCTGTCAACATTCGCGGACACATTTTTTCCCAGATCCTAGCACATAACAGCTTCACTGCAAAAGTGCTTAAAATCACGAAAGAATGTCTTGGTATCACCTTAGCAAGTTCTAAAATTGAGCGAGCACATAGAATTGCTACATTTCAAAAGAGAAGAAATTGGCCTATTGTAACTTGTTTTTCCTCTTTCAAAACAAAAAAAACAGTTATTCCAGAGTAGTTTTCGCCTCAAGGGAAGTTTGTTTTCAGTAGCGGAAGACTTTTGGGAAAGTACCCGTACAGCACGCCACAACCTCGTCACTTTTGCCAAGCAGCAATCTTTGCCCTTTAAGCTTCGGCTGGACAAGCTTCACATCGACCATAAGACATTAATGTATTATAGCCTATCAGAGACCGTAAAAGAGCTTGTGAAACGCGGGACGTGGGGTGTGTTCCAACTGATGAAACTGGATTGCAGAGCATGATTAGTGTCTTATATGCAAATACACATAGTGTCTTGCCCAAGCGTGACAATCTGTCGTCTTTAATCTCTTCGTGTGACACTGATTTTGTTCTATTGCTGGAAATGTGGCTTCATTCCAATATTGAAGATAGTGAAATAATGCCAGATCATACAAATTGCATGTGTATAATCTCAGTGTGACAGAATGGACCGCCGAAGCGGCAATGCTTTCAACGCTGATAAAAAAAAGTATTCCAAGTCGGAGGGTGTTTGCTCTTAGTGCTCTTAAGATTGTTTGGGTTTCGTGAATAGCTATTTTGGATAGTTTTTGATTGGGGCGTGTTACTGTCCTCCTGGAACTTCATCTGGTTTTAATAACCTTCTTCGTGATGACTTGTCCATGCTGGCCTTGCATCACACTGGTAAACCTATTTACAGCGAAGCTGTTATGTGCCAGGATCTGGGAAAAAATGTGTCCGCGGATGTTGACAGAAAACTCCCCTTTGGTCATGGCAAGTATGAATAAATAAGAATAAAAAGAGGGGGCCACACATGTGAGTCAGCCTTCCTTGACATTATTAGTCAGTGAGGTCCTGATCCCTTGTTATCATCTCTAGGCTTGGTCCTCGAGGTCGTCCTAGAAGTCATCCTAGAGGTCGTCCTCTAGGCATCATCCTCGAGGTCGTCCTAGAAGTCATCCTCAAGGTCGACCTAGAAGTCATCCTCGAGGTCGACCTAGAAGTCATCCTTCAGGTCATTTGAGAGAATGTCCTAGGCGTCCTCCTTGAGGTTGTCCTAGAAGTTGGCCTTGAAGTCGTCCTAGAGGTTGCCCTTCAAGTTGTTTTAGATGTCCACGAAATCGTCCCATAAGTCGTCCTTGAGGTCGTCCTCTAGGTGTTGTCCTAAAAGTCGTCCTTGAGGTCGTCTTAAACGGCGTCCTCTGGGCATCGTCCTAGACGTCGTGAAGATAATAGCTTCACTGGTCCTCCATCTTCACGTGAAGTGGAAGGGCTCTAAAATTTTTACCCACCAGGCATAGACTGGAAAGCATCTGCTCCCACTTGTTTGGGTGGCACAAATATTAGCAGTGACATCGAAAACCTGTGTTTTTCTTTCAATCTAACATGGTTAGTTTCTTTCCCTATCAAAGTCACCGACATTAGCTCCAATGTCCTTGATTTAGTACTTACTACTGACCCATCTTTAATTCCCATCTTTAATTAATTCTTTCTCTCCTCTAGATGGCGTAAGTGACCACAAAGCACTTCATTGCTTTATTGATATTAAGACACCAAAACCAGTGCCCCTTAACAAAAAAATATGGTTGTTTCATAAGGGCAACTATGACATGATAAATTCTGAGCTCTGAGACTACTTTGTCACTTTCAATGAGGACTTTAATTACCATAATGTTAAAGAAAATTGGCAACTATTTAAAGACAAACTATCTGAGCTTGTTGAACGTTGCATCCCGTGCACAACTATTCGAGCTATTAGTACTTCTAAACCACGGTTTAACCATTCACTCCGTTGCCGATCAAAAAAAAAGATTGTTTAGAAACGCTAAAAAGGTAAATACAACGGAGGCCTGGTTAAAGCATACTACATGCTCCTCTCAATACAAAGGTATGCTGAAAGAGCATAAGCAGATATTCTTTCAGCTCACTTTACCAAAAATGTTAATAAGCAACGTTCGTCAATTTTGGAATGTCACTAATCAAAAACTCTCTTTAGACATAAAACTAGTTGATAGTTGTGGTGAACATATACTGATTGATGAGTGTGCTAATGTTTTTAACAGTGTATTTTCTAATGTCTTCACTGTATCCATGCCAATAACTAACTTCTTTCAAAACTTCTGATGTTTTTTCAATGGATCCTATTGCATAATCAACATTCTGGAATCACTCAAAATTTCGTCATCATGTGGAATAGATAGTATTAATAACAAACTGTTATTCAACACCAAATTTTATCTCAACTGTTCCTAACTAAAATTTTTCAGCAGTCCCTTGAAACAGGAGTGGTAACCTCCGATTGGAAAATTGGCAAAATTATCCAGCGAAATCCTTGAGCACGTCATTTAGTCAAATCTGACTATATCAAACCCGTTTACATCGAATCATCCCTTATATCAAACAATTTTTGTGCACAGTAATGTTACAGTGATAATATATAGCAAAACCTATGGTTACATCGAACAAAAATAGCAGCCACTACCGATATATCGAACTGCCAAGAGCGCCATTTTGCTCTGCAAGCTGGCTTTCCCCCAACGCGAGCAACCGAATTGGGGGAAAGCCAACTTGCAAAGCACGCTGGCTGTTTTTTCTTAATTTTTCCAAACAGCCGCATCGACCACTCGGAAGAAAAAAAAATCTATTTTGCGCAGGGAGCGGAGAGAGGGTGCTCAGTGCTCCCCCTTCCCGCTCCGTCCACAAAAATTATTTTTTCTTTCGGGCGGCTGACGCGGCCGCCCGCAAGACAAAAAAAGCCAGCTTGCTCTGCTAGCTGGCTTTTCCCAACGCAGCCGCCTGCCTTAGGGGAAACCCAACTTGCAGAGTAAAACGGCGCTGTGCAGGAGGAGGTGCCCCTGCTCGGACGTGCTCCATGCCCTTGGCGTAGTTCGGCGCTAGTGAGCGAATATAGAAGGCCTCAGCATTTTGGAATCCGTCGATAGCGTAGAAAAATATCGTTATCGCGGATGCAATGAAGAAAAAGCAGCAGAAGATCCAAGACTATTTCATCGTACAATATGTGAGTAGAAAAAGAATTTTTGCGAGTCGAATTCATTAAAATTTTTATATTGAATTACCCGCTATATCGAACTGGTAGATATTTTTTTGAGAGTTCGATATAAACGGGTTTGACTGAAGCACCTTATTAATTTCCTGGACTCCTGCGAATTCTTCACCAACGCTCAGCATGGCTTCCGCAAACACCTTTCATGTGAGACTCAACTCCTCTTCCTTACTAACCTGTTTAAAAATCTTGACTCTGGCTTTTCTACTGATGCCGTTTTCCTTGACTTTGCTGAAGCATTCGACGAAGTCCCACATAATCTCCTACTGTTTAAACTTTTTTCACTATAAATAGATCCCAAAGTTTTAAAATGGATTGAATCTTTTCTTGGCCATCACTCTCGATCTGTTTTAGCTATCAACACTGCTGCCTCCTTAGCTCCTGTTTATTCCGGTGTTCCGCGGAGAACTGTCCTAGGCCCTTTGCTTTTTTTAAAATTTATATTAACGACCTCCCTTTTTAACTCTTGCCGTCCATTCGCATTTTAATGCAAAAGCATTAACTGTCTCATGAAGCAAGCTGACACCATCAGTTGGAAGCACGAAAACGGCTCCTAGTTTCCGCGCACCTTCGGTTCCATTGGCTAGCGCACGTCGACGGGGCTCCCATCGGCCGCTGCGCCAAAGCCTCCGAGATCTTGAAGCGCGCGTGTGCTACTACGTAGCAGACGACAAAGGCAGCGGACGAGCAGACAACAAAGGGAGCGGACGAGCGGCTTGCATGCTTTCACATTCACAACTCGTACGAAATGATTAAATGTACCTCGAGCTTTTTTGCTGATGATTGTGTTATTTACCGGCTGATAAAAACTCCCAACGACCCTCTTATTGTTCAAAATGATATTAACAAAATTACTGACTGGTGCCATACCCGGCAAATATCTTCGAATGTTAACAAGTCCATGTGTATCCTTTGCGTGCTCCTTTTCTCTGCCCATAACTAGATTAGCATTTTACGGCACTGCGCTTCAAACTGCTACCCTTTATAAATATCCGAGTGTGCATTTAACCCCTAACCTATCCTCGGAAGTTCATATTGATAAAACAATTTCCTCAGAAAATCAATCACTCAGCAAGGTGATCCCTTTCCGTCGTAATTTTAAATCTATTCCTTCTCAGCTAAAACAACTTCTTTATATCACTCTTGTTCATCCTAAACTAGAATATGCTTCATCTATATGGCACCCTCACCAACCTGGCCTAACTAATGCAATCGAAGCGGTTCAAAATAGTGCTGCTCACTTTATTCTTTCCGACTACTCCCGTCTTTCAAGTGTTACTGCAATGAAATCAGAACTAACCCTTCCCAATCTTTCCTTGCGTCATAAAATTTCCCGGCTTTGCCTTCTTCATAAAGCTGATCATTCTGCACCTTTAAAAGAGTCCCTTCTTAGCCCTCCCATTTATATTTTAGCAAGACTCGTCCACTCATGCAAGATTTGCAGGCCCAAGACTACAACTACAGCATCCCAACATTCTCTCCTACCCGCTACCATTGTGGACTGGAATGGCCTTCCCGATAGCACCAAGTCACTGATAACACCACGTTTTGCCTCGCACTAACCACCCACCTTCCTCTGTAATGCCCTGAGGGTATTAGTAAACAAAAAAAAAAATAAATAAACAAGCACACACCACTATAGTCAGCATATAGAACCACGAGTGGCTCCAAAAAAAGGCGCTATGGTGGCACTGCTGTCGGCTGAATGCATGCACAGACGCTTCACCTCATGCAAACCTAGTTTCTGTGCACGTGCAGTGCCTACACCTACTGTGGGCAAATGTGGGCTTGTTTATAAACGGTGCATTTGCATGTAGCCACATAAGTGGCATATGATTATGATTAAGTCTACAGCTGTTCATGAAAGGTCAAAGTCGGGGAGCAACAGTATTTCTCCAGGTTTAGCTTGAGTTGCCTAAACTGCAAATTGAGGCATGCACATTGCACGTGAGGACCATTCATACCTGGCGGAAATAGTGTGCATAAGCCTCGTTCATCAGCTGGTGCGTGGTCAGGTAGGCATTGCTCTTCTCGAAGTAGTCCAGTCTGAGGAACAGAACAAAGGGCATATATTAACAACATCATAAACACAACATAGCATATTTAGAGGAAGAATTTTAGTACCGTATAAAAATTAGGCTTGCAAGCGTTAGCTTTTCACAGATATTGTGTATAGCCAGTCATTGTTAGAGAATAACATAGTGAATGATTAGGCAGAAATAATGTCACTGCAACAATGATTAGTGTTGTGTCAATATTCAAATTTTCTAATAGTAGCTTTGAATAATATGCTATTCGATTCGAGCCGAACTGCGATTTTTATAGCTGTCAAAGTATTGATCACGGTTGGTTAGCCATGTTGAGTGCGCTTTTCACCAAGCACCTGTGCACTGTGGGGAAGCAACACCCGTGGAGCTTGCGGGCTCCGTGGGTATTGCTTCCCCGCAGTGTACAGGTGCTCGGTAAAAAGAGCACTCAATGGAGCAAACGCACTGCAATTATGCAAGAGCTTATTTTAGACAGCGATGTGTTGACAGCCCACATTCATCATTTCTGCTTGTTTTTTTGTTTTTTTTGCGTGATATTTGCAATAGAAGAAAGAATATCTGCATATAGCAAGCAGATTCATAAATCCCCTCAATTAGGACGGCAGCGACAAATCTGTCGCTTGCGTGCCACAGTTCATATAATTATGCTAAAATTACTGAGCTTAGAAGTGGTCAAGGGAAAGGTTGGGAACAACCTTCACGGGTTCGGCTGAATTTTCGTTTAAGCATGAAGCACGGTAGTGAAAGACTTTGAGAAAATATTCAATATTCAATTAGAAAATACTCAACCAAAACAACTCTTTGCTTCAAACTTAAAATCTACTTTTCGCACATGAATACTAATTGTGTTCCCCATCACATTGTTGGGAAAAAGCACCCTCAGAGCTTTCGACTTATGCTAGGCACTTATACTGTAATAATTGACTCTATGCATGGTCTGTCGAAAACTAGGACATGCAGGTCTTGTTCATAAAACAGTGTCAAAATGATTTGAGAAAATAAAGCAAATGTCTAAACCGCCCAGCAAAACAGCCCTTCAACTCGGAGTAAAAGAAGCTCTTTAACTCAAGCTAATTCATGCATGACAAGTAATGTGAGAGCAAGTAATACCGTAAAGTTCCAAAAAAACACCCACCCAAAATGAAGAGATAAATGATGAAAAACACATGGTGGGTTATCTTTGGGGATGCCACAGCAAAACTTTATAAAGCATTAATGATGAGTACCTGGCACCGGCTACAAACCACGCGACGCGGGAACTGAAACCGCAGATTCCGAACATCGCAAATTTGCATTTCACGATGTGATAAACACGTGGGAATTCGCTCAAACTCTTGCGTCCCAGGAAAGAATAGCGCAGGTCGCGAACGCAGCAGAATCATATTTCACGATGCAATATACACGTGAGACCAGCTCGCGTGTTACGGGATCCGATATCACGCGCGCAGATCACAAATAAAAACGAGAAACCGCTATGAACTCGCTTGTCAGACGTGCCAGTACAGCGAATTGCGTGATTGATGCGATTCCCGTCAGACGTCACATGACGAGAATCGAGGGGTGGGCGACGTTTCGAAATTTTTATGTTACAGATATTTGGCCAGAAAAACGGGATGGGCGATCCCTCGGGGGCAGGCGTTCTCTCAGAACTTTATGGTATACATCTCTTCAGCATGTGCAAATAGTGGATTTTGAGTTCGAAGTGAATAGTGGTTTTGACCAAATATTTTAGAATCAAATATCGAATAGCTTCCTTAAGCCTTTCATTACTGCACCATGCTTAAATGAAAACCCAGCTGAACTTATAAAGGCTGTTCCCAGGCTTCCACTTACCCATTTCTAAGCAAGATTAATATTAATCTAACTATACTTATTGACTGTGGTCTCAGAAAGCCCAATGCCTACATTGGCATGGCAAGTTTAAAATGCATTTGACATAAAAGTAAACCTAAAGAAGTGCCCCGCTATTAATAATTGAGAGGATTTATAAATATTCTTGATAAATCCAAATATCTTTTCAGTCACAGATGAATAACGCAGGTTCTTAGGGAATTTCTGCATAACATATACTTATGCATAATATCCAGTTTAATTTCAAAAATTTTGATTTCTAAAATGCATATAGTATTAACTTTAACAAAGTTTCCAATTATTTTTAAATACACCAGGCACGTGTGTGCACTATCCCGCTTTGAAATAATGCTTTCCTCTTAAGCACACAGCTGCAATAGTTGTGCCTTTCAAAGTGCTAATCGCAGCATTTTAGCCCTGCTAAGTGCGCTTCTCACCAAGCACGGATGCATTCCGCAGAAGCAACACCCGCGAAAGCGAGCTCCGCAGGTGTTGCTTCTCCGCAGTGCACCGGTGCCCAGTGCACTGAGGAAGCGCGCTCAACGGGGCTAACCTAGTTGGCGAAAAATTCGGCAACTAAGATTGGCCGGCACTGCACTTCACCTTGGCGCCGGCCAATCATGGCAGTTGAATTCCTCACAGACTTTTTCGCTCAGTGTTTAGACTAGAGCCCCAGCCGCGATCAACACTTAGAAATATATGAATATCAGATTTCACCTTGAAGCGAATATCGAATAGCATACTATTCTAAATCACCATTCGAAAACTCAAATATTTGAAACAATTCTAAAATCTTCCACTTGAAACCCTAAAATGCAGCCATCATTGCATCTCATATACAGCCCAGATGAGCACTGTCTGCAAACCATCAAGACAGGTTTGCTGAATAGATACCCTGGTTCCTTTCTTTAAACTGAGAAGACTGCAATGTAATATCTCACTTGAGCACAGCATCCTGAATCTCGGTGAAGGTTACCCCAAAGCTCTGCAGCAGCAGGTTAAACAAACTGCCACCTTTGCTCTTGCTGTCCGCCGACAAGGAGAAGCTCAAGTGCACCTGCGATACAAACACCACTCCAGATTTCTCTGCAGTCCATGTCAGGATTAGACAGAGCATAATGCCCCAAGGCAAAGGTCCAGGCAACAGTAACTGACCATTCCAAACATTTACATGTTCCTGGTAAGTACTCTATGTGCACCTATTAAAAGTAACTGATAAAGCAAGTACTAATACTTAAAAAATATTGCTTCTTAAAATGATCAAACTTTCACAAAAGCCTTAGTGTTACATGATCACATTGTCTTTAGCAGTTGGCTTGGCCAACAAGATAGAAAGTTTTATCGTAACAATGTAAGCATAAGCAATGGATCATGGGTTGTTTTTCGTTGTCTTTTCTTGGTCTCTAAAAAGAAAACACCCTAGTCGACATGCACAGATGAACGAATTATACTGATCAAATGAGAATGAAGGTTAGAAAACCGCCTCAAGGCAAAATTTGGAGGAGCTGTGATTTATTCATGAATTTGAATCGGAACTCGTAGCACAACTCCCAAAAATTATACCTAGAAAAGCACCTCATCATGCTTTTTTGCATGAAGTATGAGTTACCGCTCTATACTTTAATAATACTGTGCTTGGAACTTCAAAGGCATGAACTAAAAAGGATGTGTGAAAACCTTGTCAAGGGTATCTGCTTACCTTGATCGGTGAAAAATGAAGCATGTCGAAGAAGTCCTTGATACCCTGTTCTGAAAACTGTGCAGCAAATTCCTTCAGGCCCCCTTTGGTCATAGCCTTGTCCTTCTCAATCAGCTCCTCCTGTGCACAAAAGTAGAGAAATAAAGTAAAAATTCCCACAGCCCTTCCTCAATGAAAATTAAAAAAGCTTTCAGCCTTTCCACTCTGGTGAAGAAGGAAGACCAGCGAAGCTGTATGCTTGTCACGTGTGTTTCTTCTTCGTCCTCGTCTGTTTTTTGTGCTGTTTCCTAAGATAAATTCCCACCAACGCGCCCAACTATCTATTCTATGATAGCTGGAAAGGCTGCCACCATCTATGAGCAACGGCAGCAACCAGACTGGTTCTGTGCTTGCCGCCGTCGCTCATAGATGACGGTAGCTGTCCAGAGTTTTGTGTAGTTTTGTGCCAACATTTGTTTAGTACCGGACACGAAACTGGGGAAACTAGCCCTTAACAGCTCCGCTGTAAAAAAGAACAACAACATACATGATCCTCTTCTTTTGTGCTGAGAGTCAGGAACTCTGAAATGGCATTGATGAAGCACTGGTCTATCCTGGCATGGAATTCCTGGAGCAAAATCTTGAAGTACCTAAGGGGCAAAACAAGACACTTCTAACGGCTGCAAAACTTGGTGTTTATGCACATTGAGAGGAACTATGCTCCTACATATTTAATGCTAGCTTACAGCACAGTGAACATTGTGTGCACGAGAATAATTTCCCGGGAGGCATTAGTCCTGCATGGTAGCCTGTGTGGTGGAAGCAGCCTTCAATTCTAAGAGCTAGCGCGTTTAGCCTTTCCTGCGCTATACAATCTCAATAGTATTGCTAAGATCAGTGGTTCTCAAACTTTTGACCGTAATATGACTGCCTGACCCACTTTGAGGTCGTTCGGGGAGCCCGAATGCATTCTGGAGGGTTTTTTTCTTTTTTTTTTTTTAGAATGGTCTTTTGACATGGTAAAGACCCTCATGAACGCTCTCGGTGGCCTCTGGCGGTCTGCAGACCACAGTTTGAGAACCGTCGACTTGCATGGTCTTTGCGTGATGTGCACATACGAGAGAATCACTATATGGCCTAGACAAATCAGTGGGTAACCTAATTAATGTGCAGACAAAACTGAATCTAGCATCCTAGGACAATAGATGCAATAGAAAGAAGAAAAGCCAGCTGGTGTTAGTATGATCTGACATCCCAAAACTATGGTAGATTTGTAATTATAAGGAACACAGGAGTGCCATGGTCTAGAGTAGGGGTCTCCAAACCCCGGCCTGCTGGTTAGATCCGGTCCGCGGATGCCTTCCGACCTGCCCGCGGCTGGCCGCGGTTCTTCCGGTGATACCCTGCCCGCGGCCTGCTTCGAGCAAGCTTGCTGCTACTGATACAAAAACAAGCGCTAGTAAAAAAAACGGCACCACAACATGCACCGAACGAGCACATGAAGAGAGCAGAAAAGACGAGAACTATTTACTTAGTATTTTCTACTTTAAATTTCTATATTTTTATTTTGGCCCATGAGACTGCGACCATCCCCCTATCTTTCCCCTTAGCCAAACAGCTGGGAGACCCCAGATTAAGAGGAACGTGGTTGTCTCTTCTGGAAGCTCGGATAAAGACGTGAACAGTGTGATCGACAAGTGAGTTTTAGCTAGGGTGACTGAGCCTGCTGTGAAATTAATGTCAATGAATTTCTTTCCTTTTCACTTCTTTAAAAGTATGGTTCAACCAAATTAGAATATCCTTTCCTACTATTATCAACCAGTTCTCTAGTATAGGGGTTGACCTTCATTCGAGTAAATATGTTAATTGTAAGCTATATTAATTTATTCTGTTGTAATCCTAATTACCCATTATCAGCCCTTCTCCCCCCCCTTGCCTTGGCCTATCTCTACCGTTGGTCCACAAGGTGTCCTCGAAACATCCATGGTTGGGAACCACTAGACATACTCACTACTGAATCAAACTTACTTGAACTGGCGGACTTGAGAGTAGTCAAACTGTCGCACAATGATGCTCGTCTCCAGGAAGGGCTTTGAAACTGCCGAGAGATAGATGGAACAAATGTATGAAAGAAATGTAGAGAGAGTTGGGGTAATTATGCCCCATTTTGAAGATTGCGAAAGTCACAATAAAAACAATGGAAGCTTCTCAAGGGTATCTCTAGCTTTTATCTAATATGATCATTGTCGGTGACAGGTTAAAAATGCAGTAAGAAGAAGCAAAGGTGTGAGCAGCTTTGGAGTAATAAAAGTTCTGCTTTGGAGCAGCTCATGAGCCACAAAGAGGCTCATGAGCCTCATTGTGGCTCATGAGGTCTTTGTAGCTTATGAGCACTAGGAAGGTTGGGGAAGAGGAGAGAAACCTCCTCTCGTCTCTAACATTCCTTGTGCTCTCCCTTTCTCTCCTCACCCTCTATTGCCCTCCTCTCCTGACTTCTTAGCGCTTGCACTAGAATAAAAAAAAGCTTGCTTAGGGGTTTGATAAAAAAAAGATTGAGGTACACCTAAGCACTTCTTACGAGTTGTGAATGCGAAAGCATGTACATGAATCTTGCTCTACGCCTGTTGTAGCGCTGACTGGCGCTGACTAGAGCTCCTGTATAGGCTCCCTACGGGAGCCAAAGTTGCGCATTCGTCCCCGTAACGCCATTTTTCCTGCACGGCATGTTGATCCAGCTCCTCACATGACAGAATTCGGCGAATAACGGCACCATGCGCTCAAAAGCAGGGGAATGTACGGCGGGGTGTGCGCAACGTCTGCTTTCCTGAACGGCACTTGATCTGGCTCCTCACGTGATCAGATCTCGGCGAATAGCGGCATGGCGGCATGTGGAAAACAGACGCGCAACTCTGGCTCCCGTACGAACCCTATACAGGAACTCTAGCGCTGACGGACATGCAGCGCCATGTGGTGGCCGGTCGTTGAAACTGATGCAGCGTCAGTTTCAACAACCGGCCACCCAATGGCGCTGCGTGTCTGGCGAATGAAAGCCTGGTTGACGCGCGCTAGCCAATGGGATCGCAGCGGTGTAAAAGGTGCCGTTGGCTGTGGACGTGCACTAGCCAATGGAATTGAAGCAGTGTAAAAGAGCCGTTTGGTGCGGTTTCAAAGCTGATGACGTCAACTCGCTCCATGAGACCCAGTTAATGCTTTCGCATTAAAATCATGAGCCATTTCACTCTGTGATGGTGGATGACCAGCGAAGCTGTTTAGCACACGACACAGACCTGCCCCAAGGAGCCGGAGGAAAGTAGACACGCGCAACGGGACCACCACACAGGAGAGCGGAAGGAAAGAAAACTAGGCACGCAAGCACTTGGAACAATGACAAAGAGAGGGCGGTGCGAGCGTAGACATGGCCGACATAGGTCGCACAGCGGCAAATCTTTGAGAAACCTTTATTATCTACCCGAGGGTCTACTAATCTTGAAAATGGTGCCTATTGATAACTAACCTACCGAATAGACCTATTGCTGAATTACATAAGCATCAATGAGAATGCAGGGAATGGTGTTCCACGCGCCGCACCTGCCGGCGTCTGCAGCAGTAACTGTTCTAAACCAAAAGCCTAAAACAAATGGCATCTTGCAAGCTCATTAGTCAACGCTTTATTTTGGTTATTTACTCCAAATCTTTTGTACAAGGAAGGCGTGCACGTGCGGCGGTGCGAGCATAGAGTTTTCAGTCACTGCACATGAAAAATTCACGGAACCCTAGCCATAAACAGCTTCACTATAAATATGTGACTGACAAAACTAGCAAGCAAGACTGCAAAATGGAAGGTTGCCCTCAAGTCAATGGCTTGGATGCATTCTAGCACAATAGTTTAGAGTTTGCATCGCTCAGCAGGACATTCCCACTGTTCACCTTGTCCTCCCACTGGCTTGCTGTTTGATGGCCAAAGCGTGTATTTGCCTCATATGTCATATACAAGAAAGAAAAGTTTACAGATGAGACAACCAATTATCGTTTTTAGTGTTACGTCTATGGCAAGAATAAGGAGCATGGAAGCGGTCTCAGCAAAGGCAACACCCTGGACATGCAAAAAAAAGCAGAAATTTGTTTAACTTTGTGGGGTAGTTATCACTTTCCCCAGGTATTAGATGATACGTGACTGCATGCTTTTAGGTATGTTTATATACCGTAAAATACTGGGAAAGCGCCCACCCCACTTTCACTGAAAACTGGGTTAATCTAGACATGGTGATTGCCCGGTTAAACCGGGCACTTAACATATAATTTGCAGAAATTTAAAGTTAGAAAAATGTTAATAGTGGGCACTTGAATGAAGTGGGCGCTTCCACGATATTTTATGGTACATGCGATTAAATTAATGCGAGACATATTTTGAACACACGCGAGAACGTTTAGTGCCACTCTGCCAAAAAATATATAATTAGTAAACAATGAACTGATGCCCAGGTATCTCTGACAAAGTCACCTATGGATGTCTCATTTTCGGAAATCTGACACCTACACATCATTGTTGGCTGAGCTGTGGAGTGTGCCCAAACAAGTGCTTCAAAGTCACTGGTACAGACAAAGAAAGTAAACACACTTCTATTGTGTGTTGCTCACATATTCGTCCAAATACGGTATACTTCTTAACAATAAAATCATTTACTTTTCCCCCCTGCTTCTGGCACTTGACGGTTCATTAACACAAGACCATGAAACGAAACGGAACACTGAGTCTATTTACCTGGTCTAAAATAGATCATAGTCATTCTTATTAGAAGAAAATAGGTGCTTGGCCTCTGTTTTCAACCGACGAGAGTTACCTGCTTTGACGCCGACACAATCACATCGGTATGGTGCCTCCACAACGTTGGTTCAGAGTTATCTAAGCGAACACAACTCGGTAAGCGACTGTGGCCAGTAAAAAAGGGTACTATACCAACAAATTTAGAAGATAAAAAAAGAAAAAAAACATTTTCTGCCTGTTTTAGAGCAGCATTTGCACTTGGGAGCAGGATGGCAGAGCGAAAATGGATTGGTGCATTATGAAGCAATCGGCGCAGTGCTTCCACCCGAGCTAGGTCCATTCCAAGTCTTGCTCAAAAAAATTTTCCATGGCAAGTAAGTTAAGCCCTCCAAAGACAGCTCACTTTTGTGGGAGTGCAGTTACTATGCACAGTAATGACAGTACTATGTGCATGATCACGAAACGGTGTAAGAGCACTGAATTCCTCAGAAACAGACTCACTCATTCCGTCTCCCATGGACTTCCTGACAGTGACCGGAGTGAGAATCACAGGAAAGGTACAGTCTGCGATCTGGTTGTCAATCTGAAAACAGAGGAAACCTTGAGTGATTTTCTTCGAAAGATTTGATGCGAAAGGTGTTCCAACCTGAAGCATGTGGAGCTTGGCATGGATCATGCTCTGATGCAAGGACCTCTTGTACGATGCCCAGATGCCAGGCCTTGCCAGTCTGCGGATGTCTTTCTTAGGATTGGTCATCATCTTCATTTGTTTGAAGTCAACCTAGAGAAGCATGAAAACGTTCTTCGATATGCTGGTGCAGCAATTGTTAATTTCCACACGCTAAAGTCCTTTAGGCATTTACCTAGAGTCATTATGTAAAAAAAACACAGGTCACGAACAAAGTAGCATTGAGACACAGAGCTTGGTCAAGTGTTGCTAGAGACTCAGGAGGCAAGCTCAGGACAGGATCGGGTGCAAATCTGCTCGTGTCGGAAATGAAAGCATGCTGATAAGTCCAACACCATAACATAGTTCCCTCTTTTCTTTGCACAACTTATCTGCTCCCAGGGTTTACATAAATTGGGATACTAGAGTAAAGGGGTTCTCTGATAGAACAAAATATATTTATTTATACTCTATCAAGTAATACAAATAAAATGAGGCCCCAAAGACTGTAATCTTGGGATATTAGGGTAAGTCTCCACAAATAGGGAGCTGCTGCCCACCTCATAGCCATTGACCATGTGCACCGAAGATGGGTCACGGTCAAGTCTTCGGAGATTGCTGTATCTCTGATACTGTGTTTCCAGCAGGTTGGACTCCTTGGCACCGATGCTCTTGTAGAAAGCCTTGGTCTCTTTCTTGGATTCCCACTTGACTCCGGATCTGAGGCACAAAGCTCTGTGTCACTGACAAACTAGGGCAAAGGCAAGCTAGTAACAATCCTACATCATGCAAACTAGCCCTTTGAGAGCATAGGCTGAAATCACAAGCACTGCCCACAAGGCAGTGAATAACAATGCGTCTGTCCTCAAAGGTTCTGAGGATGGTACCTGACATTTTGGTCTGATGTTAGTGAGGGCTCTCTATCGGAGCTCAATTTCAACCTATATTGACCAAGAGCGTGATAATAGTGGTAGAAGTGCAAGACCTTTGTTTATATGTATCTAGACTCAAGGAATATGGCAAAAGGTCAAGTTATGATCGTGTCAGTGTGGCCAAGCAGTTTACCTTCATGAATATTTGGATCTGTCAATCACAAATCCCTTTTCACTGATCTCAATGATCAGGGTTTTGCAAACTTTATAGGAAACTGTATGGAGACTTTAACAATAGTACTGACTCTCTGCAAGTTTCCTTTCCCGTGAGAATTTACATACAACAAAACCAGTAATACAAACTTCAGAAAAAGTAATGCAGGAAACACCTATGCTTGTAACTGGAGTCAAACTTACCCTTGTATTGACATGTAGACAATCTCTCTTCTAGGGTTAGGAGCCACAAGAGAAACCCCCACAGCTTGGACATTGAGAACTATGTCATAGAGGTTTCGCTCCAGCATTCCAGACTAGAAATGAAAGCAACATATAGATACAAACCAGCAAATAAGTGCATAACTTATAGCACACATGAGAAAGGTTAAATCCTCTGTTTCTCAAAATTTTTCTGTTAGGAGCAAACAGTTCTAACCAACCTCCTGTATCCTGACCACCAGCTGGAAATCCTCAGTAAACAAGACTGTCCTCTGCTTGCCATTCAGGAAAGCTATCCAGTACAGTTTTTTGTCATCTTTCAGTTGCACCTGGTCGCAGTCATCCTACAGAGAGCCAAACATTTTCTCAGTTAAACTGGAGACAAGTGTTCACACACAGATTTTAAAGCATACAATTTTGCTGTACAGTTCAGCACAAACTGTCCAAGGCCTCTCTGTAAGAGAGATCTGGTGGATGAGCACTTACTGGGACATCAATGCTTGCTCAGTATTTTACGGCAATGCATTACGTGTTAAAAAGATGAAAACACTGAACCACAAATTGCTGCACAGCATGTGTCCTGTCTAGGGGCACCAGAAATTCTGCTACAGTCGAACCTGGTTATATCACACTTGGGTACTATTTTGAATTATTGTTTATATCAAGCAGTCTAAACATCCCCTTGAAAGTCACATGTAATACTATAGGAGCATAGTCTTTTTGTACCAAAGTCCCCTGGCATTGACACAGGATATAGCGAACAAAGCCGGCCGCCTGTTGCTTTTCCTGCAATCCGATTGTGCGGGTGGCCAGCACATCACTTGCAGTGCCGGGCTGGCAGACCGCCAAACCAGCCTACACGCTGTAAGATACGCAGCAGGGAAGAGGTTAGCAAAAGCAACGGGAAGAGCAAGCACACTCAAAGGAGAGCAGAAAGGAAAGTGCTTGCTGCTGGAACGATAGCCTGCACCCTTTCCCCGGACACTGCTGATGCTGCACGACTCTCTAGCCCCAAAATAAAATACGCAAAAAAAAACAAAAAAAAATTTTCCTAAAGTTGAGTGTGTCAACGACAACGGTTGTACAATAACACTTCGAATGCCTTAGCTTTGTTTACCTTTCTCTTTTGCCTTTCTTTTTTTGCTGCCTGAATTTAGTGAGCTTTCTTTTTTGTTGCTTGCTTAACTTTTAAGGGGGGACATGGCCTCGGAATTCAAATTTTTCAGAAAAAAATGTTTTTTTCAAAAATGATATGTTTGTGCTTATTAACTTCTAAAGAATGGTTTCAGAAACTTTCATTTAAAAACATGCAGGATATATCACAATAAATTATTTTCAACATGTCGGCAGCCCTCCAAGTCAGCAGCGAGCAAGTTCTTTGCATTTTTTATTTAGCGCCGCTCCATACTCATTTAATATTTCTTTATGCGTCTGGCTTTTCAGTTTTTCTTTCCATTTTTTAAATAGTATTATTTTCTTGTTTTGTTGCTTATTCTGTGTTGAGGTTCCGGCCAGGCACACATGTAAGCGGGGCGAAGGGTTGGTGTTTGTGGTCTCCGCCAACTACGCTCTACTGTTTTTAGCAGCTCTTGGATACTCTATTGGGTAAGCTCCCGCTTGTCGCAACCTTTTGTATCATTAGATGTGCCAGGAAATTTCAACTGGAGCTTAATTTCACATATTTTTGTATATAAAAAAATTCATATACAGTGAAACCCGTTTATAACGAACAGCAGGAAACACTACGATCAGTTCGATATAGCAAGTAGTTCGATATAGCAAAACCCACTTACAAAACCGAGCTACGACTTTCCCGGCGATTAAATATGGATCTTTAAATCGCTGCAGCCACCCAGATCCAGCGGTGAAGCCCTCAATGTTCAGGAGGGGTGCAAAATCTCTTGCCTTGCTTTGCAACATTGGTCCGGAGACCAGCAGGTTCCGCGCACAAATGTCCAAAAACCATTGGTACAGCGCTTTTTCCACCTTGCCGTACGCCGGCTTGCGGATGCGCCTGCTGTCCGCATTTAGCCGTTCACGGGCCTTGTCTCGGATGGCAGACTTGTTTTTAAGAATTGTACTCAGCATACTTCTGGGGATCTTGTAGGCAGCGGCAACGTCTGATTTCTTTTCGCCGTGCTCCACACAACTGATGATGTCGACCTTGTCGGAAAGTGGCAGAGCCTGCCGCTGCTTCGTCGTCATTTCGGGCGCGAACTAGCTGGCCCGTACAGTGAACAGGAAGTGCATTGGGGACAAGAAAGACGACAACAAACAACGACTAAATAACGAGAAGAAAGGAGGGAGGGGGAGAGAGAGAGAGCTTTGCCTGTGGTTGACGCTTTCAACGGCATGTGACAATGCTATGGAATCTGAAATGCGATAGGCTTATTGCTTCTTGGGGCGTGGTGTGTCAAGCCCCAAGTGAATGCGCAAGGTGAGGAGGGTCAAACTAGAGTTCCTTCAAGTTCTCTTCGGCGGGACATGAAGGCCCCCAGGTCAAACTAAAGTGACTTTAGGTGAAACAAGGCGCGAAGGGAGAGGAGGCGAGAACTTCTTTTTCTTTCTCGTCTCTTCGCTTCCGCCTTGTAACAACGCGCTAGAAAGGTTTTTTTTTTTTTTAGCTTACCTACGTTTTTTAATTGCTTTTCTTCGTAAGCAACCGCTTCGGTTGCTTACAAAGATTTCTTTTTTTTTTTCTGTGCCCTTCGGAATCGTTTTTCTTCGCTTATTTTTGTTTGCAGCTCGAGCTTTTGGAATTTTTTTTATTTCCTTCACTTTTTCGGGCGAAGGCATTGGCTGAAAGACGATCGTTTGCGCATTTTTGGAAGCCTTCCCAGGGGGAAAAAGTTCGATATAGTCAATCTGTTGTCCGTTACAAAAAGTACTTTTCACATACATTTTGATTTAAATTTTTCGTGAGTTCGATATCGACAATAATTCGCTGTATGTGGGTTCGTTCTAAACGAGTTTCACTGTATTGAACTGTTTTACAATCCCTTTTGAATACAATATATCCGGGATCGACTGTATACAGACCCTTCAGTTCCCTTTTTCTTTTCATGGAGACACATTCGCCTCCCACGCATTAAAGAAAGGTAAAGAAAATAACTTGAGCAAGCCGGGGAAGAGCTAAACTCTTGAACAAAGCATGCATATATTTGTTCTTCTTTTGGTTTATGAACAATATATGTATAAGGCCTAGAAAAAAGGGAGTGCAATGTTTCAGGGGTGTGCAACGAGTCAGGACACTATTATGGTGCAGTCTTCTTTGAACACGAGATCCCCCATTTGCCACTACAAGAAGCCAGAGGATGCACCCATATGCACGTCTGAAAATTGGGGTATCAATCTGGCGTTTCCTTCAGTCCTACCCTCGACCCCCGATTTCAAAGGCAATCAAAGCGAGTCGAGGCCCTTGAGCATACCATGACCAGGTCAAGTCTGTTTAGATTGGAGCTCTCCTCTGTGCCCCAGAGAAGGCATCGCTTGGCCATTGGGTTGTCCCAGGTGTAGTGCACCGTGTACTTGGGTGGCAGCGTGTAAGTGCACGTGTCCTTGAAGATTCTGTAGGGAAAGTACCAATTTTATTTGTGCATCGAGGGCAGGAATTGTAGAAATCACTAGCAAAGTAAGATAATAACCCAGAAAGAAAGTTCCATAATTTGTATAAAGAAACATGTTTCAGGAATCAGGTATTCTAAATGTGTTTCAATAAAGGTTGTAGCAAGGGTATGGATGTTTTTATGATAAAGCCTATCTTTCATCAGGCGTTTTAAAAAGGTAAATAGAAAGAATATTTTAAAGAAAACATAGGAAGACATTTCTGCAGAGAGAATGATTTGTTTAGCAGTAAAGATCTTTTTAAGATATTAACTACCACGAGGCTCCCTAAAGCAATGTAGTCAATAAATGCTTTTCCTTTCTTTCGTCATTTCCTCTAGGTATACTACCAGGTAAACATGCGAGATGTTCCCGAGTTTGTACACAAATTAGGCACTGAAAGTGAGAACGAAAATTCAAAGGGTGCGAGAGAGAGCCGGCAAAGGTTGCATGCCTTGAATGCAAAAGGAACAAACCCGGACGTTATGCACTGTCTCCCTTTTTGGGTCTGTTTTGCATGAAACTCACAGTATGTCAGACTATTTTTGACCAAATGTTTTCCACTGGAGTGCAACAATAGGCTCGTTCGATTTACCTATGCATCCTGCATTTGTGCAGTACTAAAGTGTAGGGTGGTGTACTTCCAGTCGTATCTCAATACACAGATTGGAAATACACTGTCCTTCACTTTTCTGCACCGGTGCAGGAGGTGCAGGTAAATCGAACGAGCCTATTATCTACAGAAAAAGCTCGAGGTACACCTAAGCAGTTTTTATGAGTTGTGAATGCGAAAGCATAAAAGCCCCTCCGACGATGTAGATGCTAGAGGCGGCGCCATGTTCGTCGGCGTCAAGACGAGCAGAAGCACTGCCGACGATGTGGATGATGGAGGCGACGGCATGTTGGTCGGCGGCAAGACGAGCAGAAGCCTCCAAGCGCACGCCAACGTGTCCGTTTTAACTGGCGCGGGGCCCTTAGTGGCATAGGGTTGGGGCGGTTAGTTTTATCAGCGCGCTGGCGGCACGGACACGCAGCGCCATCTGGCGGCGGTCGTTGAAACTGACACACGCAGTGGCCAATGGGAGCCTCGTTGCCGTGTGCCAGCCAATGGGACCTTTGGAATCAGGGAAACTAGGTGACGTTTTCGCGCTTCAAACTGATGACATCGGCTCGCTCTATGAGACAGTTAATGCTTTCACATTAATATGCAAAACTTACGCCTGGCAGTAGCTCAGAGTCATGCCGCTGTGGTTCACCATAAGGACCGGAGACAGGCCTTCTTCGTAGTCGCTGAAGCCTACCACGGCGGCGCTTTCCCCAACCTGGCAGTTCATGTACATCCCACCCTTCTGCAAAACATGTTTGCAACGCATTGCACCACAGTCAGCGGGGTCAATGACAGAAGCAATAAGAACAGCAAACGAACTTGGTACTGAAAATACAAAAAATAGAAGACCTGGGGCACGTTTACCTTATTTGGGATTTTAAGCAGGACAAAGTTTGTCTCCTTGCAGGAGAAGGGAACGGAGCACTCTTCTGTTTTGGCATACTTTGCAAACAGTTCCAGCTTCTGTACCTCTTTGGGCCACAGGGCTACACACTGCACAAATACCAGGCAAGAGGACAACTCGGTATACATCAGAAAAACATTGGGTTTCCCAGATGAGCACAACACTGAAAAAAAACTTTTCTTACCGCACCAGCTTCCACCTGAATCCATTCGGTGTTTTCAGAGTATTCCTTGACCTCAATGGCAGTCTAAACGAAGTTTGAAAAATAGTCAGCTTGATCTCGTACACCGAGGCCCAACCGAATGCTTTTCACTGGACGTGCCCGTTTCAACCATACATGGACAGTTGATGCGTACCTTACAGTTGTTGAGGATGAAATAGTAGGGTGTGAAGGTCACTATCCTCGTCAGACCAGTTGCACTCAAAGTGATCCCAACACTCAGCTGGAATGAAAAAAAAAAGCAGCATTTGAACCTTGAGGGATTGCAACCATAAAGTAGAAACCAGAAGACAGTTTTTTCGTACCAAGTAAGAGCGTCCGTCTTTTGACTTTGCCACTATGGTGCCAGAGCTCCCCACAGCATCCAACGAGAACCTCTCGGACCAGTCAGAGTTGAAGATCTTAATAGCAGCCTTAAAGAGAAAAAAGTCGGCATAAGCGAACTCTAATACCATGGCAAATCGCCGAAACCAGTCGCCACCATTCCCTTAGCCCTTGCCTCAAAAAAAACCTCAAGAACACATAATAATAGCAGCTAGCACTTTGATAAGAGACATATTTTTTTTAGACTACTTTGATTCTCAAGAAGCTCATAGTCACTGACCGGATGAAAAAGACAAAAAGGTCCTTCATTTGTCCTCCCTATGGTGAAAGCTTCCTAAATTCAATAATGTTTCGGCATCTTAAAATGTACAGTGGAGGGCAACAAACGAGTTTTAGAGGCCGGGCATTCAAGGAAGACGCCCCACCGCTCTCAACCTGTCACTGACCATAGTGTCATGCCGAAATGTGGGGTGTCGTTCCAATGCTTTCCAAGTTCCGACTCAAGTTCTTCCCACAACCTTCGACAACCTCCATGTTCTGCTTGGACTCACCTTCTTCTTGGTGAACAAAGTCTTGGAGCGGTATGAAAACAGCACTGGTTCTTCAGAAGTGGCAGGGTGTGGGATGCCCACAGAGTCTTCAGTCTGGCAACAACACAAGTGTTGCATAAGGACGGATTTTTCAACGACAAAGTACAACGTCAAAACAACCGTGCATTACTTTGTGCTCTCCGGAAAGTGCTTTGTGCATTGCAAAACAAGTAGAAAATTCGTGCAGCTCCGACAAGAATGGGTGCCAACAGAAGAAAGAAAATGAAATGCTCATTCACGTAAGTGTGTACATAGTGCTATCCCCACTCTAAAAAGTAAGAACTATGACAAGTTGTCTCTGGTAGCTGTCCAGTCCTAGATACATGCTGAGGTCCCATCTAAAATCCTGAACTTTTTACACATGATAAACACCCCAACTCTAATGTGGCAATCGAAAACTTTCAAAAGATACCTGCTGTGACAAAGTGTTTGTGAGGGCTGGTTCTTTTTATCTTATACATACAAGTAGTACTATTAGAATTGTGCATATATATATTTTGGAATAGCAGTTTCGAATAGTACACTAGTCATATTTTCAAAAGGTTGATTGCGGCAGGCTAGGCTCGTTGGGCATGCTCCTTACTGAGCACCGGTGCACTGTGGACAAACTAAACTTGCGGAGCTCACTTCCACATCTGTTGCTTCTTTGCATTGCACTAATGCTTGGCAAGAAGCACACTCAATGGGGCTAACTCACCACGATCAACGCTTCGAAGAATAAGGATATTGCAGTTGCACGCTTAGAGCAAAAGCACAAGTGGGATGGTGCACGTGCATTCACTTTGTGAATGCTGCTATCTAAATTGCTGTAAAATTTTCAAAATTAAACTTTGGCTATTACGCAAGAATATCTGTTCGACAGAGATCCCCTGACAACCTGCAAGCATTATCAATGATTGTCTTTTCTTTCGTCGGATTTGAGACTGAAGAAGGAATATTTACATAGAGCAAGAAGATTTATAAATGCTCCCAATTAGGTATAATGGGTCATCTTTATAAATTTAGCTTTATGTCAAATTTGTTATTTAATTACCATCCCAGTGTAGGCATTGAACTTTTTAAGGCCACGGTTCATAAATATAGTTAGATTAAAATTGATTTAGCTTAGAAATGAACAAGTGGATGTTTGGAAACAACCTTCAAAAATTCAGCTGGGTTTTTGTTTAAGCATGGCGCAGTAGTGAAAGGCTTGGAGAAACTAGTCAATGTTTGGCTAAAATATTCAGCCAAAACCACTATTTGCTTCGAACTCAAATTTTACCATACTCACAAGTCTAAAAACAACCATTGCCAAGCCTAAATTTCACACAGCAATGCTTGCAGCCACGTATTAACTTGTTTGGACTTGTTGTAACAATTGAGATTATAGTGCAGCTGCATTGAGTATGTGTTTTGTTTTTGAATGTAGGTGAAAGAAACTACTCAACTATAGCCCTGATAACATTATTGTTATATCAGGGGGAATATACGACAAGATTTGTATTCACACAAAGATTAATTTATGAGATGGCCAGCAACTTTCCCAATGCAATACAGTAGACCTCGTATAATGAAGCAAGGTTAGTATATGCCTGTGATATACTAGTACAGGAATTTGAAATACTGATATAATCAACAAGCTAATATATACTTAAAAGAAAAAAAAACTAACTTTAATAAAAAGTTATGAGCCATTCCAGACTGGAGTGGCAACAAAGAGAAGGTGGTGCGAGCATAGACATGGCCGATGTGGGTCGCACAGCGGCAATTCTTTTAAAAAACTTTATTATCAACCTCAAAGTCTACTGATCTTGAAAATGGTGCCTATTGATAGCTAATGTACTCAATAGATCTATTGCTAAATTGCCCAAGCATCAAAAAGAATGCAGGGAATGGAGTTCCACGCGCCCATGTGCCGGCATCTGCAGCAGTAACTGTTCTAAAGCAAAAGTCTAAAACAAATGGCATCTCACATGCGCATTCGACAACGCTTTATCTTGTTTATTTTCTTTTAATGTTTTATACGGCGAAGGCTGCGCATGCAGTGGTGAGAGCGTAGAGTTTTTAGTAACCACACAAAAAAATACATGGAACCCTAGCCATAAACAGCTTCTCTGTAAACGGAATTTTAACTGTAGTTTTAACAGTTTTTGTGAACAGAAAGTCGGGGCATAAATGACCTGATAAGATTAGACATAACACAATCCCAAGACTGCACAAAGCAAAAGACGACACACATACACAAGGTCTCTAAAAGGTTTTCTAATATAGAAATGAACAGATGATCTCACCTCTTCCGCCTGAAATACACAAGGTAACGACACAGCACAGTACAGAATTATTGACTTTAAAATATGCTCTACCAGAGTAAGCAGTTTAAAAACAGTTTTTCCTAAAGTTAATAAAAAAAGAAAAGGGAAAGAGAGGTTTCACATGGGTTGGATTTTCTCATCATATAGACCATTCCATTTAGCGCTCTCTGGGCGGCACCATTTTGTTCGACTGCAGCGCCCTCTCCACACATCCGGGAAGTTCAGTGGGTTCGGTGGGGTAAAACGAGAGAGAGGGCACGCCGCCGACTCCGCTAGCAGACGACAAACCGGGAGGTTGCCGTTCTCCATCTTTGGGCTGTATCGGCGGGCTGTACCGAACACTGAACTCTCGCTCGTGGCTGCCGTTGTGAAGTGGTTCGCGTTCTTAGAACAGTTGTGGCTACTCCAAAATCAGCCTATAGTCTCGGTTGCTCTATTTTGCTAAATGATAAACTAGCATATCTTTTTTCCGTTACTTAAATAGCAGTTGAGTCAGCCGGCAGTACTACCCTCAACTACTGCGTGTATTGCGGCAGGAGAGCACGTTTTTATTTATTATTTCAGACTTCCACTCATGGTCGCTAAAGGCCTACACCAGTACGAACTTTTGTATAGTAAAAAAGGTACAGCAACCGGATTTTCTTTTCGCCAAAGAGACCGGCCAATCTGACACAGTTTTCCCTATTTTTGTTTTTTATTTGCACGCAGGTAATAGTGCAATTCGACCCTGTGAGTTTTTTTATCTAGCATAGTATTACACGATAACTGGCATACCAAAATCTGCGCATCTGCGCTTGAAAGTTCCAAAACGACGCGATTTTAAACAGAGTTTGCACGCCAGCCGGACGCTAGCTACAGCCCACTCGGCGGTGCGGACGGCTTGCGGGGGAGAGGGGGAGTGCATTTTTTTTCTCTTTTACCCTCTCTGCTATGACCCTAATGGAACGGTCTATATTTTAAGAAAAAAGACTACCTGCTACCAACAGTTAATTTTTATTTTAAATTAAAATTTCAGTATTTACAATAAACCAACCTTATTTTACAGCAGTTATAAAACATGATAAAAACTGGCAGATAAAAATCGGGGGTGGCCATGAGACCACATCCAAAAGCAACGGATGAAATCAACACCAACAATAAACCAGCCTCACAATCATCAGCTAGCATCGCA
Source organism: Ixodes scapularis (assembly GCF_016920785.2). Classification (NCBI taxonomy): domain Eukaryota; kingdom Metazoa; phylum Arthropoda; class Arachnida; order Ixodida; family Ixodidae; genus Ixodes; species Ixodes scapularis. The sequence continues at coordinate 107,320,125 of NW_024609835.1, read as the reverse complement.
AGCAAACATGCCTGTCAGACGTGAGCAACGATGACATGCAAGCATGCGCAGATGTGCTGACAAATTTCCAAAAGGAACGGGCATACGGGTGAGGTGAGCATATGTCCTAAATATCATGCGGACATCTAAGCGGCCTTTTTGACTCACGTCGATTTCAAAGGAGGAGTGCGACATGAGAGATGCACTCCTTGCCTTCCCCGGCTAGCAACAGTGGGAAGGGGAGGGAAACGGAGCCACTGCAGGTTAGTCATCCAATTTCAATGCACAGAGTAATTGAAACGTGTATGTATCCTTCATGAAACGAAACCCAAATTGTTAAGGATGTGGGGAGAGCACAATGGTGCTAAGGTCTATACTCCAGCCCAAGAATTCCATGTAGATTTGAGAGATATATGTTGTGCAAGCTTGTGACCATAGAAGTTGCTCTTCTTATACGAGTGCTCATGCACGCCGAGCATTCTGCAGAGCTCTTGTGCCTGTACCTTTGATAGCGCTGCCCACAACTTGTGAAATGGAACATACCAGCTAAAGTGCTGTCAGATGAGGCAGAGATGAGATACTGTCAAGTACGTAGCATGAACAATCTCTGCTGCTGTGAGGGGAACTAAAACATTTTGACAACAGAACAAGAAAATGAGCAATTTAATGCATTACAAATCTGCTGTCTCCCTGTACAGGAGGTTTATAAAGTATGTAGGTAGTGCATACAATACCATGCAGAGGTTTGAAATGCCTAAGGTTGTTAGTGAAATCAAGCAGATGCACTTCAAAACTGCTACTACATTTAAGTGTCTCATATCTCTAAGCAAGGCCAACTATAATGGAAAAGTATGAAGCAATCTTGAGGTTCCTGCAGATCACGTAGATTTAGCGAACTGCAAAATATACACTGTATACTAGTCCCAAATGTTTTAGAGCGCAGCTCATAGGCGCCCGTTCCCGTGTTTCGCGGCGTCGGCGTAACCACACTAAGTTTAGCGGGAAAATTGACGTCACGTCACCTCAACAGCAATTTAATTCCCCGCTAAATTTAGTGGAGAACCGAATGGCTGTTGAGGTCACGTGACGTCAATTTGCCCGCCAAATATAGTGTAGAAACTGAATTTATTAATAGGCAACGTGACACCAAGTCATGTGACGTCGTTTTCCCTGCTAAATTTAGTGGGGAAACTGCATTGGTGTTGAGGTCAGGTGGCATAAAATTTTCAGCTAAATTTAGAGGGGAAACTCGGAGGAGGGGAGGTTACAGAGGGGGAGGATATGTAGAAGGAGGAGAGGAGGAGGGGAAGGTATGGAGGAGGAAAGGAGGAGGAGGAAGAGGAGAGGGAGCAGAGGGTATGGAGGGGGAGGAGGGGCATACCCTCCCCTCCATACCCCCTCCTCCTCAAGAGCTGCACTTCACATTAGATATTTGTAAACGTCTCATTTTTTTTCTGGTTTTACGAACAATCTCACCTCTAAACTTTTATTTTTAATAGAGTCTTTTAGTTTTAACGCAGATTAAGAAGCAGTCTTAACTTCCAATCGATTCTTCTACTACCTTCAGATGTTCTGATCTTTATGACAATGTTAAAGTTAGGCCTAGCAAGCACAACTTTCGCCTAACCTAACCTGACCAAGAAACCCACACATGATGTCGCATAGTGCTGACCCAAACGTAAATGCCCGCCTCGCAAATTATATTTTGTAAACTTTCCTGGGTACAAGTTTAGAAATCCTTTACTGAAGAGGTCATTACTATAGCCGAGTTTGAAATAAAAAGTATTTAAAAGCACTGATTTGAACTGTGTAACTTATTTTCTCATTCAAGGTAAGACTTAGGTGTCATGCCACATAAAACATTCTGAGGCAACTATGCAACTATAATCCATTACATGCTAATTGGTATATATTTACTACACTTGCTTTATAATCAATGTGTTTCATTAAACCATAAAACCAACATGATTATGGGACCTTTGAATGCGGTCCATTTGACAAGGCCATCAAATTTGGAATTGTGGATAACATCAGTAGCCTCCCATATTCACTGGTGGTAATTTCCGTGTGCTTTGCGGGTAAAGGGGTATTCACACGAGGGAGAAATCCCGAGGATTTCTCCCCGGCATGCGCGCATCACGAGAGGAAAACGCAAAACTTTTGCACATTGCAAAACCTGACGTTTTCGTCGCGGGATGCGCGTGCCGTGGAGAAATCCCCGGGATTTCTCCCTTGTGTGAATACCCCTTAAGTGGGGGCTGACAGTGAGCGTTGACCAGATTCCTTTCACATCATCAAAACAGTTGTTCATGGCAGCCGATAAGTTGCTTTAACCACAGTTTTTGATGGTGATGAGATCTGAATACTTCCTATTCTCTGTTTCACCTTAACTGTGGTGTTGGGTAAAGTACATCTAATAGAAACTAGAAACTATCTATGAATGCGATAGCATTTATCGTTGCACACCAGCAAATTTAGTGGGGAAACTGAACTGGTGCATAGGTCGCGAAGTCAATTTTTCCTCTAAATTTAGCGAGGAAACTCCGCACTAAATTTAGCATCGTCCTCTAGGATGACACAAAATCCTTGTTTGCCTTGAGATCAACCTAAAGGTCGTCCTAGATAGACATCAGTCTTAATGTCGTACTCTAGGACGTTGTCCTAGACGACATCTAGAACCTCTAGGGCAACTTCAAGGACAAAGTCGAGGACAATGTCAAGTCAAACCTCTAGGACAACCTCTTGGGTGACCTCAAGAAAGACCTCTAGGATGACCTGAAGGACAATGTCTTGGTCGACGTCGAAGACAACCTCTAGGACATCAATCAAAGTCGTCAGGTCCTTCGAAGAGGGCGCGAATGCGAAGAACTGCATACTGCCACTTCGCATATGCGTGGCACAATGGGGTGCAAGCACAAAATGGTCTACTGCGCATACCTACTGCACATTAGGAGGCCAGAATATACATAGCTGGAAACCTTGAGTAGCAGCTTAATAATATGATCGCATTAAAAAGTACTTTAAGTACATTACAAAGTGTGAGAGGTTAAGTACTTCAAGTAGTGAGTATGCCTGGGTGCAATGTACTTGAAGTAAAGTACTATGAATACAATTATCTTTCAAAGGAAGTACAAGTACTTCACACAATCTTTCATGACACCCTCTCATTCCCCTATACCAGGGGTCTCAAACGCGGCCCGCGACTCTCTGGGATGTGGCCTACAAGCATCCCGCAGCTGCGAGCCCCCGTTTCCATGCCTCGAGCGCCACATGCACTATTAATATTAATTTTATATCGTCCATATATTACCACTTGAAAGGGAGTTCTGCTCTGTTCACGAATTTTGCACTATTCTGTTTTTTTTTTGGACGAAGTATTGCATCGTTTAAATATTTTCTTCTCAGCCCCTTCTCATGTAAATCAAATGAAATGCAACTACAACTACTATAGTAAGATACGACCTAAGAAAGACAGTGAGAGGTGTAAAAGGCCGGGAACTAGAAAAGCTGAGGAGGAGAGCAGCGACCTCCTTTCCACAATGGCTTTTCTCATACACGCCCTTTGCCCTCTCACACTGTCTTTCTTAGGTTGTAGTATCTGACTATGGGGTAGACAAGTGCGAACTCTTTGCTCAAGGAGGCACCTCGGCTACAAGAACCAGGAGCTACGGCCAAAGATAGAACTATGAGATTGGGCTTCTAGCTAACACTCAATACCTTTCAAATGAAAGCATTTTCTTATAAAGCTGCCATAAAAATCACCAGGAAAAAGAAAGCTGCTGTATGAATGGATATTTTTTGCTATGCCTGTTGAGCCTAGTGAATTGTGCGACAGGACAATGATGGTGAGCTTTCTCTCATTCTATTGAAAACTGCCAGTACTGTTGTATGGTGGTGTTTTACAATTTTATCGCATCAGGTGTGGGCCCAAAGTGGTCATATATTGTAAATGACTTCATTTTCGCAAGAACCAAATTTTTGCGAATATCACGAATCGCCTACAAGTTGCGAAAAATAGGTCCCGCGAACAATTCCGGTAAAATATACTGTCGAGACCAGTTATAACGAAGTCGGTTACAAAGAAATAGCGGTTACAGAGAAGATATCACGATTTCCCATTCCCTTATGCACTTCGTTAACCGAATCCGGTTATAACGAAATACCGGATATATCGAAGGGATTTCCGATTCCCGTTGACTTCGTTATAACCGGGCTCAACAATAAACACACTGGAATCCATATTGAGAACCCACTGTGTAGTGAAAATTTGAACCCGCGAATTATTCCAAAACTTCAGTTCAGACCTAAATCGCGAAATATTGAGCCCAGAAAAAATATGTCGTTTACAGTATGCAAATAAAAACTAAAGAGGGCAAAATGATGCACAAAAGCTTTCAGCCTTTCCACTATGGTGAAGAAGGAAGAGCAGCAGAGCTTGCTATATGCTGCCATCTATAAGCAACGACGGCAACCAGACAACCGGCAAGCCCGTTGTCTGGTTGCCGCCGTCGTTCATAGATGGCGGTAGCTGGCAAGAGGGTTGTGTCGAGATTTATTTGTCCGTGGACACAAAACTGGGGAAACTAGCCCTTAACAGCTCCGTTGTAAAAGCAGAAAGCACAAGGTTCCTTGTTTAAAAAATCTGGGGTGTCGCTGGGACAGTCAGCTGCTTTGCAATCTAAAACACCAGTGTTTGTTCCTTTTTTTTTTTTTTTTTGCCTCAATATAGTTGAACATTGCCCCTCCCCTCTCCTCTCTCCCCCTCCCCCCTCTCTCTCTCCCCCCACGTTTCCTATTGGCTCTCATCCTTTCGGAAGTGGGGTATTTGCCTTGCGCTCCCCTCCTCTTCCCCCTCCCCCCCTTGCCCCCTTGAACTTAGATGAGTTCAAGACCCTGTTTTTTTTAACTGGTATGATGAGATGAGTTCAAGACCCTGTTTTTTTTAACTGGTATGCATTGCTTCGAGGGTAATCGGGGGTGAATGTGTTATTTCCGGAAATGGCAGTAAAGATTGGAAAAAGTTAAGTGGCTCCAGAGTTGACAAAGCATCATTTTGCGACAAAAATTTAACAAGATAAAATTTGGGGGATGTGCTTTGAGGTCATGAGTTGCACTTTCTTACAAAAGTACCAGAAAAAAATTCTTTAAGTACAAGTACATGTACATACTCAGAGAATGTACTTCAAGTGAAGTGCAAGTATTATAAACTTCCTTGAAGTAGTTGAACAGTACTTTAAGTACAACATACTTTAAGTATGTTGTACTTAAAGTACAACATAGTTAAAGTACTGTTGGGAAGTACTTTAAGTACAATGCACTTAAAGTACTTCCCAACACCGCTTAAAGGGAAACTGAAGCGGTTCTGTATTTGAGGAAAAACATTTACATCGTCTTCATTAGTCCTCCAGCATCACGAATATCGAGATTATTTTTCCAATTTAGTGCACGGAGACTGCAGAAAATCATATTTTAAGTACCGCTAAAGCCCCTCCTTCCCGGAGCGTGACATGATATCAGGAGCTTTTGGAATCTCCGCTCTTGCGCATCTTCAGCGCCTATCAAAGCTATGCATGTGGACTCTTGCTATTTTCAAAAAGGTAAAAAAAGACGTCACAACTGGTGTCAGTGTGGGGGAATATACCTAACAAGCTTGCAATGTCTGCACTGCCCACACGAGCAACACGGACTTGGCGGCCAAAATATCCTAGTACGACGTAACGAGTGGTTGGAGGTTTTTCGCGTTTTCTCGCGTTTAGTTACATCTTCGAGGAAAACGAACGTGATATTCAGATTCACGGGATAAAAATACTCTAGAATTAACCTCTAACTTATTCTTTTCAAGAATTTCTTCAGCTTTCCTTTGAGATGCACTACGGCAAATGCGAGAAGCATGAGCTCACAGCTCTGGCAGTTAGTCTTGCTGCACGAGGGTTTGTGCAGTCGAGGTGCATTAAGGTGAGATGGAGTATGGCGACAGAGTTGCTTGGTCACCAGACATAAATTATGATTAAAAATTTATTTTTAGAATTATTAAGGCTTTAAAACTTATAAAACATGGGATGTCTATGAAGACTCCCTACCAAGAGTAATCTAACTTATTTAATTAGCATGTCATTACCTTTTTTTAGAATGAGAATTACAAGGCTGACAATGTAACAAATACTTTCCTCTCTAAGCATTTCAAACGGGAAAAAAAAAAAATTAACTACTGCAGCTGTTTTTTAACATTTTTTTACAAAAAGTTTAACCAAGTGCAAAAGCTGAACTTCCTAAATTTTTTATTTAAAAAATGAAAAGAAATCACTGTTCAAATTTAAGGAATGTATTTCAAATAATTAAGAAGTTGCGGTTAATGCAAACATTTAACGAGCTCAATGGTTTGCAATGTCTGACCAAGCTTATCTGGCAAATACTTACGAGCCTCTTAAGGACTTTAGTTGGGACAAAGCTCCCCTTTATGTAGGGGCTGTCATATTTATTTAATTGATGATGAGCACCCTTTCTTTCTTGGATGACCGGGAGTTCAATCATTATTCTCTGATCAGATGCGAGACAAATAGTAAACCATTTCAGGCTACTAGACCATCTTGCATCGATACTTCACCAAATACGTGACGTTAAACCACCAAAGCCTCCCAACTAATATAGAACAGCGAGTTACAAGTGAAGAACAGAACATTTAGATACCAGAATCCAAACTTAAATAATGTCCCCCCCCCCCCCCCCCAAATGGCAGATAGTCTAAAAAAAAAAGTACTCTATGTATGAAAAAAAAGCAAAAACACTGGGTGGTAAAGACTCACTTCTCATTATTAAAAAGGCCATAAACATGTCAACCAGATCTCCCTTGAAAACTAAACTGTTATAATTTAAAAACTGCCTCAGAACTAAATGTAGCGTAAAGAGAAATTCTCGAGGGCACATAGAATAATAATCTAAGAAAAGATGAAAGCACTAAGCAAATGCTTGTGGACATCACACATGTTCAGTTTCGGTTTCGCAACAGGTGCTGGCCTCGGTATGCCGCGACAGGGCACGGGTGTCTATGTAAACAGAGTACTATCAGCTTCGCTTTGGAACAGAGAACACCAAGACCGATCACTCATGTCAAACCTGCTCCTGTGCAACTAAACCAAATAAATTGTTTTTATGTATCGGACATTTTTTCACTACATGCTGAACCCAGTGCAGGTCAGGGCCGTCTGCTTTCTCTCACTAAGAGGAGAAGGGAAAAGAATATGTTGACACTACAGAGGCTCAGAGAAATTGGGTAAGTATTGAGTGCTCTCGAATGAGGCAATTTTATGCGGGTGGCAGAGAAAAGCTCACTGCAAAACTGGCAGATACAGAGAAAAGCTCACCGGCCTTTCAGCGAATGTGAAGGAAAGCTCACACATTTTTTATTTTTTCTTAGCTTAGCAGATTGTGCATCACACGTGGATATTTAACACAATTAGACTTTGTCACTTCATTAAAAATAAGTATGTTGGCTACGCTGTTCTTTTTTGTTTTTTTTTCTTTCTTTTTACCAACAAAAACATCAGTTGCGAGAACAGCTTCGTCCTGTCGTGTTTGTTTTCTTCACTCCGTCTTCGTTGTTTCAGCTGTTTTTATAATGTATAACGTTTGCACTCTCGCTACCCTACAGAAAACTAGTTCTTATATAGGTCACGAGCAACAACAGTGACAGTGTGCAGTTCTGAAGGCCACAAATGGCTTGCCATAGAAGGGCACTGTCGCACAAAGGCAACGTGCGGAAACACCAGCAAAAAGGGCTAGAAAACATCCATACTGTGGAAGAAAGAAACCTTAATATTCTACTGACCTTTCTATCCTGTTTTCAAAGGTTAAAAAAAGCTTCAAAGAAAATTTCAGGCACTGTGTTGTTGCGCATGCACTTTCAGATTTTCAGCATTTTACAGTTTTGCTTTTAAGTTTTTAAGCAAGCATTATTAACTTTTCAAACTTTTTCCTGTTCTTCAAGTTCATAGTATTGAGTTAGGCTTTCGTTGCCTAAAGAGTAAACCACAGAAAACACTGCCCAAAATTGTTCATTTGGGAGCAATATATACCCAATAAGCTTAACAAATATTACGAAAAAGGACATTTCCTTTTTTACAAAGCCGACGAATTTTAATGATAAATAAATTGATATATGTTACGGATGATCCAAGAGTTTCCATATGAAAAGAAGAAAAAAAGATTGGCGGGCTTCACTCCACATACGCTCAATGGCCAGTGAGCTTTTCTCCGCATCTGCCGATTTTGCGGTGAGCTTTTCTCTGGGATTCGTTATATATCTGTTCTGTGCTTGTTTATCAACTTTCGAGAACTCACTCTCATTTCCTAGATAATATCTATAACATGAGCATGCGACTTTTGGTAATAGAGGTTTAATAGGGTTATTTTGGATTGCTATAAAATATTCGCAAAATCCAGCATACACAAACAACACAAACAAAGCACTTTGACATCGGACCCTGACCTTGTAGTGGATGTCCACGGTGGTTTTGTTGACCATCCAGAAAGGACAGTACAACCCAAGAATTAAGCAGCTGTTCTTTGTCTCCACATGCATGCCCAAATCCTGAAATGAAACCAAGAGGGAAGACAATTTACAACATCCAGGGGCCCAGCTTGCAGAACTGACTTTCCTGGTAAACAAAAGAGCAGCAGCAAGTGTCCACTTCCATGATGCTCAACCTTCCAAGGGCAATGTGACAATACTAAGTTAAGCTTATGTCATACTATGTATTTGTGTACCCTTATGCTCATTCACCCTACACATGTAAGCCCAAGCTCATGCGAGACCAATATCCTGATCCCCTTGACCTGTCCTGCAAAGCTTACCGTGCATTACCAAACAGCACCACCGCAAAAAAGTTGGCGATAATCATAAAAAATTTATCAGTCCCGCGTTATTCCACAGTACAGTCACAGCGATACCTGCGACACGTCACGGCAAAGTTGTCGTGCATTGGTGTCGCGTTCACGCACTGTAGGGTGCGTGAACAAAAATGTTCGGAACAAAACAGACATTTGACCATTTTGTTCCGAACGCTTTTATTGCTTTTTTGATCAAAAGCACATGAAAGCATGTCTCCGGCACAAGCTCTTAGCGTTGACAGTACTACGACGGCATATTGTTACCAGTTATTTCTTTTCCCAGGCGACAGACAATCTTTTTCTTGGATTTGGCAACATCGACGACGGACGCCATACATCGCCAACTACTACATCAACCACATCCACAACTACGACATCAACAATGGACGCCGTTTTCAGGGGTGGGAAGAGCCCGTGACAGCTGGCGCTGTAAAAATGGGGATGGGCACTCGTCAGGCTCGAGACCACATAAACAGAAGGGGTTCTTGAAAGGACAGGCCCTAGTTTGATTCGATGGAACAATATAGAAGCCAAACAGGTTTTTTTCAATTTAATTTTGATTTCAACTTAGAATTTCTAAAGCAGCCGCGCCGCTCTCGCCAAGCCCGTTTTAAGCCGGTGCTCTCGTGTCAAGCTTTACCGCTTTGCACCAGCTTCTTGGAGTGAGCAGTTGATGCAAAAGAGCACCTCGCTTAGCATGGTGGGCTCGGACGTTTGCTGGGGTGGGCGCTTGATACGTCATTTGCCTATTTTCCAAATGCTTCAAAAGTGGGTGGCAGACACTTATTGCAACCATATTATACTACACAGGATGTTTTGTTTTAAAGGCTCTAAATTTTTCTAAAAAAAGAAAATAGTTATGAAAGCTACACTACCGTAGAATACCGCGCATCCACCCAGTCCACATTAAGCGCCCATTACCAAATTTGTAAGATCTGAGGAAATATGTGCAGTACATTTATATGTAAAACTGATGACCGGACAAGCGCCCATCCCCCATTCTCTCGCAATTATTTCTAAATTTTGAGTGGGCGCTTGCCCGGTATTCTACGGTAGTGTTGTTTGTGTAGGCGAGTTTATGACCTGGGGGACATAATCATCACGATACGTAACAAAATTAAAGGGACCATGAAATGACTTTTTTACTTTTTCTAGATAACTTTTACATTAAACCGTCAATGTTCACTGAATGCCGAACAGGCATCCGTTTTCGTCTCGGTTTATTAACTTGTACACAAAAAATTAATGAAATATCGACTTTTTCTTGACCGCAAAACAAGCCGTGACGTACGCTGCTTCCGGAACCGGAAGTTCTCTCGGCAGTTGGAGATGGGAGCGTTAGCGGCGACGAGTTGGGGTGTGCCGGTAGGTTTTACTGCGCCGATGTCACCGACGTATTTTCTGAATCGGCGCCTCTCATCGCCGCATCGCAGCTGAGCGAAATTCAATGATACGTTGCGCTACAGCGACAGCATGGGACTAGTCCCATACGCCGTTATGCCTGTTGGGAAGTGCAGCGAGTCTTCCGGTGAAGACTCCAGAAGTGAACCAAACTGTCATTGCTGGTAAAAGGCGGCCAGTGTCAGTCGTTTGCAAAGCGACGTAGATGGAAACAAATTGCCGCGGCGTTTTTCGCGGTCTCGGAGATGCAGGAGCGAGCCGACGTTAAAAAAGATACGTTTGAACTACGAGTGTCAGCAAGAGCCACGTAAATACCTGTTCACACTCGGAGCGGACGCGCGCGTTTGATGGAAGTGCTGTATTCGCGCTGTTGGTAAGCGCTTCGGGACCAATCTTTTACGATTGCAACTCGATACTGACGCGACACTCGGCAAAGAAAGGTTGGACCGGTATTGCGCGTATACCTCCCACGAACTGTTACAGCTCGACAGTGACGTGCAGTCTGTCAGAATAAAAATGGCATACCAATAATAAAGTGTACATACCGTGTTACGAAGGTAATCCATACAGCGTTTATTTCAGCTCTATATCACACAAAACAAGAAGAGAGAATTGACGAGGGTCCCTTTTCGACGAGTGTTCGTCAACCCTGCCTCGGAAAACAAGGGGAAGAGATTGACCTCACCTCTTAACCTAAAATTGAGGTCAGCGATCAAACTATAATACGGGAAGGGTCCACAAGGGTAGCGCGGGCATATTCCATTCAGCACGCCAGCCGGTCGTAGGCAGACAGACGGTCTTGCGACGAAGCAACGCTGCGCCGAGTCGGAGTGCCTGCTAGGCCTATTTCGTAGGAGCGGGATTCGCGGCTGTTGTCGCTCTTCTCGGGTGTTTGTGGATCCAGCGTTCTTGTTCGTCGTGGTCTGTTTTAAGTACATTTTTTTCTTGCTGCTTGAAGTCGGCACGCGCGAGATGAAGACGTAGAAAAACAAACGTTCAGTCAGTCAGAGTTCTGAGAGGAAGGAAACCAAAAAAAAATAACCGTTCTGAACTCGGCCCTGCCCTACTGCGCACGCGCAGTGGTTGCTTCGTTTACCACACGATAGATGGCGCCTGGCTCTCAGCATTATCAAATTTTGCAATTTTCGCCACACATCTCCAATTATGCTACAAAATGTGGATCTGAATATTATTTAACAAAACTTTTAGGAAACATTCGCCGGCTATTTATTGTTTACGATCGCGGTGCTGGTGAGGTAGGCTCTTACCCAATAGGCGACCTGGATTTGGCTGACGTGCTCCATTTCCGCGGATGCATCGTAGTGAACAGGCGAAGGAAGGAAGGCGCAAAAGAGTCCAGTTTTCTTTTAAAAGTTCTATAGCAAATAATTTTTTTTGGCTCCCTAGTTTTGTGTTTCTTTTCACACCTTTTACGACGTGCGGTGGATGAAATTCGATTTTAAAATCATTTCATGGTCCCTTTAACTAGAATTTCTTAGTTAACTTTTTAATTAATGAAAGTAAACATATGGTTCCAGTTCGAAACTTGCTCAGTGTCATTGGAAAGCACTAAATCCAAGCGGTGCGCTAAAGTTGCTACTCATGGAGCAGGTGAAAGGCTGGCGTTGCAAGAATGCAGATGATAAGATTATTGTCCACATTTTCGCATTATCAGCCTTCCGCCGGCTCCATCAGTGGCAACTTTAGCGCACCCCTCTGCTTCCCACATACTTAAGATCTTTCCAAAAATTTGCCGATTTAGTGGTTTTTGAAATACACTGAGCAAGTTTCTAACCGGAGCCATATGTTTATTTTTACTACTTAAAAAGTTCATGAACGAATTCTGTGCCATTATCCGACGTATTGTGACAATTAGCTTCCTATATTATGTCCCTTGGCCGTATAACTTACCTGCACTGACCAGATTGGTGTGATTTCACGGCTTTTTCTAGAAAAATCTGGACCACGTAAAAAAGCACCCTGTATACCGTAAGATGCTGTACCGTAAATATACCCCTAAATACCGCAGATGCTTGGTATTTTCTGGTGTATTTACAACATAATGCCTTGCAAGGTGCCACATTCCACTTTCTTCACAGCAAGCTTACCATTTGGGCACCATCACTCGTTTCAAAAATCAACACAGGAAGTTCCTCCAAGTCAGATGTCAAATCCATGGAGCAGTTCCACTCAAGGTTCCTATATTCCAGCAACTGCAAGAAATAAACCTAGATTTAGCCTGTTTTCCTTCTTTCAACAGAAATAATTATTGGCCTATCTACACTTTTAGCCTCGAAGCCAACTGTGGTGCCCTTGGTAACTCCATAGGAAGAACGACCATTTGAGTCAACGTTCCAAGCCAGAACACCTTTTTTCTCAAAACAACAAACAAAATTAAACATGCAATAGCAAACCGATTGCGAGGAATAGTCTGGTAATGATAATAAAAATGAAGTGCGAGTTGCCAACACAGAACCAAACACAGCGTTTCCTCCCTTTTAAATTAAAAAGATAACTTTCATATAAACCAAACTCGTTAAAACTTCTGCAATAGTAATCTTAAAGGAGTCATGAAACAATTTTTTTACTTTTTCCTATTAGCTTTCTTCCTCAACTCATAAATCGCACATTGTACCAAACAGTTCAAGAAGACGGAAAGGGAGGAGTCCCCTCTTGCTCGGAGTTTTGTTTGTGTACCCAGACACAGCCATTGTCCCCCTAGAAGATTAGCCCGTTGCTCAAAATTCAGACAAAAGTTGCTTTCCCCACCCCGTTCACCCGGAAGCTGACAGTGCTGTGGAAGCTACGTGCTCGTTGGGCCAGCCACACTTTTGCCACGTGATCACACACCTCCCCGCATACCGGCGTGCAGAGAATGAGGTCAGGTGATGAAAGGGAGGCGGCTGATTAGTCCGGCAAGCGCATAGCTTCCACCGCAATGTCAGCTTAAGGGTGAAGGGAATAAGTGAGGTCCGGTGTCGTGTGACGTGCGTTTGGACCTGGTGACGCGCTTCGGGGACCGCGGATGTAAGACAGTGAAAAGGCAGAGAGCTTACAAAGGGAAGGAGGTACAAAACAGTCCACTGTGCATTCAAATTTTTATACCAACAATCAGGCTTTTGACTTTCTACCTTTTTTTTTTTTTGGCCCACTGAACGATGTGCTATTAGTAAAATCCCAATCTAAATTGATTCATTCCAGCCCAAAATTCGTTTCATGGGACCTTTAAAAAATCAACTTAAGGGGGGACGCTACCCAAGAGAGTCCACTTTTGAACATTTGGCTTAGTATGAACGATACAGTGTATACTGGCAGTTGCGAGGCAGAAGGCAGTGCAAAGTTGCATCTGTGGACATGAATTGTAAGAGTAATTAGAGTTGTTTTTATCAGAAACACACTGACTTTGTTTAGAAAAACTACTGTTAGAAAACTAATGTAAAATCCAACGATTTTCTTCACTATATCTGCAGCAGAATGCCTAGAGAGCACTGTGAAAACAGAATTCCCAATAAGTAATTCATTTTATGCTAACACCGCATTGAAAAATCTAATAAAGTTTTGCCTTTTATGTCGTCGACAAAATCTTGACATCTTTAATAAAAGACATCCACAAAGTAAAAAAAAAACAATGTCACAGTTGCATTGCCCTTAAATTTCAGTAAGGAAAAACAATGAGTGAGTCTCTCCTTTTGTCCCATCAACAAACAATAGTTTTCCTAAAGTGAAATTTATACCAAAAATAGAATGGAGAAAAATGTGTTCAAAGTGCTCCGACCTCTACCTTTTCTTTAGCCTTGGTAGACTGAAAATAACTTATAAAAAAATTAACTATGCAGGGTAAACTAATGAAACTTTCTGGGAATGCTCTCAAGATGTCGGTGAATGTAAATATGGCATGTTTCAAAATCAAAGTTTTTTGCTGAAATTGTTTTTTCTGGGAATTGTCTCCCCTAATGCTGTAACACCAAGCAAACATAAAATGTCAATATCTGAAAATCTCCAAGCTCACCACTTCAATCAAGCTGGTGGCTTTCCTGTCTGTGTTGATGGTGCTCAACAGCACTGTACAGCCGAGACGTCTAAAGTTTTCTATCACTCAAATCACCGTCTTGTTCAAAAAGTTGTGCAGAACCACCATCATGCTTGTCAAACTTGGAGTTTATCAGGATTTCTAGAATTGTCTTATAACTCTACAACTAGTATTCTGTAGCCATCACAGTGACTCAAACGTTCACGATCAAAACTTCAAAATAAAAAACTCGAAAGAGAACTTCTCTGAAGCCTTCGAATAGCCATCGACATATCGCTAATTATCTTGCACCACTAGAGTGACAGACACCAATTTCTGTCCGCAAAAAAAAAAACAAGTGAGCTTCTTGAGCCCTAGAGCGATATTCTTAGTGATTATTCTCAAACATGTTCTTTTGTGATTAGTAGATGACAAAGGAATGTTTGATGTTTGTCGTCTAAGTGGGACGAGTCCTCAAGGTGCTTAGTTTCTTCAGAGGTAAGTCTCTTAACAAAACACTGGCTATCATTCTGAGGCTTGAGAGACTTCTTTTCGAGTTTGTTTTTGCGTTTTCCTTCCACTGGTCCTCTGTCTTTTTTTGCACTGTTTTAATACCATTTCAACATGACCAACAAACTAGCCCAACTACCGTATTTACCCGAAAATAGGTCGACCACGAAAATAGGTCGACCCCTATTTATCGAGCCCACCGAGAATAAAAAAAAATAATTCAAATATAAATCGACCTTTCTTTTTTTTTTTTTTTTTTTTAAGGTCACAAGAGCGAATGACATTTTAGCGAACGGCGACATTTGAGCGAATGGTCGTTTTAGCGAATAACGGGGGCGCGCGTTAACCCATCCGTCGCGCTGCGCTTTACGCCGCTTCGCGGCGACAGTCTGCGGCAACTCATTACAAAAATATGAACTCATTTGGCCCACCCGAAAACGCCGCTTCGCGGCGTCCGACTATTCGCTAAAGTGTCATTCGATGAAACGTGGGCGTTCGCTAAAACGTCATTCGATCAAGTGAGTGCCTCCCGGGGAAAGTTAGGGCAAAAGAAACAAACCTTTATTTACAGCACTCTCAGCTAAATCACACAGGCGATGTCAAAAAAGCTTAGTCAGCTTAGTCAGCAAATTGGCAACAAAACCTCACTGACACCGTTGTAAAATGAATGAAGACAAGAAGAAACGAAAGAAGGTGGAGACGGGCGAGCGACGAAAGATCAAACACAAAGACACGAGCAACGCTGCCAGCCCCGTGAGCAACACGCGATGAAGACAAGAAGAAACGAAAGAAGGTGGAGACGGGCGAGCGACGAAAGATCAAACACAAAGACACGAGCAACGCTGCCAGCCCCGTGAGCAACACGCGACCCGCCGAAAAAAACAAACGAAAGTACCCCCGTTTTTTTTTTTTTTTCTTTTGTTTTCTTGTTGTTTTTTTGTTTTTGTTGTTGTTTTTTTTTTGTTTTGTTTGTGCGTTTGCGAGGGAGAGAGGAATGGAGCGCATAGGAGGGCAAAGTGCTTGGCGCATCGCGTTCCTCTCCCTCCCGTTCCCCCTTGCCCAGCGAGGGGAACCCTACAGGCGTGATGGCGAAACTCGACGCCCGAGGAATGTGCGCGAGAGCCGTAGCCGGCGGACACGGGCTGTCGCTGTCGGCTGCTGCTGTTCGGTTGTTTTTGTGCATCAAAAGCTTTTTGAAACAAGAAGCCGCGCGGCTCTACCGGGACGCCGGCTAGGTGAATGATAGCTCCATACCCTCGGTAGGGTTTCAGATTTTGGTTGCGAATTAGGTCGAAATTCTTTGGTCAGGATATATAGGTCGACCCTTAATTTTTGACATTTCCGAAAAAAAAAAAGGTCGACCTATATTCGAATAAATACGGTACACACCTTGTTGAGTTCCTCCAACTAGCTTCTGCTACCTTTGCACTTTGCGACACACAAAAAAATGAGAAATAAGTTTGTTTATTCATTTATTTATTTATTCACAATACCTTACAGGCTCTTTTCCAGAGCATTGAGTAAGGGGGGTATTATACACATAAATTCAGAAGAGAAAATAGAACAAACGCACATACAGTCTCACACAAAGTTGTCATGTAGGCACAGGATACAATAAAAACCCAGCTAAGTACAAATTTCGAAAAATAAAAACAATAACAAAAACACTGGACTAACATAAAAAGTTGTCAAGTTACACAGAAACAGAACTTATCGGAAGCGCATTGGTTAGAAAGTAAGATTCAAGTTTAGCACGGAACAGTGTAGTCTCGGCAATGGTGACTATGGATTCAGGAAGGTCGTTCCATGCGCGGATGCCACGTGGTACAACTGAGTTAATAAACGCGTTGGTTGACCCAGTGAGGTGTTGAAAACTCTTACTGTTAGTGGTTCGATGAGATGATCTATTAGGAGGTTTAAGGAAAGTAAAGTTGTGTCAGTAAGCAGATGGTGGTACGCAATAATGAGTGGATACGATAGATTTGCGCCTGACAAAGAACCATCCCGCGGTGCTCCAGAGCCTTCCCAGGTTCGATAATAAAGAGGTTGAAGGTACTATGTCACCAAGTCCCAGCAGGGTAAAGGAAGAGTTACCTTGAGCTGCAGGACAGAGTTCCCAACTTCTGCATTCCAAAGCTCCACACCCTGGCCAGCTTCCAAACAGAACAACTTGCTTGTGTTCTTGCAAAACAAAACAAAAGTACAACTTTGTTTGATTCAATGACTGGCAATTCTATTGAGCTGCAGACACTCTAACTTTTAAAGTTAGCGAGTGCATCGCTAACACCAGCTAAATTCCCCTTTCACAATAACCTACCACAAATGAAAATCAGGGATAGTTCACAATGTTATAAGAGGATGTATGGGAATTGCTATGCACACGAAGGGTGCATGCGTACAGGAGTCCATTACTACTGCACAATTCTAGATTAGGATAGGTGAGAAATATTATCTATCCCAATGAAAACTTTACAGGTAACCAGGATACCCAGTTGGGAAAGTTGCTGCATTTACCCAAACGTAGAAGAACTTTATACAGTTGAACCTCAATATAACGAAACCCGATTTTACGAGTTTCCCGATTTAATGAACAAATTCAGATTCCCCGTGCAGCCTATCCCGAAGAATGTCTTTCTCGACTTTACGAAGTTCCCGATTTAACGAAATAATTGGGGGGTCCCGGTGACTTCGCTACATCGAGGTTTAACTGTAGTATCTAAGAAGACATTCAGGTATCAAGAAACAAGATATTGAAAATAAGCATCTTTTTATTGATATAACAGTCATTCAAAAGGCTTAAAAGCTTTGTTACATGAAGGCTTTGATTATCCAGATGTACAATATTAATCCTAATGCCACTTGGTTTTGTAGACCATATGTACAGTTTACAAATAAGCAGCATAGGCCTAAGCGCTAAGGTCACACGGTAGCTTCGCTATTTTTTAAACAAAAGCACACATCTATTGTTTTTGAAGAGTTCTGGTTACAGAAACAATATTCCTCACAGCTTCCCCAGCTAGGGTTCAACCCCCTAGGTACATGAATCTAATGCCACACAGTTATAGCAATTCCTTCCAACAAAGAAGGGACTGTTGAATGCGATGATGTAGCCAGGTGTTTTTCTTTTCCTTTTTTTTTTGGGGGGGGGGGGGGGGGGGGGTTTGGTGGCTGGAATGTGCACGACTTTGAGTGGGGGAGGGGAGGGGGAAAATGCATGTGCGTATGTTATAGGGTCGGCTGGAATGATTTTAAGGGGGGGGGGGGTTTAAGCTTCACAAGGTTCAACCATTCAACCTGGCTATGCCACTGGTTGAATGGCACATCAATCTCTTGTAGCTTGGGGTTTGGATCCAATTCTTATTAGTATGAATCGTTTTTAATGATACCATTCAAAGCAGAGGCCAAAGAAAAAAAAGGAGACCCACTTCCATTTTGAGGTAAAGCCTGCACGGCAGCAGGTTTCGCACAAGTACGGTTGGGTGGAGCTGAATGCTGTGGAGCGTCATGGTCGAGCCTTTGCCTGAACTTTCGTCATACTTTACTGGTTCCTTTTCACCCGCCACCTGCAACAAGTAAAAGCAATGCCAGGCACCTTCTACTGAACCATGCTGCAATAAACTATTACAGATATTCATATATCATGCCAAAAGCATACAGTGCAATCCACTTATAACAATGAGAAAACCCAAAATTTCAAACATTACAACCGACTATCATGGTATCTGGACTAGAAACTGATTATTTCTGGTCTAGAAACTGTAGAAACTCATCATTATAAGTGGAACATCGTTATATGTGGTGTCGTTATAAGTGGATCACACCATATTACCTTAAAAAAAAAAGGTCTATTGGAAAAAAGAATGTTAGCCACTGAAATTACATTTGCAGTGTAGAGAAGCTAAAAGTATCCAAATGTGGCATTATTTTTGCTTTATATTGACCATGCAGCCCTGAGAAAATTTGAGAAAACTTTAGATGCGGGTAAAAGCAAGAATTTGAATTGATGTTATATAAATTTGCGCTCAGAGGATACTGTAAAGCACGAGACATATGGACGGCAGAATCATCCGATCCGACAGTCCGAACGGCACTCCAAATTGCCGCACGCGACAGTTTGAGACACACGCTTCCGACCTTGCATGCGACTCGACGATCCGTTCGGCTCCGCCCAGGAGATCCAAGCACTCCAGCGGAGGTCCGCGTTCATAGATCTCTGGTCCCAGATTGACGGTTTAGCTCGCATGAGCGAAGTTAGGAGCTTGTTCTCGCTAGCGCGTGCATTTTTTGCCGGGGCCGTCTTTTTCGAATGGGTCAGCGGGATCCACGCGTCCGGCTTCCCGTCGCCTGTCCCGTTTTCTTGTTCATCCCGCCAGACACAGTACGTCATCATGACGCTCGTGCTACCTGTGCTGTCATTGGCTGGACGCATCCGACAATCCGTCCGCTGCGTGAAACTATCTGGCGCGTTGGAGGCACGTCGGATTGCCGATCCGATGTCTGAAGCGACCAAACTTTTCGGATCAGGCAGTCGTATTGCCGGATCGGACGTCGGATTGGATGGATTTTTCATGCATGTGTCTCGCGCTTAAACGACTTAATTTTTGCGAGGACCCAACTTTCGCGAATTTCGCAAATCGCCTAAAATTCACGAAAAATAGGTCCCACAAACAATTTCGGTAAAATGTAAACACATTGAAATTTATATTGAGATCCCACCGGGTCGCGAAAATTAGAACCAACTAATTATTAAAAAACTTCAGCTTTGACCTAAATCGCGAAATATTGAGCCCGCAAAAAAATAAGTCGTTTACAGTATATAAAACAACTGTGTTGACCAATATTGTGGCGTAAGGCAACTTTCTCCCACAAAATTCACGCTGCTCTAAAATAAATGCTATCAGCTTTGCACCATTACTCAAAGCTGGCTTGGCCTTCTTATGCATGACCTTGGGGGAACAAAAAAAAAAAAAAAAAAGGAGCTTGTATCGAAATTATCTTGTTGCTTCTCAACAACACTTTGAATTGCCAGCATCATCAGTGGCAGAACAAAGCAATTATGAAGTCGATGTCCCTTGGAGTGGCTATTGAAACAGCTTGTTAATAATCCATATGTATTCACCTTTGACAAGTATGGCCTTCTTTCATGGTTTGGCAGAATTGAAGCACACATTCTACAAAATATATGTCTTTGATGCGCAAAGGTTGATTGCAAGTCGACCGTGTTATTGGCTTGCAAAAACATTTTGCCACACGGTATCTGCCCAGCTTTTATGGTGTCTACACGCACTGGTTGGAGGTTATACATAGGTTCCTCACTCTACCGCATTTCCACAGTAAAAGGACATGCAAAAGAACACCTCTTATTATGTAAAATGAGTGTGCAAGTTGGCATTTTAATAAACACAAATGCAGCTTTATAATACCAGATATGCACTGATAATTAAACAATAGGACATCAGCATACGACACTGAACAAATCAATGCTACATGCAGTGCACCCATGACACAATAAAATACATCAAAAATTTTTTTTGTGAAGTCTAGATACTAATGACAAATTACTATGGGTGTGCGAATACCGAATAGTAGTTTTCGAATCGAATACCGAATCAAATCAAAAAACAAAAAAAGCTGAATATTGAATAGAATATTGAACAGTGATTTTATTTGTAGGAATTTTTCGAATAGTGCTGCGAATGAGATTATTATATGTGCAGAGTATACATAGGTTGCACTGACGTCACGTCGCATATTTTTGGCCTCCATGTAAGAGGAGGAGAGGCAAGCTGCTTTTGTAAGAATTTTGAGTGACGGGCTAATCTTTTTTAATCTTCTGGGGGGAGAATAGCGACGACTGGGCAAATCAGGGCGGCACAAAAGGGGGCCCTGATAAGTGCGGAGCTTCTTCTCGCCCTCCTCTCTGGTGGTCATCGTAGCGCCTGTTGAATGACGTCACGTGCAAGCCATGTATAGGCCTGGTGCAGAATATGCATGTTGTACGAAACAAAAGCTAAAATGTAAAAAAGTTCTGGTGAAAAAAAAGCAGTTGCTGTCGGACGTTGGGCACTAAAGATCCAATTTTATGGTGCAAACAATCTATCTACCCTAAACGTCACAAAAAACAACAACAAAGATACAGCCACGTGTGCTTTTTTTTCTCGCTAAAAGCACAACCTAAAAGGGCGACTTTTTAAAAATATTTGTATACCATATTTACTCGCAGAATGAACACACTTTTTTTTCCGAACAATCAATGCAAAGTTGGGGCGTAAAATTAACATTTTTGCGTGGGTATTTATTCACCTAAGGAACGGACCTTTTATCCTTTATCCTGAAAAATCGACTTAACTCTTATCTCTTCGCGCCGACCCGGTAACCAAACTGCCCTGTGCAAAAAAAAAAAAAAAAAAAAGGAAAAAAAGCTTTTTTATTTTTTTTCTCTTAATTCCCTGCTTTTTTTTCTTTTTTTTTTTTTTGTCGAAGCTGTTTTGGTTGCTTAGGTGTTGCTTAGGCTAGGGCTTCTCCGCTTCTCTTTCTTACCTCCTTGCGGGCTGCACGCGACCCCCTAACCAAACTGCGCTGTGCAAAAAAGAAAAAGAAATAAAAAAGTTCTTTTTTTTTTTCTTAGTTCCGTGTTTGTTTTTTTTTGCCGCCTTTTGCAAGTTGTTTTGTTTGCTTAGGCGAGGGCTTCTCCGCTTATCTTTCTTATCTCCTTGAGCGCGGAGCGCAAACACAGAATCCAGACTGCGCTGTGCAAAAAAAAAAAAAACTCCTCTCCATGTTTTTTTTTTTTTTGCTTCCCTTGGATCTTTTTTTATTTTTTTAACGCCTTTTGTAAGGCGTTTTGTTCGCCCAGGATGCCATGCATTCGCGACCTTGCTGCACCAGGATAGAAAAGTGCGTTCATTTCGCCCGCGTGGGGGGAGAGGGTCAAAATTTTGACGTCCCAGTTGGGAGTGCCTTTAATACGCAAATGAAAAAAAAAAAAAAAAAAAAAAAAGTCGAAATTTTGAGAGCCGACTTGGGGGTGCGTTCATTACGCGAGTGCGTTCATTGTGCGAGTAAATACAGTATCTCAGAAAAGGGGCATTTTGCGATATTTGGTCTACATTTTAACGAAGAAAAAGGGCACCCGGGATTTTATTTCACATAAATAAACAGATAGGTGTTAAAACTGAGTAAACAGGCTTAAACAATATAATCTGAAGTAAGAGAAAAACAATGTGGTTAGGAGGCACAAGTCACCGTCCAACTGCTGCTATGCATCCATTTTTCCGTCTATCTATCCTTTTTTAGAGAGCCTTGATTTAAAAGAGGGAGCAAGCGAAACTGAAATTACGACTAATCTGCGCTGGAGCCGTTCCAGCGCAGATTAGTCGTAAGTGTGCATGTGTTGTGTTGTCGCGAGGAAAGAAGGCAAGCAAACAGAAGAGCGATGATGCCTGCCCTGCCTGCCCTGCCTGCCCGATACCGATCGACGCTTTCGTTTTTTCGTCACCTTCTCGCAGTTCGTCATTCAAACACGGCTATCGAACGGTTGGAAACCCTCTCAAATGTAGGCACACCATTTTTTTGTTCTGTTTCGTTCCGAATCAGAATTTGCGGGTTGCAGCGCTTGCAGTTCCAAAAGAACGGTTTCTGGTTTCCTCGGCGTGGTTAACATAGTTTTCTCTCTGTGATCCTCTGTGAATGCGGCAAGTGCGCTCTACATTGGCGCTTCAATTTGAAACGTAGAACTTTACTCGTGAAAAGAATAAGGCATGGCATGTAATTCCGGCTTCCCAAAAATTCCTCTCTGCAAGTGGCGCAAACGGGATGTTTCGGTTGTGATTCAAGGTTAGATTGTGTCACGATCGTGAGTAAATCTGCGTGCTATAAAGTTTGTGGCGTTCCGTAATTTTCTTTTTTCTAACCTGCACGTTAGATTTTTGGGGAATGGTAGGGCCAAGAGGTGTTTCTCGCATGCTTTGTCTAACATCACGGCGCTTACATCGGGAGAAAAAACGGCTTTTCTGTCAGCTCTGCGCCGACCGCGCGTCTTTGGTTGAATATATTGAATATTCGAGTGACCGAATACTAGGAATTCGATTCGCGAATCGAATTATTCGGGAACTTTGTATTCACTTTGAATTCATATATTTGAGTATTAGCACACCCCTAGAAATTACTGATTAGCAAAAAATATATCAATTAATGTTAAACTGGTTATAATGGGGCTCAACAGTGCAAGGGACAATATAATCAACTACTTTCTTATAACATCTTTATCAAAAGTTGAATTAGTCTCGGAATGTTATTAATTAGATTGGCTGCGGGACAAGTCAAATTTTAGAATTCGAAGGGTTGAAAAACAAAGAATGATGGTAGAATACCGTATTTACTCGCATAATGAACGCACCCCCCACAATGCCTTTTTTTTTCTTGCGTAATGAATACACTTTTAATTTTTGGCTCCGCGAGTATTGAACTGTGTCCAACCTAGTTAGCCGGCTGCCACTAAGCTTGTCAATTTTCTTTTGCTACTAAATGGCCAGGTCAAGTCAAGCCAAGCCAAGCCGCTCTCATAATGCTGCAATTGCATGGTTGCAGAAGTGATCAACCGCGAAACCGTGCGGTGCGCACACCTAGCAAAGCTGGGGTCGAGGAATTGCCCAGCCCCGGACGTGCTTCGTCCATAACGTGCGTTGATGTCAACAAACACGCTGCCGTTGTGATCCGCGTTCGAACAGTGATATTGTGAAAGTGGTTAGGCCTAAGAACGGTCGCGTCATTCTCCGTGCTGAGTGAGCTTTGTAAGACGCTTTTTCTTCGGCAAAAAAAACGCCAAAAGCGTTCTAAAAAATGTTTGCAATTTATAGAGCATGATTACATTGGTGCACCCAAGACCAGCCATGGGTGCGCCTCCATCAGTGGAGACGTGCCACAGTACCCTGCCATGTCATATTGGCACCTAAAAGGAGAATTGTGCAAGGTGTGTAAATGAAAAAAATTTACCCCACATAATGAACCCCCCCCCCCCCCCAATATTGGTCAATTTTTCGGAAAAAAAAATGTGTTCATTATGCGAGTAAATATGGTACAGCAGAAATTGTTGTTGGAATATGCTTGTTGAGGCAGAAATCTATATACCGTAAAGTCCCAAAATGAAGAGATAAATGGTGAAAAACATGGGGTGGGCTATCTTTGGGGACGCTACAGCAGAACTTAATCAAGAACCTGCTACAAACCACGTGACGCGGGAACTGATACCGCAGATCGCGGACACTGCACATTCGCGTCTCGCGATGCGATAAACACGCGGGAATTCGCTACGAACCCCAGTGTCACGGGAAGGGATACCGCAGTTTGCAGATGCAGCAGATTCACATTTAACGATGCGAAGGACCCGCGGAAATCCACCGAGGACACCCATCTTATGGGAACGAATGCCGCAAATCGCGGACGTAGCAGATGCAAGTTTTATGGTGCAATAAAGACGCCGGAACCCGCTACAAACTTGCCTGTCACGGGAACCGATATCGCGCGCACAGATCGCGGTCAAAAAGGCAGGAATCCGCTACAAACTCGTATGTTACGGGAACAAATACCGCAGATTGCGAATGCAGCAGATTCGCATCTGAGAGCGCAAGATCGTATTTCATGATGCAATATACAAGCAGGACCAACTCGCGTAGAATGGAGATCGCAAACGCAGATCGCAAACAAAAACACGGGAATCTGCTAAAAACTTTGTCAAGGGAACGGATACCGCAGATTGCGGACGCAGCAGATTCGCATCTCAGAGTGCAAGATGCATGTGGAAACAACTCGCGTGTTACAGGAGCTGATATCGCGTGCACAGGTCGCTGGTCAGACGTGCCGGCACAGCAACTTGCACAGTTGCGATTCCCGTCGGACATTGCGTGACGTCCGACGGAAATCGGGGGGTGGGTGATGTTTCGGAATTTTACAGCGGTGCTGTTAAGGGCTAGGTTCCCCAGGATCGTGTCCGGTACCAAATAAATGTCGACACAAAACTCTGGACGGCTACCGCCATCTATGAGCGCCGGCGGCAACCAGACAACCGGCTTGCCGGCAACCTTTCCACTTTGGTTCTCACCCGAGTGGAAAGGTTGAATTTCCCCAGGCGTCGTCCTAGATGTTGTCCTCAAGGTCATTCTAGAAGTCGTCCTTGAGGTCGTCGTAGACTTTGTCCTTGAGGTCGTCCTAGAAGTCGTCCTTGAGGTCGTTTTGGACTCCCTCCCTGAGGTCGTCCCAGGCGTCATTCCTGGGGTTGTCCTCGAGGTCGCCTTAGAAGTCGTCCTTGAGGTCGTCTTAGACGTCGTCCTCTAGGCGTTGTCCAAGAAGTCGTCCTTGAGGTCGTCCCACCGTAGTACAGTTTCACTGGACTTCCTTCTTCACCAGAGTGGGAAGGCTGAAAGCTTTTTTTATGTTACTTCACTCTGGTAAAGAAGTAAGACCAGCGAAACTGCACTATGATGGGACCACCTCAAGCACAACATCTTGAACGACCTCAAGGACGACGTCCAGGACGACCTCAAGGACGACGTCCAGGACGACCTCAAGGACGACGTCTAGGACGACCTCAAGGACGACGTCTAGGACGACCTCAAGGACGACTTCTAAGACGACCTCGAGGACAACCTCAGGGACTACGCCTGGGACGACCTCTGGGAGGAAGTCCAAATTGACCTCAAGGACGACTTCTAGGATGACCTTGAGGACAACGTCTACGACGACCTCAAGGACTTTTAGGACGACCTTTAGGACGACGCCTAGAGAAATGCAGCCTTTCCATTCTGGTGAAAAGCAGAGTGGAAAGGCTGAAAAGGTAGCCGCCATTTATGAACGAGGCCGGCAAGCCGGTTGTCTGGTTGCCGCCGTCGCTCATAAATGGCGGTAGCTGACCAGAGTTTTGTGTCAACATTTCTTTGCGGGGGACACGATACTTGGGAAACTAGCCCTTAACAGCATCACTGTAAAAAATAAACTTTCTGACCTTTGTGTAGAACCAGGTGAAATATCAGGGTACAAACTACAAGGAATGCACAAGGCAAGCAACTGGTTCAACAAAATTTGAGAGTGTGACAAAACAAAGCCTTACTTACATTGATGTAGAAAAACCTGCCTGCCTCGGTCTTAGAGGGGCAGTGAAGCACACTGTTCTGTATAGCCTCTGAAGGAGATTTCCACCTGAATGGTTCCATGGACACCATGTACCTGGAACAGGAAAGGTGCAGATCACATAGTGTTGCTGAATAAGAGTAATATTTACTTCAATATAGGCCATCCATCTATCACATAAAAATGCCTGTACATCTACCTACCTGTAGAGTACACAGATATCCAATACATGGCAGCAACTCACAGAAGGGCAGCGAATGACATGGTCGCAATAAGCTCAGGCAGAAAAATTGGATTTGCACTAGGGCTCTCAAGATGTGACTATCATGCTCAGCACCTCAGTGCAAGTGTTTCCGTAGTTAGAAACATTATCAGAAAGGATAGACACACATTTGGGCAAATATGGTCATATTATACTAATAACAAAGAACCATACTACAAACAAGACTAGCATATTTACCCGAAAATAGGTCGAACCCTTTTATTGAACCCACCGGGAATTTTAAAAAAAATATTTCAAATATAGGTCGACCTTTTTTTTTTTCTTAGAAACAGGGGAAAGTTAGGGCAAAAGAAAGAAACAAATCTTTATTCACAGCACTCTCGGCTAAATCACAGGGCGATGCCAAAAACTTAATCATCGTCAGAACTTCCGGACATGTCATCGTTGTCCGAAGCTTCGTCAGCTTGGTAGACATCCCCGCAAATTCGCAACATTACCTCACTGACACCACTGTAAAATGACGACAAGAAGAAAGAAGGTGGAGACGGGCGAAGCGACGAAAGACCAAATTCAAAGATGCGAGCAACACTGCGAGTTGCCGGGAGCAACCCGTGAGCTGCTGCAAGCAACAAGTTGAAATATTGTCCGGGGTTTTTTTTTTTTTCTTTTTTTCTTGTGCGCGTTTGCGAGGGAGAGGAAGGGAGGGCAAGCTTCATTGCGTTCCTCTCCCTCCTCTTCCCCCTTGCCCAGCGAGGGGAACGCTACAAGCGCGATGGGTGGCGAAACCCGACGCCTGAGAGTTTTGGTTGTTTTCGACGACAACGCCGGCTCGGTAATTCAATAGCTCTATGCCTCTGGTAGGGTCGCAAAATTCGGTTGCGAATGTAGGTCGAAAGTCTTTGGTCACGATTAAAGGTCTACCCTTAATTTTTCACATTTTCACATTTCCCCTCCCCCCAAAAAGAAGGTATACTTATATTTGAATAAATATGGTAGGTCTCAGATGCTACTATATCAGTAACATTGCACCAACATTATAAGCTTAATGCCACTTTTTACTATAGATGTGCAGGTATTTGAATGTGAATTGAGTATTTTGAACCACTAATTCATAGTAGACTCAAAAACTTCCTATTCGGCACTTTGTGAATATTCAGCTGCCGTCGAATATTCAACAAGGTAACGAATATTCAAGTAAAGAGCAAATAATTGCCAGACTGGGTGTGCCGCAAAGATAAAATATTCTAGAAAAAAAGTTGTGTAATATGCCACACTTCACATATCCGTCAACTTCAAACAAAAAGCGAGCAAATAATATGAGCCTGTAGGTGCTTGCTTCTAAGAAAACCCCACGGGTGTCGCAGCTCGCACAAGGGCCGAGATGAGACGGAAATGAATTCTCGCAGAGCAATTAATTTTCTCGCAATTTTATGGCTGTGGAGAATCACCCACCTTCACTATCAATAACCTTTTTTCATAAATGTTCCTCAAAATCGGGGTCATTCTATATCATGAACAAAGAATGTCAACCTCCAAGATTGCACAAAATGTCAGAGTGCAGTGAGCTAACGCAGGTACTCCCCTGCATTAGCCGCCACTCCGAGCACGCTGGAGCAAAATAGGAGAGCTCGACATGCATGTCTAGCGCAAGATAACCATTTTGAAACACCATACGAAATGAAACTACACAGCAGAAACAAGGGAACCGGACACAAGAAAAGCAAGCATGCTGTCCGTACAAGCAAGAATGACAATAAGCACAGTGTAAAGAGTAAAAAGAATGGGGCGTGCATAGGTTTACTATGCTGCCCATAAATATTCATAGAACTGCAAAACTGAAATATTTGTGGCCTGCAGCTAAAGAAGCGTTTACGGGCTCCTGCCACATGACAATGTTGGGTGGGCAAGAAGCGTTTACCGAACTCTGAGCCCGTGGCTCAGAGTCCGGTAGACTAATGTGTAGCCAGCCCCTCGCGCCGCCATCTCCGTGGCACATATGCGAAATTGCGTGAGACTGTTTTTAACGCTTTGCCGAGTCGCGCGACAGTCATGCGAACTGCCCGTGGCACAGAGCACGCAAGCTGGGCCGCTTGGCCATAGAGTAATATAGCTACACGTATAGAGGGGAAACTCCCAAGGGCCCTGCGGCTGATTTGGCCGCCAATAAGCGCTCCCAGTGGCCATTGTAGACCCAAATATATTAATGGAGGCACAAGATGTAGACTGATTAAATGGATGGACAGCCCATTTTAGAGGTATTGAGTGTATTGGGCTGTAGCTTGTGCTATCGATTGCAACATTTCACTTATGCTAGTATTTTCATTTCAGTTAGAGTTACTGTACACTTACTCCAGACAAAGATCCCATGCACAAGAATATTTTCAGTTAAAACTGGCTTTACAAACTAGGAAACCCATTTGTAGGCTTGTGTCAACTGTCTCAAGTACAACACCAGGTAGTAAACACAATTTATTTTCATAACAAACGAAACCAAATAAAATCTGATGGGCAGCTATGTCTCGATAATTATTCATAGATAATTACAAAAACAAGGAAAGACAAGCAACATGTATTAGGGACTCACAAATAGTAGGTCCTATAAAAAACAACTTCACCATATTACAGCATATACAAACACCGACAACGTAATGCCATTCCTTGCATGTCGCACCTGTCCTTTAAAGCCGGAGTCACACTGTTTATACATCATGCAAAAGACAACCTGTAAACAGATTTGAACGCAAGTCACCACAAGATCCGTGCTTCGAATGCTGCATGGCAACGAGTTCAAGGAGAAACTTGGCACGTGGCATTCGAACCATGCATACTGCAGTGACTGATGTTTCCGGACTATCTTTTGTATGATGTATGAGCAGCGTGATCCCAGCTTAACTCTGCATTCTAAAACAACTCATAGAGTAGCAAAGACCATTGTTTAGGCATACAACACAACGTGACTGTAGAACAAATGACGAAACATAGATCCGCCGAATCAACCGCCATCCGCCAAGTTAGCCGAGTCGACAGCCCCAAAGCCATTCCCTTAGCCGCAGCCCAAGCCATAGCTGTTCTAATTGTTTTTAAAAGTAATCAGAGCTACTATTCATTTTTAAGTAGCAGGTTGTCCAGTATGACTATTTATTAAAGATGTAAATATGAAAAATTTTAAAAATATATATTATGGCCCCACATAACGACCATCATAGTCTCTACCAGCTGGACCATGAAGCCGCT
Organism: Ixodes scapularis; assembly: GCF_016920785.2. Classification (NCBI taxonomy): domain Eukaryota; kingdom Metazoa; phylum Arthropoda; class Arachnida; order Ixodida; family Ixodidae; genus Ixodes; species Ixodes scapularis. The sequence continues at coordinate 107,290,759 of NW_024609835.1, read as the reverse complement.
GGAGTGGCCACTCTTTACGTGTAACTATACTACTTTATGGCTCGGCCGTTGTCAAAAGCTTTAAGCAAAGATTGTGAAACTACGGCTGCTGAAACCTGGCCAAAGCGGCGTCTATCGCTGTTACAATCAGACAGGAGCGCGTCGGTCGAGTTGAAGTAAGCAAACTAGCAAGCCAGCAGATAAGAAAGGATGCGCATGCACACTGTGCGGTTCTTGGCAGCAGGCGGTGCGCCGTCAGGGACTGCGGCGATGAAATTCGGTTGGTGCTCCGGCCTTATTTATGCAACGTCACTTCCGTGAACAAAATTTCGTGACATCCACCTCCCAACTTGCACCCCTTCCAAGCATGGAGGGAGACATAGTTCTAAGTAAAGAAAAAAAAGCCAAGCAAAGGAAAAAAGGAAAGGGGCGGCCATGTCGGGTTGTAGCCTTCGGATGCGAGAAGAAGACAAGTGAAACAAACGGGAACTTGAAACACATATTCCTATGAAAGTGAACGGTATCGGCAGTTGTAAAGACTAAAAGCTGGGAAACACAAACTGGCAATGCATCAATACCTCATTGATGCATTGCCAGTTTTTGTTTACCGGCCTGTAATGTTTACGACTGCTCATACCATTGAAAAGATTTTGAGTGGGCGCTTGCTACAGCAAAATTTTGTACCCACAAGCCATTGGCAGCACATTATGCATAGCCATCTGTTGCCCTCATTGACGATAGACGTGTTCTTTATTCAGCTTTCGTGCAATGAAAGCCTTTACCTAACAAATAAAATTATTTAAATCACGATTGAAATAAATTGTATTTTATTAAAACCTTATAAATAGGGTTTCATGTTTTTGGTATTTACCAACCCCGAAAATTACCCCTGAACCGCTATTATTAAGTTGGAGTAAACTGAAAATCCTCGAATTGGAACTGTCTCTGAATGAGATAAAACGCGAGCTACAGAGGAGGTCTTCAAAAGAAAGATGCAGGTAGACAAATGGCAATACTTTTGGGAAAAAATTTGACTTTGGCCTTTCCACTCGTGTGAAAACCAGAGTGGAAAGGCTGAAGAGGTTGCTGCCGTCGCTCATAGATGGCGGTAGCTGTCCAGAGTTTTGTGTCAACATTTATTTGACGAGACACAAAACTGGGGAAACTAGCTCTTAGCAGCTCTACTGTAAAAAAGAGCTTGAAGACCGCTGCGTACATTGATGTCGAAAAGGCCATGTTTACCTGGTTCACCAACATGCGGGCTAAGAATGTGCCCTTGAGCGGAGAGCTGCTTCAACAAAAAGCCCGGTACTTTGCTTGCATACTTGGATGCGACAACTTCAAAGCCAGCAGTGGGTGGCTGCAACGCTTGCCGGCAGTTACGAGCGGTCCGCTCCATGGTGGTGCATTGGTTTCGTTTTGCTTTCCTGACTGCACGCTCTTCTGCGCTGCTAGGCACTGATACCATAAGCGTACAAAATGAGGGTCGATGAACCGCCTTCTTTTATTACCGCCATATTTTGTAGTGGAATCTTATTTGTAAATGCTCACTTGCAAGATGTGAGGCAATTGAAGGGTTTTGGGAGCCAGGAAGACCAATTTGCTAAAAAACAAATACCTCTGTCCAATGATATTCGCGATTTAACGAAGTTTTTGGCTCAAAAGACGACTTCGTTAAATCGAGGTGCAACTGTATAACCTTAACGTATGGAACGCTCCCGTTGTGCCACTCGTTCATGGTGCTTGTTATGACACTTGTTCACCATTATTTTATCATAGAAAACGAGCCATAAAACGCACTTTGCCTTAAAAACTGGTGGCATACGAACAGCCAAGCAATGGACAGCCGAGGCAGTGAGCTACTCACTTGTCTCCTGCAGGCTTGAAGAACAGCTCATTGGTCTTCGTGTAGAGTGCACGCACGGGTAGGTGCAGAACTTGGTGTGGCTCGATCACCCCGCAATGACGGACCTCCGTGCAGCCTTCGGATTCAGTCAGGTAGTACACTTCCATGGGCACGGAAAAGTTGTTCACAACCTGCAAAACGGTTGCAGAAAAGGATGGGTCTCCTAAATCATGAAGAGCAAAGAAAAGATTGTTCAGCCTTTCCACTCTTGTGAAGAAGGAAGACCAGCGGAGCTGTGCTTCTTCTTCGTCGTCGTCTGTTTTTCGGGCTGTTAACACCAACGCGCCACGCAACTATCCATTCTTTTCACTTATTCTTCTATGATAGCTGGAAAGGTTGGCGCCATCTACGAGCGACGGCGGCAACCATACTGGTTGTGTGCTTGCTGCCATCGCTTATAGATGGCGGTAGCTGTCCAGGTAGGTTTGTGTCGACATACCGGACACAATCCTGGGGAACCTGGCCCTTAACAGCTCCGCTGTAAAAGTCCATGACTCAAAAGGAACATTATGCTAAGTTTCAGATAATCTTTTTTCAACCTTCTTTATGATGCCTTCAATTATGTACAAACTGCTAAGGTCGAGGCAATCTGCAAATTTTCCTCAACATACAGGTTACACCAAGTTTCATGCTCTCAACGACCGTGAAACGGAAGCTGTTAATCAGAAGAGGATGACCCTTCTCTCCATCGTACAATTATTTTCATCAGGATGACACCAGGTATCCGACGTGACACTTTGGGGTCGTGAACCGCCTATTAGATGCAAAGCTTTTTCCCTTTTTCCAGTTTGGCTACTTCCGGTGCTTACAGTCCCTTTGCGCGAGTCATAAGTCGCCAAGAAATATCCCTTTATGTTTGTTTCATTTAAGAGAAGCGGTTAAGTCATGAAAAAATTTGGTAGTCGAGATGAAACCGGAAAGTGAGCTTCACAATTGCGCTTTCTGGGAAAACCAGCACATGTAAACAAAAACAGATGCTTGTTCGAAGTTCAAAATAATAAGAATCATTTTGTGATGAAAGTATAGTGAGCCTTCTGTTAGCCCTTCCAAAATTAGCTTGTGTATTCTAGAAGAATATAGTTTTTCTGAATATGGGATCCAAATATAACATGTCCCCTGTGAGGCAGTTTTATTTGGCATATTTGTTCCCTCGAAAAACCACTTATAAAATAAGCTTACACAAGTTACATCCACATTCTAAACTTTATATGAAAATTTACTCATGAGCAAAGTCCTTTTAACCTAGAGTAAGTTTTAGGACTTCAAAGTCCTAAACCTTAATCGAGGCTAACATTGTTTACCCAGGGGCAGCACCTAACCTGTTAAGATCTATAGTAAACTAAACAGCAATGTTCCAACTTGACATTCACTTTCAAAAAATGTGTTCCACACCTTTAACTATAGTACTACACATTTTTCTAGATAGAAAAAAAAAATGTAAAAAAAAATTACAGGAGGCTTAAAGGCCCGTTCACACACTTGAGACTCCTTAAGACCGAGTGCCTTGGAACCTCTTAAAGGGGCACTGACACCCCAAAGGTCGTATTTTTCTTTATTGCCTAAAACGATGCAAGTTGCAGTCATAGACACGCAAAAAAAAACGGCATCGCAAAAAAAAATTTTCCTGCGCGCGCGTGCGCCTTTTTATTTTTGGCGTTTGATTTTCCCGCCTCCTCGCTTCTTTTGATTCGTGACGACAAGAATCATGAAATTTAGAAGCTTTGTAGGCGACACTTCTATAACATTTAATAACGGCAATCGTAAACCATGTTTTTTAACGCAATTACGAACGCGCTACGGCCCTTCTCTTTGAAATACCAAAAATCGGAGACCGTTGTGGTGCCGTCTCCTGGATTTGTATTCTCCCACGGAAAACAGGCGACACAGCTCAAAACCGGTCCGCCGGCACTTGCTTCTTTCCTCCTAGCTTTGGGATGCCATGGCAACAGCAGGGAGTCGTGAAAGAAAGTGGACTCTCAGGACTCCGCAATATTTCACGTCAACGCACCGGCGCGGATCGCGCGGGAACTTCGAATTTGGCATTTGGAAATAGTTTTTTTACTTCACAAATACTGAATTCCCAAATTTCCAATTTTGAGGGTAATGTCCTGGCATCGTTTTCAATTGTTTCGGATAATAAAAAAATATATAATTTTGATGTGTCAGTGCCCCTTTAAAATCTCTTACTATGACAGGACACATTGGTGCTATCTATTGGGTAGCAGAGGAAACTTGGCGGTCTCACATATTTTCTATTTCTCTCGCGCATCATCCTTTCTTTCTAGGCTCGAAAAACTTTTGCCAACGTTATTAAAAAAACATTTCTCATAGGTAGTACACACATTTAACCTCGGAAATCGTGTAAAACCTTTGCTCCAGTGAAATGCAGTTCCAGAGTCACTGTATAGATAGCGCCAGCATGCCAGTGTGTTCTCTCGTCCTGAGAGATTTTTAGGGGTTTCAAGGCACCCGGTTCTAAGGACTTGCAAGTGTGTGAACAGGCCTCAAGCTTCGCCTTTAAGAGTGGAACGTGACAGTATCTAAACATATAAACCCCCCCTCGTTCCTAAGCCCTGCAAGCGTGTCTGCATGGCCTAGTCGGTGGCGTGTCTGGCTCACAGCCGACGGGTTGTGAGTTTGAATCCCACCTCTGCCTTAAATTCTTCAAACTTTTTCTTTAAAAAGCCCATGAAAAGAAAAACAAAGTTTTTTTTAAACAGTCTGGCTGGGACAAGCACAAAAAAAAAATATATTATGCGAAAAAAAAGTTCCTTAGAGCAATATTTATGGCGCAAGATTTATTTTAAATTTTGCGTGCAAAGTCCATGACATTACGGAATGGTCATACTCTTTCCAGCTCAACGAGATGGTCAAACGCTCTCTCCACCTCAGCGTGATGGCCAAGCCAATCCACATCTCCTCCACGCGCCCGAAATGCCGAGAGAGAAAACAAGTGGAAAGGAGGTGACTACCAACTAAATCTCGCCGTCAATATTGCTATAAAAAATTTTTTTGCACATAAAATTAGTTTTTTTACTTGCTGTCCCAACCAAATTGTTTAAAAAAAAACACTTTTTTTAATGCAAAAGCATTCACTGTCTCATGAAGTGAGCCAACGTCACCAGCTTTGAAACCATGCAAAACGGCACCTTAAGAAACCACGCACAAAGCTAGCCAAATGGCACCTTTTACACTTCGGTCCCATTGGCTGGCATGTGTCGACAAGGCTCCCATCGGCCGCTGCGTGTCAGTTTGTGTGGTGTCATCCCGACTGTGTATTCACTGATCACCGCGTTCGCTCGCCTCTTATCGGTTGTATGGCGCGTATGTATGTATGGAATAAATCAAGGGGTTCGTTCTGCTGGGAACTACGTTGCTGTCTGTTCCTTCCTCGCGCCGCAAGGCACACGACAGTTTGAACGATCGCTCATACGATGGCACTGCATGTCAGCAAGGAAGGTAGCGAAGAGTGGCGCGCATGCTTTCGCATTCACAACTCATAAGTGCTTAGGTGTACCTTGAGCCTTTTTTAAAGGGGCCCTTTAAATCAAATTAATTACTTCATAAAGCAAAATCATTTAAGACATGCTTCGCATTACATGTCACGTTTTAATTACTTTCATTCCACGCACGACGTCACGTTTCACCTGAGGGTTATGGGTTGTCTGAAGGGTACGCACTTGGGCTAGTTGGTGATTCATAGTTCCGAGGGTAAAAGCACTAAAAAACAACGGACAAGTGAAAGAGACGAAAGAAACGAGCAATACAGAGTGCACCGTGTTGTTAGTCTCTTTCACTTGTCCGTTGTTTTTGAGCGCTTTTTACTCTCGAAACTAGGAGGTTGTTTGAAACTCTCGTGCGAGGTCATGTGGCTGTGATGTCATGACCCTATCAACCAATCCTGCAATTTCCCGTCCCACTGACACAGACTCTGGCCTTTCTGCAACAGAAGCTCCTTAAAGGGCAACTCCGCTTCATTTTTGGTTTTGAAAAAACAATGCGGTCCTCTTCAGTCTCGCCTAGAAAGACCACAGGTAAAATATTACGACGCAGTCCTGTCTAAATGTTTCTGAAACGGTCCGGCAAACTTTGCTACTTGCCAAGTTGCCGAAATCGGCTGACTCGAGCGGGCGAATTCAGACGCAACCAACAGCACAGTCAAGGCTACGGCAGGGGCGTAGCAAACATTGAGCTAAAAGTCATCACCATTGCCCTCTTTTGCTTGTTTTTACTTCTCCGGGCGAGTGTAGCGCATGACGTCAACAACGTTACCTCTCGGCACTCAGCGGTGTCGACGTGGTTGGCGTAATGCGCCTGCACAGCGCGCTTCTTGTCCGGCCCCGCCCGCAGTTACCGCCATCTTCCATGTCACAACCACCGTCGTCGTCTCATCGTTTATGATTATTGCCTCTCGGAGTTTCGTCCACATTACGGACACCACGTGTGCAGACTTATGCCGCAGCCGTTCAGACGTCGCCAAATGTCGTAGACACCAAAACGTGGCGAAGAGTGCGGTGCAGACGACACTTGCGCCTGGCCCACGCCCGCCCCACTCCTGTCCGTCGTTGGGCCGAGGATCACATGACATCTCGTACCCCGTGATGGCCAAGTTCTTGGCGGCCCAAAGCCAATGTTGCCAAACGGAGCCGAAGTTTCGGTTTCGATTTCCGCTCGTGTTTAAAATTAGATTTAAAAATATATATCCCATTTCTCGCGAAGCAAACGACGTAGTGTCTTTTACTCGGGCTTTTTAATTCGAAATCACTCATTATTCCCAAATCTTCGAAATTTAGCGGAGTTGCCCTTTAAAGCTATCACTTTGAAAAAAAAAAAGGAAAAAGGACAGAAGTAGTTAGCAGGTTGCATACTTGAATATTAAAATGGTGTAGGGAAAGTATACATGAGCAGCCACACTGATGAACACAGTGATATTAAACTACATTAACATATCACTTTTGCTATTCCCACTCATTTAAGCACCAATTTTTCTGAAATCTCGCAGCCTTACTTACATTCTGCAAAACAAACTGAACCAACAGATTGGTTTTTACAATGGCAACCCCTGGAAGTAATATACAGTAGTCCCTCGGTATAACAAAGTCAATGGGATGGCAAATTTTTTTTTTTTATGTAAGTGGTAATTTTGAATAAAGCAATAGAGCCAAAAAAACAGCGCCAGCAGCTTTAGAGGTGGATGGGAACACTGAGGAACACTCTGACTGCATATTTAATCAAGCAAACCTTGGTAATGAACAACAAGTGGCAGCTTCACCGAGTAAAAGAATAATTAAGTGGAGTTTGTCGAGAATTTCATCCGGGCATCAGTTCTCGTCAAACTGCTCCAGGCATCGCAAGAACTGTCACCACCGCTGCACTTTAGTTCGTTTTGAAGTAGCCGTAGGATGCTTCCTGTGTCCGCAGTCGTTGGCGTCACCCGAAGTGTCTTTCTGACGTCACTTCGTGTTTACCCTGGTCGCACGCAAGGTGTACAATCGCAGCATCCATGGGCAGGAGCAACAACGGAAACGTCCGCATCGACAAGCGCGAACGAATGAGTTATTCTTCGTGGCTTCGCTGACATGTTTTCACACACTCCTGTACCGTTGCAGCTCTGGGGATCGTGCGCCGGCTCGGCGGGCATGCTCATGCGAGAAAATTCGACATGCACAAAGCAATTGGTAATCTTTCATCTTCGGGTCGCGAGCACACTTTCTCTTGCATGAGAAACTTCTTGAACCCGTCCAGTACGTCTTGCTTGTTCAGTAAAACGGTGGACAGTGTCGAACAGCCGATGCCGGAATGTAGTATTCATTAGCGATTTCAGACTTGGGCTGGCCACTTTTCTCAACCTCACAGATCTAAGTAACTTTGAATAAACACACCCACTCCCATACGACACACGTGTGCATGTAACGTGTGGTATGCTGCAGGCGCGGCTGTGCAAGCGCGAGTGGGGGGATCCTGAAGAGATGATCTTTTCCAGGCTCCACCGCTCCCTTGACCCGATTCCGACAGGAGTCGAGCAGCGTTGGCTGCGGGCACCATGAGTAGCGTCGGAATGCAGACGCTGATCCCGCTGCTACCTGCCCGTGTCGGCGCATCGGCTTTGGAAGTGGCGCTCTGCCCTACGTCATCTGTTTGTTCCATTTACTTGTTTGCCGTTTTCCCAGTTTGCCGTTTGACTCGGAGGAGAAGCGGGAGGGAACGCAAGGGGTCTCCGTGTTCCTCCATGTAGGCTTGCATGCTTTTGCCACCTCAGCCTTCGTAATAAGAGTGGTCGGCCACCAATACACTTTGAATAATCCGATTCAAAATGCATGCATTTCGGTCGGGACCACGTTGAACTTCGGTAAAATAATTTTAAAAACGCGATTTCGTTATAACGAGGGATTACTGTATAAATTTACCAAATGCACCATATCCCCAAATAAAAGTGGCAGGGCTCCGACCTTGCACACAGAGTAGATCATGACCAGCTTCGAGCCATAGTGAGACGTGGTGTCCACAATGAAAGCCCAGTCGTCCCCAGGGTAGCTCTTGATGGGCAGCTTGAAGTACCGCTTATCCGCATAGGTGACACACAGCTTCCTCACCGCCGACACTCCACCTTCATTCACCTGCACAAGGAAGGCCCCGCCAAAGTGGTGTCATCCCACACTGACTTCTCAATAGGAGTTTCTTAAAATATCTCTCGAGCAAAGAGAACATTAGAACTTTTTCATTAAGAGCCCAAATATAATATACATGAGATAGAATCCCCAAGGGCACCAAGACAGCTGCTCAATGAAGGAAGCGTGTGCAGATGCAAACACCCTCGCTGTGTGAGCTGCCCGCCATACATCGCATACATTTGCCGTAAAATTCTCGAAGGTTCTGTCAATGCCATACCACAGCCCTGCATGACCCTGAAATAACGTGCCTGCCTCAGCTGGCAGGCTCGCGCTGGCAAGTTTTATGGCAGTGAGAACCTCAAAAGCAATATTCTGGTCATTAAAAATTCCCTCACTTAGACGTCTCTCATGCTCTTTTCTGTTCCAAGATGAAAACACCCCCCAGTGTTTCAAATAGAGGTCAAAAGTATTGTGAACCTGGATGGCGAAGGTGGCATCTGCGACATTCTGGCGGCTCAGCTCCATCAGTGTGCCAGTAAACCTCTCCTCTCCCTCCTCTCCGGTGTCCCGGAAATTGAGCTGCACCAGTGCCTCGGGTTCCAGGATTACCTCATCAATGTCTTCGTCCACATTGGGTGCCGCAACCTGTAGCATCCGTCATTTAAAAAAAAAAAAAAAACTGAAAGCATCAGGTTTTTGCGTTATCCATAACACCATCCCCGTCCCATGCGAGCTGTGTCAACTCCAAAAGGCTAGATCGGTTAACTAATTATCCCAACTAGAGAGAGAACTCAGTCATATTTCCTACCCTGAAGGGTGTGCCCTGAAGGATGATGTGAACCACGATGCCCAAGTAGTTCCTGACAACGTAGGGAGTATCTGGGCGTCTGTGGTCATAAGTGGCATGCACCAGGGCTTCACTGAAGGCCTAGGAAAGAAAATTGGAAAAACAAATGCACCACCCATCCACAACTACTTGTCTAATCTTTTTATTAAGCGACGTCTTACCTCTGCAAGGTGCTTCATTACTTGCAGCGACGTCTGTGTCACAGTTACTTCCAGGGTGTCCTCAACCAGCAACTCGACGGAGTAGACGGCGGGCAAGTCAACGGAATTTGCTTCTTCTTCATCAACCACTCGCTTGTCAATCTTGGAAGAGCACCACAGGATAATTTACTTCCATAATCGAGCATGCATTGCCGATTTCCACGAGTATGTGTCCGACTTAAATGACACAAAATGCCTGGCTGGTAATCGTGTGACTTTAGCCTGCAAATCCCTGGGCTATCACTTATTCTACTGTCGTTTGTAAGGTCCACATTGCAACCAAATTCATTCGGACACTGGGAGAAACCGAAATGGCATAAAGCACGGATGCAGGCGTTATAAATACTAACCCTGAGCGCAATCTCCCAAATCTTGCGGCCACCGGGAACCTCTATTGGTTCCACCAGCGGCTCCCACACGGCCAGCTTCTCGTTGTAGCAGAACACGACAGATCCGAGGAATGCCCTCACGGCCATCTGCGTCCGACAGAGAGAGGACGCAGAGATGTCACGCCCTGCCGAGATTCTGATGAACGTCGGGATGCCTGCCTGCGAGAGGGGTGGGGCCATACCTGTGAAGACCAGTCCAGGACTTCAGCCTCCAGGGATGCCCTCCACAAAAGCATGGGCACGGTGCGGTTCTCAGAGCCCTGCTCCACGGTGATCACGATGGACTTGGCGTTGAGGAGGGCCTACACAAAAACACGAGCCGGTAAGCCTCAATGTGTACGAGACAGAGAGACACAACTGCTCAGAAGAAATGTCAACCGAAAACAAGACAAAGCTTCTAAGACATTTAAAAAAAGGGCTCTCTGGCCGCCGCCATTTTGCGACTCGAGCGACCCCCATCAGCCAGAAATTTCTGCCACCCGCCTGAGCTGTGGAAAATGTCAGAGCGACTCCCCACCTGCATTGTGCACTCTAAGTTCACCTGAGCAATCAAATAAAGCTTTTACTTTATTTGCCTGATCAGGATGCTTACCCTTTTTGCGTTATCGTCTACTGTGAGAATCGGGGAATACCAAAGCTCGTAGCCAGCTCGGCCTTCGCAAAAAACAAACGAAGAGAGTGAACATCAGGTAGACCACGGGCCGTTCAACGTTCTTCGGGGATTATTTCAGTTGAGATAAACTCCGCAAAGCCTTCCTGGCTATGTTCCCGGTCTTCATGAAAAATAATTGATAAGAGTTGAGTCCGGGGTATGGGGATGGCATAGACATGTTTGTTCATTTGCACTGGTGTTGTGAAAAAAAAAAGCAGCTCTCTTCAAAACGTGCCCCAAAACGAGCCAAATTCTGTTCGACCGTCGTGAGGTGACTGTCACCGACACTGTATAATGGATATGTTGTGTTATTTAAGACCTTTCTCAAATCCTGTTCGGATGCGGCACTGCGAGGTATGTGCAATATATGTTGCTTGATTGATGAGACTCGTTGAATTTCCCGTTGTGAGGGGAAAATACCCATACAGTTCGGCTATCCTGTGAGGCCAAATATTTTCGACAGTTAAGACCTTCGTAAATTGACACAGGTGAGTGTATGGTGTTGCAAAAAATATCAACATAAAATTAAACAAACATTCCAGTTGCATTTGTTGTGTCAGGCACGGACTCACCAAAAATAGCTTTCATTTGTTTGTTTTTGTTCCTAAGAATAGCACAATGCTTTCTTAAAAATCTAGACCAAATATATTTGCCATAGCACACAAAAGCAAAAAATAAAACACGGCAATTTAGCCACCGCTAGCATCCAGAATTGCACCTGCGCAGGCTGCCACAGTTGACTGACGAGAAAACTTACAGCCCAGCGCAGTCAGGCAACACTGACATACACCCTCAAAACCGGGGACGCGCACTATAAATCATATCGTTTAAGACTGCAGCTGGAAAGGTCTACAGTCACTGTCAAGGTGAGAACAGCAGAGAAGAGCTTCAGCTGTCCCACCTCTGGCACAATTAAGCTTCCCATCTTTGGCAAAGCTGGAGTGTCTCGGGCACCTTGAGCGTATTGCAAGAGCATGATAATAACGAAAGTGAATACAGTGCCTAAACATTAGAGAAATAAAATGCACCACAAAGCAATGAAGAGGAGTTGCAGCATGCAAAGTTTCTCCAAGTCCACAAGTGGAGTGGCCATGCTACCTGTTCATCCTTACGAGCTGCCACTGCATCCTGTGCGGCCACCACATCTGTCTCCATAGCTTCTGTGGCCATTTGCACAGCCCGCTCTTCCAGGAACCAAAGTTTGGTTTTTGCAATAGGTTGTGCATTCCAGATATGTTTGTTGTCAGGCTCTGCCACCAGGTCGGTTTTCTGCTCCTGCTGCGCAAAGCGAAGAGGCAAAGCGGCTGTGCATCATATGCAGAGAGCAGGTAACGCTCATAGCCAGTACACAGCATTACACAATCTTTCTAGACATGTAACTGTAGAAAAAAAAAGTACCATCAGACCAAGCCAGAACTGCCTCCATGGCTGAGCACCCTTCTTAAACTGCATCACTATCATCTGGTGGGCTAGTTGGTTGATCATATTGTTGAATTAACAGCGCAAATACGACAGGAAGGAGAGACAAGGGAGACAGGATAGAGCGCTGAACTAACAACTGACGTTTAATGAAAAGGAGAAAGAGGAAGAAGAACCGAAGAATGCTTTTAAAACATGCATAATGAAAACCCGCGAAAACATATGCTATAGCTTGAGTTGCCTGAAAATGAATTGCCAAGAATACCAAGCTTTAAGCTGGTCGCATAAATGACTTGTTGAAAACGATTGAGTCCTGGGACGACGTGAATAGAGATTCCGGTAGAAAAAAGAAAGAGAAAGTTTACGTTTAAAATATTCACAGATTCTAAGGATCGTTAAAGATTGCGACTTAAAAAGTAAAGTTCTTTTTGTGACAAGGCCACAGACGGCGCGCTTACGCAGGCATCCCCACAGGACAGAATAACCTGTGCCTCGTAGAGCTCGCGAGTTCGTCATTCCCCTAAACGTTTCAGGATTTTTGTTTTCCTGAGCAAGGTGGAGCACTGGCAGTCCCTGACATGTATGGCCAAGTGGCCTGCTGGCGACGACTTTAGTGACACGGCATGTTCTCTTAGACGATCGTTGACACACCTTCCTGTCTGACCCACATACACTTTCCCACAAGTAAACGGTATTTCGTATACGACCGCACATTGGCACTCGACGTATCTTTGTTGATGTTGAACTCTGCACACATCCTGCTGCTGCTGCTTGTTGTTAATTTTCGGACACAACTTCTTTAGTTTGTCCGGTGCAGACAACACGACTTTGACGTTAAACTTCGATGCAATCTTCTTAAGGTTGTGGAAAATGCGGTGAATGTATGGAAGCACAGCCGGTCGGATATTTGTGTCCCTTTGTATCGTCTGTCGTCCCCGTGTGGTGATAATAGACTCGGCGACGTCATACAAGATGGAACTTAGATAGCCAGAATCTTGAAGACGCTGCACTTGATCATGAAAGCTTTCCCCCGCTGAATGTACACAGGATTTCTTTAGCGCCGCATTTAGAGAGTTTTTTACAATTCCTCTCTTAATAATCTTTGAATGTGCCAAATCGTATTGCAGGAGGCCTTTCTTGGACCTTGGGGAGTACTTCCAACAAGTATGATGTTCAAAAAAAGACAGTCGTAGATCCAAGAATTGAAGGACGGTGTTAACCGGTAACTCATGTGTGAACTTGAGCCCTTGTCCTTTTTCAAAGAATGTGGATTGTATGGTGTCAAATATTTGTAATTCGTTGTCTGCCGGACGTTGTGTGAGGAGAACTAGGTAGTCGTCCACGTACCTAAAAATACCGGAAACTCTGCCGATGGGAAGGGCATTAGCAATTGCCCGATCACACTGCGATAGAAAAATATTGCAGAGGACCGGAGCCACGCACGACCCTATACAAATTCCTTTCTTTTGCAAGTAAGTCTTGCCCTCAAACGCAACGACCATGGCAGAAAGGTAGAATTGCAAAAGTTCTAGAAATGATTCTTCCGAAATTCCACATTCGTTTTGAAAGGACGTGGTTCCCTTTGCCTCAATAGACTCTTTGACGGCTGCAAATAATTTTGAATATTTGCAGCCGTCAAAGAGTCTATTGAGGCAAAGGGAACCACGTCCTTTCAAAACGAATGTGGAATTTCGGAAGAATCAGTTCTAGAACTTTTGCAATTCTACCTTTCTGCCATGGTCGTTGCGTTTGAGGGCAAGACTTACTTGCAAAAGAAAAGAATTGGTATAGGGTCGTGCGTGGCTCCGGTCCTCTGCGATATTTTTCTATCGCAGTGTGATCGGGCAATTGCTAATGCCCTTCCCATCGGCAGAGTTTCCCGTATTTTTAGGTACGTGGACGACTACCTAGTTCTCCTCACACAACGTCCAGCAGACAACGAATTACAAATATTTGACACCATACAATCCACCTTCTTTGAAAAAGGACAAGGGCTCAAGTTCACACATGAACTACCGGCTAACACCGTCCTTCAATTCTTGGATCTATGACTGTCTTTCTTTGAACATCATACTTGTTGGAAGTACTCCCCAAGGTCCAAGAAAGGCCTCCTGCAATACGATTTGGCACATTCGAAGATTATTAAGAGAGGAATTGTAAAAAACTCCCTAAATGCGGCGCTAAAGAAATCCTGTGTACATTCAGCGGGGTAAAGCTTTCATGATCAAGTGCAGCGTCTTCAAGATTCTGGCTATCCAAGTTCCATCTTGTATGACGTCGCCGAGTCTATTATCACCACACGGGGACGACAGACGATACAAAGGGACACAAATATCCGACCGGCTGTGCTTCCATACATTCACCGCATTTCCCACAACCTTAAGAAGATTGCATCGAAGTTTAACGTCAAAGTCGTGTTGTCTGCACCGGACAAACTAAAGAAGTTGTGTCCGAAAATTAACAACAAGCAGCAGCAGCAGGATGTGTGCGGAGTTCAACATCAACAAAGATACGTCGAGTGCCAATGTGCGGTCGTATACGAAATACCGTTTACTTGTGGGAAAGTGTATGTGGGTCAGACAGGAAGGTGTGTCAACGATCGTCTAAGAGAACATGCCGTGTCACTAAAGTCGTCGCCAGCAGGCCACTTGGCCATACATGTCAGGGACTGCCAGTGCTCCGCCTTGTTCAGGGAAACAAAAATCCTGAAACGTTTAGGGGAATGACGAACTCGCGAGCTCTACGAGGCACAGGTTATTCTGTCCTGTGGGGATGCCTGCGTAAGCGCGCCGTCCGTGGCCTTGTCACAAAAAGAACATTACTTTTTAAGTCGCAATCTTTAACGATCCTTAGAATCTGTGAATATTTTAAACCTAAACTTCCTCTTACTTTTTTTTACCGGAATCTCTATTCACGTCGTCCCAGGACTCAATCGTTTTCAACAAGTCATTTAAGCGACCAGCTTAAAGCTTGGTATTCTCAGCAATTCATTTTCAGGCAACTCAAGCTATAGCATATGTTTTTGCGAATTTTCATTATGCATGTTTTAAAAGCATTCTTCGGTTCTTCCTCTTTCTCCTTTTCATTAAACATCAGTTGTTAGTTCAGCACTCTATCCTGTCTCCCTTGTCTCTCCTTCCTGTCGTATTTGCGCTGTTAATTCAACAGTATAACCCCCTTAAACTACCTAACATAATGAAAAAATGTTCATCCTTTTCATTTTCAGAAACATAGACTACAAATCCCACAGAAATTGGGCCGTCCTTTCGTTTGCATAACAAATACAGAAAGATACCTCACTTTACAAAAGCCCCTTGTCCGACTAATTTCTAGCACTTCCATTTTTTGCCAGAAAAAATTTGCATTCACGGTACACTACAATCTACCATATTTACACGAATGTAGGTTGCCTCATTTTTCAAAAATCTGAAGTGGGGGGGGGGGGTCAACTTACAAATGAACCAAAGCATTTCACTGCTGACAAAAACAAAACAATCGCGATATCAAGAACACCTCGGCTTGTTACAAGTTCAGCCGGCTGTACCTGTAGCATTGCATTATTCTGTGTACTCATTTTACATGTTCTTTTTCTTTTTTTTAATTGCACGAAAGAGTATTATTGTTAGCAATTCAAAAATTAGCCCAAATGTATGGCGCGCCCAATTCTCGGGGGTGGCGGCACTTCTTGTAAAAGCCACTCAGGAGGCCGCTGGAACAGCCTCACGCCTCACTCCCCGCAGCAGTTTTTCGCATGATTCACGGTCGCAAGTCGTTTGGTTGAGTGTCGAGATCATGCTGGAGCACCAACTACGTTTTCTTGTATAGGCAAGTGTGATCCGGGCAGTTTAGCTTTTCGGTGCTTGTTTATGGCCATTCTTCATCCACAAGCAACCAACAACTGCGCTGCTGGATGCAAGTTCGATCAGTCGGAGCAAGTGGTGATCCAGTGGAGTCTGCAATGGCACAGGATCTTAACTGTGATGGCAAACGAAAAGGCTCCAGCGGGCCAAATTCTGGATAGGTGGGGATGCCTTCCAAATTTGAAGGTCAAGCTTGCAACATACGCCGCAAAAGTGTGCAATCAGTCCCTACCCATGACGTGCAACACAATCACCGAGCAAGCGCGGAAGATGCGGTTGATGCTGTCATTTGCGAAGTGCGAGATTTCGTTGGACGACGCCAACGACGTGCTTTGAGAATGTAGCAGTGATGACGACGGGAATGATATCCCCAGTGCAGACCAATTAGTCTCTAGTTGCGGACAACGTGAGGACGACAGGGAGCAGCTTCAGGTGTCCAGCGTGAGCTTCCTAGTTTCGATAGTGCCTGGGCATCTCGTACGTCCCACGTGTGCACGCACAGCCAAAACACGCCACAAGGCATAGATCGCGTGCTGGAGGCTGGGTTTCGAAAGAGGTACCCTGCCATTCTGACGTGGTCGCTGTAAAATGCACCTCTAAACATGCTTTTTTTTTTTTTTTTGCTGATGTGCAATGTGAGGGGGGTCGACTTACAATCTTGTAAATACAGTATACAAGGGCAAAAAAAGAGGAAGAAGAACAGCAGTAAAAAGGGACAATCTCGTAAAGCTTTTTAAAATACACAGAAATCTCAAATGTGGAAATAAAAGAAATTATTACAGTCGACTCTCGTTAATTCAAAATCTCTTAATTCAAACTTTCGGATAATTCAAACTAACGTGCAGGTCCCATCCTATGCGTCTCTATGGGAAGAAACTCCTGGTAATTCAAACTTTGCTTTATTCAAACAAATTTTCGGCCCCCCTCGAGTTTGAATTAATGAGAGTCAGCAGTAATTGCTATTTCTTATTTTTTTTTTTTTTTTTTAGTTACATAAGAAGCTGTGGTTTATGCCATAAACCTGAGTCATCCTGGTGTATACATGAACAAAACTTACACTTGGGCCGCTGAGAGAGCTCAAACTCTTGGAGAGGATCTCCACAGCTCCGGCAGTCACATGAATTTCAATCGGACTAAAGTTGATCTCCATGTGCTGTCCATTCTCAACGGTGAAGGTGCTGTTCACACTGATCTCAGTTGGCTTTAGGATCTGAGGAAAGAGAGAAAACAGTCTCGTATCATATTTGAAAAATCAAGAGGAGTTGAAAGTCTGAACGCCGGCCATCGCACTGAAGTGGAGCAAGTGGCAGAAAATAAGCTCCTAAAAATGCAGCTGGACACACCTGTTATTGCTAACAAATGACCCATGCGATCACAATTTCATTCCTTTGTAAAAGTGGGTGCTAAGAAAAAAATATTTTGTGGGACTGCTAAAATACCAAAATTTTAAGTGCTGGTATATAAGAACTAGGCATGTGCAAATAGTCGATTATGAATTCGAAATGAATAGTGGTTTTGGCCGAATATTTTTTAATTAAATATTGAATGGTTCCTCTAAACTTTTCACTTAAATGAAAACCCAGCTGAAACTATGAGGGTTGTTCCCAAGCTTCCACTTGTCCATTTCTAAGGTGAGTTCATTTAATCTATTTATCGACTGTGGCCTCAGAAAGTACCTTGCCTATTAAGGGAAGGAAAGTAAAGGTGTGCAAATATCAAAATCCATTGAAGCAAACTGAATATTAAAGGTTTTAAGTCGAATCAAATCGAATATTTTCAAATAGGAAGAGTAGTTTTAAATAGGAACATTTCTGAAAACAACGATTTTCTTTTTGATGTGAACTAAAGAATTTTCAATCAAAATACAACTGGATTTTTTTTTTCAACAAACATTTATGAAAAGGTTAATTTTATTGAAACAAGAAAAATGTCACACATGTGACTGATAAAAAAACAGATGAAATAAAAGATCAATCAGTAAAACACTACTCAAGGAGTGAAGTTACAGAACGTAAATGAAAGTACACAAGTGGAGGTGGGTCGGCAAACCACAACGCAGTTACTATATACCTAGTTCACGTCGCGGACAAACGCAACCACGTGAACATAAACGAAGGTACACAAGCGGTGGCCAGCCGGCAAGCCACAATACAAAGTCGAAGATCGTGTTGCGCAGTCGCACTGACTTTGCTCCATCTCTCTCCGTGTGGAATAGTTCTGCCGATAGAAGGCGCCACAAAGAAGCAATAAGAAGCAAACGGCCTTTATGCTGCAGGGGAACACTGCGGTGCAGAGATACGAAGTGCGTGCTAAGGCGCTTCCCGCATGCTTTGCAAACAAAAAGAGTTTGAAATAAGGAGTTAACGCAAAAGGCTGGTTTTCTCTGGTGCCTCATAATTTGATGAGCCTTACACGAAAAGCACATTTTCTTGGCCATCTCGTGCCCTGTTATTTTTATCCGTAACATGGGTCTAAAGCAGCAAACTGCCCCCAATGCTTCGTCCACAAGAGAAAATGCAAAAAGGGAAGAAACTACCTTTCTTTTTCTCCATCACAGGTTGTAAGAAAAATGCTACTATGTCCAAGCACCAGATCACAGCAGCACTATCTCTTTCCTGCACAGTACCTTACAGTTTGACTTTTACCCACTTTCCAGGGTGTACTGCAGTTTCACTAGTACCGCGACATTACAAACTATATTACACTGCATGCTCCGCCAGGATGGCCCAAGTGGGAGAAAGATGCCACATATTGCCAAGTGCCAACAATGCCATATAAAAAAAATTGAGAGCCCTTCCACTTCGTGAAGAGGCAAGTCCAGCAAAACTGGCACTCTGGTGGGATTCGCTATGTCGGGCTGGGAGCAGCGGCAACGGCGGTTTTATGTTAGCGGCGTGCCCATTCTCGCTTCCAGGCATACTGACGCTCCTCGTACTCCCGCTGCTCCTCTTCAGAACAAAGATCACGGGTGCGACCCATGTGAAGTTCGAAGTCCAACTGATAAGGACAGTGGCGCGATCTTCGGCAGGTGGCCGCCGAGGGGTGCGTGGCATTGCACAATGTCAGGGGGAAAATAAACGCCGCACGTAAGGAAAGCGCGCGCGTGCCGGCGTCTGCAGCATGAACTGTTTTTTTTCTGCTTTATTTTGGTTATTTATTTCAAATCTTTTATACAAGGAAGGCGCGCACGGGCAGTGCCGGCAGCATTAATTGTACAAAATTGTTGCTCTACGCTCTGCCTGACCCCAGAGACGATCTGCCAGAACTAGCCATAGACAGCTTCGCTGAAGAAAGAAGCCCTCTCACCTCTGAACGGACGTGCTCTTCTTGGAACTTGTCAACACAGGATGTGAACATCCTCAATTCCTCCATGACTGCCATCATGGTCTGGGTGGTAGACACCTGCCGCAGCTTGAAATGAATTGAGCTCTGCAAACAGAAACCAGATCAGCAAAACTGGGTCTCCATTTTGTTTTGCTGATAGTCTCGGAGTATGCATGCTAAGATAACTGAGCGATGAGAGATACCAGTGGTCCCACCGTAAGACAAATTGTACCAGACAGATGAAGCACTTCATTTTTCAGTCCTGCGAAGTGCTTGAAAAGCTGTCATCATCGAGGCAAAACATCACTCCCGCTTGTTGCTCCGGACAAAGCGCGGCTAATATTATTTTATTTTAAATAAATGATAATCCATATTCTGACGTCTAATAAAGATAAGTTGTTTTAAAGTTACAAATAAACTTAGCAATTTTCATTGATTAGTACCCTTACCAAATTTTTTTCTTACTTTGACTCACTGCCACGCCGTCTTGCCAGCACAAAAAAGGCTCGAAGTACACCTAAGCACTTCTTATGAGTTGTGAATGCGAAAGCATGAATGTCGTTTTTGCACACACTCTCGTGAAGTGGCTGTGCCATGCTGACATTGGCCATGCAGCCACTCCCGAGTCCGCCCCGAGAGGGCTCCGAGAGGCCTTGCTGGCTCTGCAGCGTGGGCCCATAGCGCCATGGGGTGGCGCTTCTTGAAACTGACGTGCGCCTGCCAATGAGAGTCTTGTTCCTTAAAACTATGACGTGCGCCAGCCAATGGGAGCCTATTCATCAGCTTTCGGCTTCACTTCGTTACTCTTGGAAAGGTGAATTCAGCTGCCATCTCTCGTGGCTTTTTGCGCGGCTTCAAGGCTGGGGGGAGCTTTCAAATCGCGACTTCCCTTTGCTTCATTGGGACAGGGGAATTCAGCTGCCGTTTGGTGCGGCTTCAAAGCTGAGAGCCTTCAGATCGTGACTTCATTTCGCTCCGTTGGGAGAAAGGAGTTTAGCTGCCATTTGGCGTGGCTTCAAAAGCTGATGACGTCGGCTCACTCCATGGGACAGTTAATGCTTTCGCATTTTAAAAACAGCTCAAGAAAAATGAGAGTGTGTCTGGGTGCACGCAGGCGGGTTTGGAAGATCTGCTTGCAGCGGAGGAAGCGCTTCGTGCTCGGCCTGTTTCTTGGGTGTTTGGTCTCCATATGAAACTCAATGTGTTAAAAAAGCTCTTTAAAAATGAATACTGTAAACGACAAAATTTTCACGAGTTTTGCGAACCACCAACAATTCGCGAAAAATACGTCCCGCGAACAATTCGGACAGTATGTGAACGCTACAGAAGCTACACTCGATTCGCGAAAATTAGAACCCGCGAATAATTTTAAATTGTCAGCTTTGGCCCGATTCGCAAAAAACTGAGCCCGCGAAAATGAAGTCGTTTACAGTACTTGTCGTTGCCACTCCATCTCTTGTGCCAAGTTCTGCGGTAATTCGTCAAAGTGCACAGTCGGGCTGTTTCGGATACCAACGACCGAAAGGTAAGCCTCAGTTCTCCGATTTTCCATTCTCGAAAGAAAATTATTGAAAATATGGGATAACACCACTGTGACTCGGCGTGTTCCTTTTGCGTGTTCTGGAATGCACACCAATGCACCTTGCCTCCATGTTCTTTGCCCCCCCTTCTCTGTACAATTTCAAACTTCTTGGAATCGGCCAAAGGCATTCTTTACGTATCGAACTAAGACAGAAAGCAGTGGTGCTGCGCTTTTGTCCGCATGCTCTTTCTCCCAACATTTCAACATCTCATCTTAACATGGGGCCACTACTGGTATTTTTCAGTCGTCGTTTGGTCCTTTCAGCTTGTGTTGTCCAAGACTAACTTCAGTAGCAGTCTTTAGCCAAGCAGTGTTTTGTGAACAGTCACAATGACTTTTCATAGGCATATTTACCACAAACAACTCAATAATATGAAGCTTTCTGGCATACAAAGCAAGTTATTTTGCTTTATAACTTACTATACAAAGTGACCCCTACACCAGTTACTGCCCGATAGCCCCTTATAAAACAGTGAGCAAACTACCTCTGGCCACATAACCTGTTACCAAAACAATAAGGAAACCAGTGCGGTGTTAACTGGCCACAAAAAAAAAAAAAAAAGTCTTACAAGGGCTACATATTCTCTCGAATTACACACAAATAACAAAAAGCACACAATTGTTGACACCAATAAGACAAATGCTAACATTACTTAATAAAACTTCATTCATGTAGGCTTCAATTAAACAACAATTCATAAACTGTTAAAAAACGAAGTTAACAGCTCTCGGTATCTACCGCTCCCATTACTAAAGCAATGCCACTCTTAACAAGAAGGGTTTTACTCTCAGACATGGAGCACTCTGAGATTTTGAGAACCGCCATTATTCTGTTCAGCTGTACTCTCATAAAGCTGCAAGGCACACTCATTGATTATATAAGTATTAGATATATTTGAGAAAATAGATTTTTTGTATTACCATAGTCCTGCAGAATTGCTGGGTACCACATAAATGAAAATTACAACGAAAATAAGCTTAGACTAAGTGTTTTACCTTGAGAATGATGCAAGCAGACTGTGGATCGTCAATGTTGGCCACAAGAAGAATGTCCGGCTTGTCCATCTCAAGCTGCACCGTGAAGTTCCTGACTGGGTATGGAGGCATGGGTGGAGACGTTGTGTCTGTGACTGAATAAAAGCAGCAGCTTAAGAACAATTACACCAACGCAATAGATCGGTCACTACAGATACCAGACAAAGAAAACTTCTGAAAACTCTACTGAACTTCTGTCAATACAATCGCCGACCGATTTTTCATATTCCGATAATTCGGACTTGTTCGATATTTCAGACCTAGAGAAGGAACCGTGACCTGCGGGATAATAATAGTACATATTCACGACCGATATTTCAGACAGCTTGAAGTCTGAACGTTTGATTTGTTTTGGCAAAATTGTTGCGAGCGATCAGCGGGAAAGATCACCGAGAAGCCACCATTTTAGATTCTATGCTGGCTGTACTGGATTGGCTTGGTTTGTTCGCGCTACTTGAATACTGCTAAGCCCTACCGGTCTGCGCATCATTATCATCATCATCATTGTTACCATTTTGTTTTGTTTGTTTGCCATTTATAGTCGTGGACTCGGGACTCTCATCACGTATCAATGAACTGTTTCCGGACTATGCTGGCTTGAGCGTCACGGCCCCCATCTGTTCTTCCACCGTCGCGAAGTGCCGCTAAGAAGCGCGGAAAGTACTCGACCATAACGCTAAAAAAGAAGGCGGCGATTGTTAAGCTAATAGAAAGTGGCTGAACGCAAGCGAAGGCATAACTTTAACCAAGGTGCGCAGGCGTAACCTGAAGCAACAAACTATTGACGTCTTTTTTATGCCCGCTTAGACGTAATAAAGGCAAGTTTTTTAATCTGCCGATTTTTTGGACTGCTCTATTATTCGGATGTTTTCTCGGTCCCTGTGAAGTCGAAAAAGTTAGTCGGAGACTGTACATGACTTGCATGTGATGTCTTTGCACCATGCTCATGGGTAGTCGTTCTTCCATGTTCTTGCCGAAAAATACAAACTTGGTGGTGTGAAGTATGCGCTGCAGAAGGTACGCGCTCAGCAGCAACACCATAAAATGGCTGCTGATGTGACATCAGTGGAAGCCATGTTTACCAGAAACTCGCACCTGGTGCGAGCAAACAGATTTCAGTGCCCCTGGTAAGCTCAGGGTTACCGCTAGCAGATGTTTTCCCCACAAAAACATTTTGCTTCGCCTGATCGCCCTGCGAGGCAGCCAAAGTAAAAAAGAAAAGTTGCCACGACCATTTTGGGCTTCGGAGCATGAAAAAAGATTGCTATATAGCAGTGAAGGCGATTTTTTTTATCTGTGAGGCATGTTCTGTTGGGGTTTATGAGCATGATTTTTGCTTTCCTACCACAAAAAATATTCTGAAATCATGGTATGCGGGAGAGGGCGAGCACTATAACATGTCACAGCACTTTATTCTTAGAAGCAATGAACTACATAAAAATTCTGTAAGACTGCCCGCCCAAAATGAAGAGATAAGTGGGGAAAAACATGGGTTGGGCAATGTTTAGGGATGCGACAGCAAAACTTTATCAAAAATTAATGATAAACACCAGGGCACCCCCCCAAACCACGTGACACAAGAACTGATACAGTCAAACCCGATTAAATCGAACCTGGTTAATTTGAATTATCTAGGGGTGTGCAAATATTCAAAACTTCGAATACTTCGCGAATAATGCTTGCTATTCGATTCAGTTTGCTTCGCACTTTCGCTGTTCGAAGCATTCGAGTTTTTCGAATACTTCAAAAACTATGAATAACGCGGAGCTCTTCGATTAGTGTCAACTTGCGGTCGAGTTCCCTGTCTTGTTTCTGAACAAAGCCAAAAGGCAAACCTAAGTTCCTTTTTCTTTTTTTATATATATTGGAAAGTTATTTGGGGTAGCACAATCTGTCCTCTGCTTGCCATGATGTCCGGATTCCGGAGTTGGCGAAGTGGTCGTGACACAAAAGCTGCGGATGAAGTTTTCAACGGCACAATGATCGTTGTAAGCACAAATGCGACGGACCATTTTCACTACTATGGATTCCGATATGGATTTATGGCTAACCTCGGCTACCGGTGCTATCTGGCTCGTGTTATTTTCTGCTTGATTTTCCGGCTAATTTGTTTGACGGTATTTCTTTTGTTATTTATTTCTACCCGTTTTCACTAATAAAAGTAAAACTTGCTCCCTTGGAAAAAAAACAAAAAAACTGATGTATTTTTAATTTATTGCTTTCTTGTGTCACCCTCTATTGGCAGAACTATTGCACACGGAAAGAGATAGCACAAAGTCAGGGCGGCTGCGCGGCGCAATCGCACAATCTCTCTCTCAAAAAAAAAAAAAGGTTGCGTTAATGTTTTTACAGCCTAGAACTTGATCTGCCCCCAGGGACGACTTGTCTCCCAGCTGTAGATGAGAAATTTAGCCAGTGCACTACAACCGCTAGCCTAGGGTCTTTAACGTGCACCACGCATTAATGATACACGACCGCACGGTGGTACGATGCTCATCCAGATCAAAACGGGCAGGGGTGGGGATTGAACCCAGGACCCCTGGGTTTTGCAGCGTCAGGCTTCGCTTCACGTGCTCCGAGCTGGTGTGTGCTAGCCCACTCGACCACCGATCCTCCCAGTACGATCTCCAACTCTGCTGTGGCCTGCCGACCCACTTCTGCTTGTGTACTTTGGTTTACGTTCACGTGGTTGCATTCACCCGCATAAAAAGATTTTGCAAAAAGTCGGTGCAGCAGCGCGAGCTGTCTTCGACTTTGTATCGTGGCTTGCCGACCCGCCACCGCTTGTGCACTTTCATTTACGTTCAGTAACTTTACTTCTTGAATGGTGTTTTACTGACTGATCTTTTATTTCATCTGTTTTTTTATCGGTCACCTGTGTGACAATTTTCTTATTGCAATAAAATCGCCGAGAACTCGGATTTCAAGGGAACGGATATTGCAGATTGCCGACGTAGTACATTAAAATTTCATGGTACAATAAACATGCAGGAACCCGCAACAAACTTGCCTGTAAGACAACCAATATCACGCGAGCAGATTGCAGACAAAAACGCGGGAATCTGCTACGAACTTGCATGTCTCAGGAACGAATCATGCAGATCGTGGACACAGCAGATTCGCATTTCGCAATGCGATTTACATGAAAGCCGATATCACGGATGCAGATCGCGGACAAAAATGCAAGAACTCGCTTATAAACTCACTTGTTAATTGTACTGGTACCGCAGATTGTGCAGATGATGCGAATCCCGTCCGACATTGCATGACGTCCGACAGAAATCGGGGGTGGGCAATTTTTCTAAATTTTATGTTTCGGTTGTTTAGCCAGAAAAACTGGATGGGCAATCTCTTGGGCTTGTTCGTTAGAGAAATATTTCGTGACAAAAACTTAATTACAGTCAAGCCTGGTTATATCACACTCAGGCATTTTGAACAATTTTTTTATATCAAACAGTCCAAACATCGCCTTGAAACTCGCATGTAATAGTATAGGGGCGTTGTCTTTTTGTATCCAACTCCCATGGTGGGGACACTCGATATAGCGAACTAAGCCCGGCCGCCCGCTGCTTTTCCAGCAATCTGATTGCACCGGTGGCGAGCACATTGCCTGCGTTGCGTGGCTGGCAGACCACACGCAGGAAGATACGCAGTGAAAGAGCAGTTGTAAAAAAAAAAAAAAAAAAAAAAAAAGACAATGAATTGTAAAAAAGAAAAAAAAGTGGAGGATGGCAAAAGCAAGGGCACGCGCGCAAGTGTTGGGAAAGCGGGGAGTGCCCGCTGTCGGAACGGTAGCCTACACCTTTTCCTCGAACACTGCTGATGCTGCGCGACACCCTAGCCTCAAAATACAATAAGCAAAAAAAAGTCTTCAGCAAGTTGAGTGTGTCGACAACGGTTGTGACATCGCACTTTGAACGCCTCATCTTTGTTTACCTTTTTCTTCTGCCGTTATTGCATTCCCCGTTTCTCTTTTTTTTTTATTTTGCCTTCTTTTTTTGTTGCTTGAGTTTAGTGAGCTCACTTTTTTGTTGCTTGCTTAACTTTTTTCTATGATCAAGAGCTGTTTCTTATGCGTTTCGCTTTTCAGTCTTCCTTTCATTTTTTTTTTTTAATTTTTGAATTTTGTTGTTTATGCTGTGTGGAGGTCCTGGCTAGGCACGCGTGTAAGTGCAGCGGTGTTCGCAGTCTCCACCGACTACACTCTACCGTATTTAGCGGCTCTTGCATGCTCTATTTGGTAAGCGCCCATTTGTCGCGACCTTCGGTATTAGCAGAGACGTCAGGAAATTTCAACCCGAGCTTAATTTAACATTATTTTGTATATCAAACTATTGATACATCAAACTATTTTACAATCCCCTTTGAATTCAATATATCCGGGTCGACAGTATAACTGAAGTTAACAGCATGAAACTTTGAAGAATGGGCTGGGACTTTAGTTCACTTTGTAAACAGGAACAAACTTCTTAGAAGAGGCATTTGCTATAAAGGTTAAGAAACCGAAGCATAGCCCAAGAAACCTGGCACTCGACATTAACATGAAGGAGTAAAATGCAAGCAAGTTGTGCCCTATTCTTTAACCGAGCAAACTGAAACTATGTACTGGGAACCTACCGGTGTTCACCACAGGCTTATCTGCCAGCTTTTGCCGCTTGTCGTCGGCCTGCTTGTACATGTTGTCCAGGTAGTAAAACGTCATGAAGCTGTTGAAGAACTCCACACAGTAGACAAAGGTGATCTTGGAGAGGTTCATCTGGACAAAGAAGTCGCCTGACTGGTCCACCTTGTACAAGATGTCCAAGAGCTTATCCTTGCTCTTGCTCGACTTGGTCAGAAACCTGATCAGATTAAACAATCACAACCAAGGGCCTGTGTCACTGCCAAGAGCCTCCTATAGCTTTCCCTGGTATAATATTTTTATACTCCTTTGGTCCAAAAAAATAAAAGGATAGATAACTCTCTAGGAGCAAGCCTCTTTCAGTCTGGTCAAATGAACTAATCCCAAGAATTCGAAGCGAAGGACTTCGGAAGAATCCAGCCTCACTTGAAATATTAATGACCACACCAAACTGCTTTTGTTACAATGTTGAAGAGTGCATGTTTCCGATTTATGAGAATTCTTTCAAGAAAAGAGGGTGACCGTAACCTAATACAATCTTCACTGCAAACTTGTCGTGACTCGCAGACGTCCGATAAGAGGGCAGTCACAACACAGTTGAGCCCGATTATCAGGAACCTGGGTATCTCCAAATCTGGTTTATTTCGAACAGTCAAAACACCCCCTGGAAAATCTCATGCAAAAATATAGGTGCTTAGTGCGTCTGCATCAAACTGCACCTCCCGGGACATTGAATACATCAAACTGCGTGCCATGCCCCTGGCAGGAAGGCTTTTCCCCAAAAGCCCTGTCGTTGTGCAGTTTGCATATACAAAGGATAAACGACTCTGGCGTCAGGTATCGACTGCGCAAAGAGGCAGAGTAGAAAAAGAACACCACCTTAACTCTTTAAGCACCCAATAAAAAAAGAAAAGATAAAAAAAGAAAAAGCCACTTTTTTGTTGTACTAGCCTGGCAAAGGCAATACGTAATAACACAGAATGTGATGAGTTAGTGTGCAATAACTGTGGAGACTGAATGGCACGAAGCGACCTTGCGTTGTGCGAAATAGGCACATGGATGCCTTATTTAGGGGTGCCATCCTCTGCGGTTGCGATGTAAATGCAACTTTCTCGGAGCCTGCTAGAGTGCGAGATGCAGTAGACGGAGCATGCGGAAAACAAAACAACTAGAACGCGGCAGCGCCGAGCAGAGCCGTGGCACCAGCTCGCGGCAAAAGAGAACCAAACACTCGAAACCTGCTGCAGCAAAGGAGCTTGCTTTTGTTTTTCTTTGCTGTACCGATGCTTTCTTTTGAGCTCTTTCTCTCGGAAAGCCCGGAGTGTGTTCGTTTTATAGAGTAGAGCACCACTTAATGTCGACTTCGGTCGCTGACACCTCAGAATGAGTTCTATCGGCCGATTTTCATGAAGTTCTGTGACAACTGGCTGCAACGAAAGACCGACATCGAAAAGCGTTACGCCCATATGGAACCACATAAAAGGGCTTCAGTACCCGGCAGGATTTGAACTCAACACCTTGTGAGCCAAACGCTTCGCCGACCGAGCTATCCAGGGTCGGTGGCTGCTAGCAAGCAAAAAAAACCGATTGGGGTGGCATGGGTGGCATGCAAAAGCATGGTTCCAAGCTTTGTAGCCTTTTCTGTTATGCTGTGCCATCTCACGGCATGCATCAGAGATGGGAGCAAATCTTTGGTAGGTGGTGCCATTTAGACGCCCTTCCCCTCTCCCCTGGAGGGCCTATCACACATTTTGTGCTTACCAGGCTTTGTCAGCACGACCAAGCTTGTATAATTCTGTGCTAAAAAAAGTCTTCGGCTAGTTGAACGTGTCGACAATGTTTATGCAATCGAGCTTTAAACGCCTTGTTTATCTTTGTCTACCTTTTTCTTAGAACTTTTTGTTTTGCTGTCTTTTCAAATTTTAGGCTTGGTTTTTTTTGGTGCTTGTTTGACTTTCCTCTATCTATATAAAGACTCTTTTTTATGCATCTCTTTCAGCTTTTACTTTTTTTATTATTGTTTCGTTGCCAATGCGGTTGAGGTTGTGGCCACGCCTGCACATTGGAGCGGAGAAGTGCGCATGCGAGCGGCGCCGCTTGCGTTTCTCGCCAACAACGTTTTAATAATGCTCTGTAGCATATAGCAGTTCTTAACTGCTCAGTTTGGTAAGCTCCTGTTTATCACAATCTACGGTACTGGCAGAGATGTGCAAAAGTTTCAATTGGAGTTCAAGGCAACATCATCTTTCTTTATATCAAAATATCCATACTGTGTCAAACTATTTTGCAATGCCCTTTGAATTCTATATACTGTAAACGACTTAATTTTCGTGGGCTCAAATTTTCGCGAATCGGGCCAAAGCTGAAAATTTAATATAATTTTTGCTAATCGAGTGTAGCTTTTCGTAGTGTTCACATATTACCCCGATTGTTCGCGGGACGTATTTTTCGCAAATTGTAGGCGATTCGCGAAATTCGTGAAAATTTAGTCGTTTACAGTATATCCAGGTTTGACTGCAGTTAGGTAAGAAACTAGTAATTAACTAACACTCGTCAATTGAAACTTAAGGAGTACCCAGAAAAGTCAACTTCTGTACTGCTTGCTTGATTTCAATCGAATTTGCAGTGGAAGTTTATATGAGTGGCAAGACCGTCTCTGCCAATGTTCAATGTCCTATGTCAATGCTGAAACTTGTTACGAATGTTACAATATGGAGGTCAGTGTGTTCGCTTAGGAAAACTATAGTTTTAAAATAAAATAAAAATTTGTGATTTTTTTTAGTAACATAGTCATAGGAATACCTATAGTACATACCCAGGTAGTTGTTTTGCTATACCACATGTTTTCATAAGTATAACGCCTCAAGAAGATTAAAAAAGAATTCATGTCTGCACTTTTTTTTACAAATGTAGTTTTTTTAGCATAAAAGAATGTTAAAGTAGAAAAACTAACTAGCCAGGCATGTTCCTCACAAAATTCTATCCCAGGAAACCACCTAAGAACAATTCTCTATTATGTAAGAGGAAAACGAGAGTTTTCCTAAAGCGAAATTTGTGCCAAAAAGTGGAACGGAGAAAAATGCATCCAAAGTGTTCCAACCCCTACCCTTTCTTTAGCATCAGAGCACTGAAAATAATTTATAAAAAAATTCACTATGCGGTGGTAACTAATGAAACTTTGTGGGAATACTCTCTAGATGTTGGTGCACGTAAATATGGCATTCTTTCAAAATCAACTTTTTCTGCAGAAATTTTTTTTCTGGGCAGTATACGATATGATTGCAGGGCCCCTTTAAGGGACCCTGCAATCATATTTAAGCGTCTACCTTTTTTGTGGTTTCCACATCCCTCGGGGTTCGGGTAAGCCAGCGGACACGAAGAGAGTCACTAAATATCAGTGCGCCATATTGAATCGGACGACGCGGAAACCTCCTCCACCTACGGGGGCGACCCGCAGTGCGGAAAGCGCGCGATATGCGACGTCTTTGGTCCTGGGCTTACTACTGGTCAGAGCCTCTAAAAGATTCTTTTTAGTTGAATACAAAATATAAATGCCGCAAACCGTTTAAATTATTTATGAAAGTAGTTTTAGTTCACTATTTTAGATCAGAAAAGAAACAAATGCAGTTTAGAAAGTATAAAAACAAGAAATGACCTGTCGACATACCCGCCACCGAGCGGTGGAAAAGGTGGCGCATACTAGAAAAGTGTAGTGGGACCAGGCACCAACGAATGGCAAGCGTAGAAAGGCCCCCGATGTACGCGGCGGCGCTGCGGTTGTATGGACTGAAGGATCCGACCAGTTCCGGGCATTCCCAAGGCCTTTGGCGAGCAGCTTTGGCTTGCAGTTTCGCTTTCTGGCAGCATGGCAGCGCGAAGTGGCTCCCGTTCTGAACTGATGTTTACCCCGTGTTTGCTGTCGTTTGTGGCCAATGAAGTGTCATGCCGAATTAGCACTGTCTGATCGTATGAAGCGGGCAGCCCCTTTGGCTGCCCGCTTCATACAGCCTATTCAGAATATGCCTTAGTGGCGCCCTCTCAAGCCGTCGACATGGGAGTGTGGCAGCTGTGACTGCTCGCTGAGCTCACTACACCTCCTCTAGTTCACGGACACTCAAGCCAGGACTAAGGACGTCATAGAGGAGGTTACTTTTTGCTTGTTTTTGTCATTTTAATTTGCCTATAACTTTTAAAATAAAGCGAAATTCGAGAAAAGAAAAGTTTCATTAAGTTGCTACGTTCAGTGCGCTCAGGTGAGGGATAGGTGACTCCTTGAGGTCGCGTGACCTCGGGGGGGGGGGGGGGGGGGGGTGACGTCAGGGGGGTCACGTGACCTCGGGGGAGGGGGCTCACGTCCTGGGGGGGGAGGGGGTCACGTAACCTTGGGGGTCATGTGATCTCAGGCCTGAAATCACGTGACCCCCTGAGGCCACTTGACCTCAGGGGGTCACGTGGCCTCAGGGGGGTCACGTGACAACGTGACCTCAGGGGGGTCACATGACCTGGGGGGAGGGGTCACGTGACCTTGCAGTTATGACAACGGCGACCCCGCTCAAGCCGGAAACAGGCCCCTAAGAGCTGCGCTCTAAAAGTGTTTGCAGGGCCCCTTTAATTGTTTACATTAGGGCAGTGCTTCCGAAACTCTGCTACCCTGCGACCCAATAAAATATAAAATATTGTGTCGCTATAGTTTGTATTTTGGTGGGTCGCAGGGAGGTAGGCAGTACCTGGTGAGGCCACCCTTGCGGGACACTCGAGTGTCGTCCAGTATCAGGTTGAGCATCACGGTGTCCACCCAGTACGAGCCATCGTGGAACATGTGGCCTTTAATAGAGAACACCTGAATCTCCAGTCGTCCCAGACCTTCTTTCACCTAAAAACAAAGAAACAATGTTCCAAATCACAGCTTCTCGAAACACTACATTATTTCACCTAGTACATGGTCAGAAAAATTTGACATCGGGCACTGGTGCAGAAAACAAAACCACCCGTTAGGCACCCCTCTCCCATCCCTTTTTTTTTTTTGAGCAATCAATAAACTTGCTATTTGAGATAGCTTTGCATTGTTTGTGTAATTAAAAAGGCAACTAAAGCATACTGTTTGTTTTCATTCCACTTTTTATTTCCTCACACTTTCAGTATTATTTAGGTAACTGCTGTTTTTTTCTTACCAGTTTTGTAGGAGGAATAGTAAGAAAAATCATGAGCCATTCCACTCTGTGATGGTGGATGACCAGCGAAGCTGCTTCGCACACGACACAGACCCGCCCCGAGGAGCCGGAGGAAACTAGACACGCGCGACGGCATTGCCACCCCAAGAGAGCGGAAGGAAAGGAAGCTAGGCACGCAAGCACTTGGAACAACGACAAAGAGAGCGCGGTGCGAGCGTAGACATGGCCGACATAGGTCGCATAGCGGAAAATCTTTGAGAAACTTTTAATTATCTACCTGAGAGTCTACTGATCTTGAAAATGGTGCCTATTGATAGCTAATGTACTGAATAGACCTACCTAATGCTAAATTACCCAAGCATCCAGGAGAATGCAGGGAATGGTGTTCCACGTGCTGGCATCTGCAGCAGTAACTGTTCTAAAGCAGAAGCCTACAATGGCACCTTGAACGCGCGTTCGTCAACGCTTTATTTTGGTTATTTACTTTGAATCTTTTATACGAGGAATGCATGCACGTGCAGTAATGCGAGCGTGGAGTTTTTAGTAACTGCACATTAAAGATCTACTAAACCCTAGCCATAAACAGCTTCGCTGTAATAAGACAACTTTAAATTAAATTTCTTTACGCAGCATCTTAATTACTAGACAAATAACCAAATAAAGTGGCATTAAGATTAAATTCCTATGTGCCATGGTTCAACAAATAAATCTTGAGGAAGTGAGCCGTTTCAAATTTAGACAACTTCCCTGTAGAGCCATGCAAAAAAAGACAGGACTAGCACTGGATGAGGAGGTGTTAACTTGGCACTGGATGAAGAGTTGTAAGCTTGGCACCGGATGAAGAGTTGTGAACTCAGCACTGGATGGAGAGTTGTAAACTTAAGAGAAATCACCCACCTCCTTGTTTCTCTTCAAATAGAGGTCCAAGATGAGGGAGTCAATCTGAAAGGCAATGTCTATCCTGACAGCCCTCTTGATGTTTCTTTCTACAAAAGAAGAGAGAAAACACCATTCAAAGTAGTGGTTCTCGACCACTCGGGTTTTGAGACCCTTTATGGATTCGCAGACGAGATGAAGGACCCCATCCATCAGGGGAAAGGGGTTTATTGGGTAATCATAGTGACAAAGAAGTAAATGCAGAAAACTAAATGCATGCAAACCAACTTTTAAGCTCTAAAACAAAGAATAATGAACCCCACTCACTTGGCACACATGGTTTGGTTTATTTAGCTTTATGGAGAAAGATTTATTGCTCGGCCGATCCGATGGTTGAGCGCTTCGGGGGCATTGAGAAGGCCTTAAGGGACTTCAAAGTGTCCGCGGAACCCCCATTTGAGAATCACCGATCTAAAGAATGCCCCAAGATACGATAAACCAATGCATTGACTGCTGTACTTACGAAGGTCAATGTACTCTAAAGGTTTGGGAGCAGACAGACACAGCAGGTTTCACGAGACATCCACAACAAACAACATTTTTGAGAAATAAATTAACTTCTCACACATTTTACAACTTTCATCTGTGGCATACCTGCTTATGATCCGTAGGCCCATGTAGAGGAAATTATCAAATATCTGCTTCGTATGTAGCCATTCATATGGCAAATCATAATTTTATCTTGCATCGTATTTAGATAAATTTCTGATCATTCAAACAAAATGTGTGGCTTGGTGGAGTTTGAATTAATGAGAGTCTACTGCATAATATTTTTGTAATGAGCTCCTGAATTTGTAAAGATTGTTCCATTTGAAGCTAAAAAATACTTTATTAAATCTGAAATTATTTGAATGGGCTGACAATTCTATGCATGTTTTATGCAGCCACAACTCGCACGTTACAGCTAATGAAGTTTTGTAATGGCATATGCTATGTAGGATACTCAAGATTCTGTAGCATTCACAAGTGGACGGGTAATATCCCTTGCACGAAACCCAAAGGCCCTCAAACTGGAGCCTGAGCACAAATTATTACTGTTAAGCAAGTGGGGCCCTCACCGGTTGTGATCACTGGGTCAGAATGTTCGTGCGAGGACTTCTCCGTCAACTGAGAGGGGGGCTGAATCACCACGGGCGGTTGCAAGGCGGCCCTGTCCACGGGGTGCGTTCCCGGAGGGAGCTCGTTCATGTTTTCGTCCAAGATACGCATGATGGCGCAGTAGTCCTCTTCACTCAGAATGAACTGGGAACGGTGAGGAGCATGAAAAGGAATGGGACACTTAATAGCCTAGTGTACAAGATGGGAAAAGCAAGGTGTGTGCAGCATGTGGATTGTTTTTCGTTTTTGTGCTGCTCAGTGTCTCGCGAGAAGATAATGAGGAAGAAGACTGTTACATAGCCAGAGTGCGAGGACACTGTTGAACCTTCCCAGCAGAGTTCCCAAGTTTACCAGAGACCCATTTGCCAAGGCTGTTTATGCAGTGGTGCTAAGCAGATTTTGGCCAGAAGCACTTTATTTTCAGAGAGAGAATAGTAGAACAACGGTTTGTGTACTTAGTCACCCTGAAGAATATGGGTTTAGCCGAATTGAATCCAGCACACTCGCCTGAAACTGCTTTATTGAATGAGTCTTTCATATTGTTGAAGATTGTACATAAACATAAATATCCTGCAGCTGTATCAAATAGCAACATTTTGTTGGGTTACCGGATCGAGGATGATTAATTCTACAATTGCTGCAACATGCTATGCACACATTAAAAGGAAAAAAAAAGTTACCAACCTCAAACTTTGGGAGCATACCAGCCACTTTCATCTCGGGAACTTCAGGATGTGCATCGAAGTTCATGTTTCTGACAATGTGCATCTTGAAGGTCACCGGCAGCAGAAGCGGGTAGTCGAAGTCGTCATTGCAGTTTGGGACCTTCCTCTTGAATCTAGCAGACAATAATGCGCCACACACAGTTCTAAGGTAGAGGTCTCATTGAGATAGCTCGCATGGTGCAATGATATCAGCCAAAAGCGTTGCACAGCATTTTCTGTACTATGACATAATGCTAACACCATCAAAAGTATAAACTAGGAGTTCTTAAACTTTTGGATTTCGAGGAACCCCCATCTGGCTAGACAGAAAGCCGAGAAATGCTTCCCAGCCTTGGCATTGATAAAATAAAGCAGTGCAAAAATTCACATACCTTTAAAACAATAATGCAAAAGCTAGAGAGAGTCTGGTTCATAGTTATTAGTAAGGGTGTGCAAATACCAAATAGTAGTTATCGAATCGAATACCGAATTGAATTAAGAAAAAAAAGCCAAGTATTGAATTGAATATTGAATAGTGATTTTACTCGTAGGAACTTTTCAAAAAGTGTGCTCTGAATGAAGTTATTATATGTGCAGAGTATGCACCTGGTGCAGAATATGCATCTCGTATGAAACAAAAGCTCAAATGTATAAAAGTGCTGGTGAAAAGAAAAAACAAGAGAAGCAGCTGCTGATGGACGTTGGGCACTAAAGATCCAGTTTAATGGCGCAAACATAATCTATTTAGTATCTACCCTAAGCGTCACAAAAAACCCAAAGTTACAGCCAAGCGTGCCTTTTTTTCTCGTTAAAAGCACAACCTAACATCACGACATGTCCTTTTTATATTTTTGTATATCTCAGAAAAGGGGCATTTTGCGATATTTGGTCTCCACATTTTGTGATATTTGATCTCAATTTAAGGGAGAAAAAGGGCACCTGAGGTTTGATTTTATATATATAAACGGATAGCTGTTAGATCTGAGTAAACAGGCTTAAACAAAATACCCTAATCTGCATAAATAATCTGAAGTAAGAAAGTAAAAACATGTGGTTAGGTGGCGCAAGTCACCATCCAACTGCCACTATGCATCCATTCTTCTGTCTATCTATCCTGTTCTAGAGAGCCTAGATTTAAAAGAGGGAGCAAGCGAAACTGAAACCACAGAGACGGCTCCTGCGCAGATTGGTCGTAAGCGCGCATGTGTTCTGTTGTCACGTGCAAAGAAAGCGAGCAAATGGAAAAGCGAAGATGCCTGCCCAATCGACGCTTTCGTCTTTTCATCACCCTCTCGCAGTTCGCAAATCGAACGCGGCTATCGAACAGTTGAAAACCCTCTCAAATCTAGGCACACTATTTTTTTGTTCCGTTTCGTTCCGAATCAAAATTTGCGGCTTGCGGTTCCGAAAGAACGATGACACAACTCGGCTGGTTTCATCGGCGTGGTTCGTGGTTTTCTTTTTGTGATCTTGTAGTTGCCGATTTCCGTGAGTGTGGCAAATGTGTTCTATATCAGCGCTCCAGTTTGAAACAAGGGGCTTTACTCGTGAAAAAAATTAGGGCTGGCGTGGAATTCCAGCCTCCCAACAATCCCTCTCTGGAAGCGGCGCAAACGGGATGTTTCAGTTGTGATTCCTTCACGATCATGAGTAAATCTGCGTGCTATGAAGTTTGTGGCACTCGTTACTTTTCTTTTCTCTAGCCTGTGCGTTTGACTTTTGTGGAATGGTAGGACCATGAGGTGTTTTTCGCATGGCCTGTCTAACATCACTGCACTAACATCGAGAGAAAAAATGGCTCTTGTCAGTTCACTGCCAACCGCGCGTCTTTGGCCGAATCAAGTGACCGAATACTAGGAATTCGATCCGCGAATCAAAATATTTGGGAACTTGTTATATTCGATTCAAATTCGTATATTCAAGTATTCGCACACCCCTAGTTATTAGAATTATGCAAATATTCTATACTTTCAAATATCAAAGCAAAAAATGCCATATTCGATTCGAAGTTTGAATTAAAGTTTGAAATGGGCGTACCAACTGGGGGGGGCGAGGGGGGTGCTGGCCCCCACAGTACTCAGAGTGCCCCTCACTCTGAGAACAGTGGGCATTCCGTTTTGTTTTGTTCTCTAGTCTCAAAAGTTCTCTACCATGACTGTATTAATGGCCGCAAACTATTTGTTAGTTTTTAAAATTATCAGATTCAATTCAAAATTAATTGTACAAAAGAACTACTATTGGCTTCATATTTGCTTTAAACAGAAAAATTGCTATTCGCACCTCCATTATAGGTAGTTATGCATCAGAGTATAGTTCAGATCTACTGGAATAGTACTTGAACTGGAAAAACACTAAGCTTATTTACGGGGAGGGACAGTCGATCAAGAAAGGTTGGGAGCTTGGTGAACACATGAGGCTGCTTTGGGGAACTCCAGGGTTCAGAGTAAGTCAGTTTGAGAATCTGTGGCTTAGACAAAAGGACAATAAATTCCTGCAAGGTATGAACTGGCATAAATGCCCTACAGTGGTCTTTCACCGGTGCACATCCAACTCACCGCGAGAGCTTGAGGTTGTCAAACTCCACCACCATGTCTTCAAGAAGGCACGGAGCGGCAGCGGTGCTCCGGGGATCAAGGCTGAAGCTATTGCGCACACGCAGCACTCCAAAATCCATCTCCACAATGTTGCGTGACTTGCAGTTCTGGGGCACATGGAAGATTGGGGCCATGATGCGGATGTCAATGGCCATTTTGTAAGCCTTTTGGTAGGCAATCTCCACCCCTGCACGAGCAGCTTCTGCCACGCTGGCCGTTGCCTCCGCAATACGGTTCTTGGCAGCTTGGAACTTGTCCACAAAGTTCTGAAATGCACATGTGGTCGAACCCGGTCATAACAAAGCCAGAGAGACTTGAAATTATGTTTCATATAGCCCCATTTCATTATATCTGAATTCTGCAAACACACAGCAATTTATGAAGCATGCTGTGCATCATGGTCAAGCAGGTTATGGCATTGGCTCGTATAATAGCCACAGTTCTATTTCTTTTTAGCTTTCAGTGCAAAATGACCCCGAAAGTACTGTGGACACCTTGTGAGATGAAGTATACCATATTTCGAGCAATCTACACGCTTGTGAGGAAAGAACCTAAAATTAAAAATTACTCTTAGCCGCCCGAGAAAGGAATCTCCAAGGAAGCCCCAGAATGGCAACTAACACTTTGCTCAGGGACACACTAGTCGCAAGAAGCAACATGTTAATGTTCCCCAGGAAATACTTTTTAGTACTTCTCTAATCATCTTCAACTTTCATACTTTAAGTCTAGTAATGCAAAATATTAACTAGATAATGCTGATAAAACAGGTAAATCCATAGGATGTCTCGCAGGATCTAATTTTATGTTAGCCTTCCTCAATAACAACTACTTCATAACCTGGTCACACAAAAGAAGGTTGTACAGTAAAACCTTGTTAATTCAACCCCTGCAAATTCAGAAATTTGGATAAATTTGAACGGCCTAAACGACCCCGTCAAGCGTGTGTATTACCTAGTCAATGGCACCAAACACTCATTAATTCGGAGGCAGTTGGGAACGCCATGGTTAATACGGATGAATTCGGCAAGTGCAGCAAACTATTGTATGTTCCAAAAGGTTTGACTGCTATCCGTCAGCGGTGCAAAGATGGTTCTTCCGGTTTTTCTTATCTCTTCCGGTTCTCCCTGCTTCGCGCCAATTTTGACCTGGAATGCCACGTGTTTGGCACACTGGTTCGCACGCTGTTGGCATGCCATCATCACGTACAGCAACTGCAGCAACCTCCATGGCGGCACCGCCAACGAAGCGGCAGAAGTACCAGGACAGGGATTTAGTGACGAAAGGAGCAATACTAAGGGCCTTGAAAGATGCGTTGTCTCTTGACAACAAGTAATAGAAAGGTACGACGTCAAGAGAAGCACTTTGGCCACGTATGTAAAAAAATGAGGCCGAGATCCTACAGGCTTTCGAAAGCGAGAAGGTCAATGCAAAAAGAAAGCGGCTGCGGAAGGCGGCACATCCGAAACTAGGAGAGGCCTTGCTGCGGTGGATCGTCAGTGCACGGCAAGTGCAGCTGCCCTTTGAGTGGTCCTCTGATCTGCGCGCAAGCAGAGAAGTATGCACTGAAGATGAAGATTGCTTCGTTCAGCCGGTCAGAGGGCTGGTTCGCTCGCTTCAAAAACAGACACGGATTGGTCTTCAGAAACGTTTGAGGAGAGAAAGGTGCCATAAGTGGCGATGTAATCGATGACTGGAAGAATGTCGAGCACTGCGAGCACCTCGCTGTGTACGAGCAGAACGACATATTTAGTGCAGACGAGACAGCATTGCTTTACAAAGCCCTACCAGACAAAACCAACACAGCGAAAGCAGACCCCTGCACAGGCGGCAAGAGAAGTAAAGAAAGGGTCACAGTTCTCGGTGCAAACATGACTGGTACGGAGCACTTGCCACTTTTTGTGATTGGAAAGGCAAAGAAGCCAAGATATTTCAAAAACCTCAAACTACTTCCTGTGGACTATCAAGCGAATCGAAAGGTCTAGATGATGCCTGAAATTTTTCGAACTTGGCTGCACCAGCTAGAAAGACGCTTTCGCGTCAAGAAGCACAAGGTGTTCACGTTTGTCGATAATTGCAGCGCCCACTCTAACATGTCGGGACTGGAGTGCATTCAGGTCATGTTTTTGATAGGCATGGGCGAATCGAGGATTTTGGGTCCAAATCGAATTCAAAGCGAAAAATGATTCTGGCCGAATAATTTCGAATCGAATAGTACAAGAAACAAATACCACAAAATATGTTTAAACTATAACTTTTATTTGCCGTTATTATGTATTAGAAGTTCTGTAGTTGTTAATTTCAAGTGTATTGAATTCGGGAGCACGAAACGGTCGGAAGCTTGCGCCACCTGGCCGGAAATCTTAGCCAGAGTAAGTCAAACCCCGCTTATATCGAACTCGCAAAAAAACGTCTACCAGTTCGATATAGCGGGTAATTCAATATAA
Organism: Ixodes scapularis; assembly: GCF_016920785.2. NCBI lineage: Eukaryota > Metazoa > Arthropoda > Arachnida > Ixodida > Ixodidae > Ixodes > Ixodes scapularis. The sequence continues at coordinate 107,251,387 of NW_024609835.1, read as the reverse complement.
AAGTTTTAATGAATTTGAATCTCAAAAATCCACTTTCTGCTGAAATATTACACAATGAAGTAGTCTTGCATCTTCAGCTGCTTTTTCTTCATTGCATCGGCGATAACAATATTTTTCTATGCTATCAACGGACTCCAAAATGCTGAGGCCGCTGCCTTCTATATTCGCGCATTAGCGCAGAACTGTGCCGAGAGCGCAGAGTAGGTCCGACCTGGAGCACGTTCTCCTGCAGAGCGCCGTTTTGCTCTGCAAGTTGGCTTTCCCCCTAAGAAAAGTGGGAAGTTGGCTTTTCTTTTCTTTTTTTTTTTTCCGGACGGCCGCACTAATTGCTTGAAAGAAAAAATAATGTTTCCTTTTGCGGACAGAGCGGGAAGGGAGAGCATGGAGCACCCTCTCTCTGCTCCCTCCACAAAAGATTTGTTTTCTTCTTCTGGGCGGTCAACCAATCAACGCAACCGCCCGTACAAAAAAAAAAAAAAAGCTAGCGTGTTTTGCAAGCTGGCTTTCCCAAAATGCGGCCACTCGCGTTGGGGGAAAGCCAGCTTGCAGAGGGCGCTCTTGGGCAGTTCGATATATTGGTAGCGGCTGTTATTTTTATTCAATGTAACCATAGTTTTTGCTATATACATCAGTGCAACATTACTGTGCACAAAAATTGTTAGACATAAGGAATAATTCGATGTAAACAGGTTCGCTATACCGTATTTACTCGCACAATGAACGCACTCGCGTAATGAACGCATCCCCCAAGTCGACTCTCAAAATTTTGACTTTTTTTTTCACTCGAGTAATAAACGCACCCCCAACTCCGACGTAAAAATTTTGACCCCCTCCCCCCACGTGCGCGAAACCGCGAAACGAACGCACTTTTCTATCCTGGTGCAGCGAGGTCGCGAATGCATGGGCAGCGTGGGCGAACAAAACGCATTGCCAAAGGCGTTAAAACAAAATTCGCAAAGATCCAACGGAAGCAAGAAAAAAAATATGGAGGAGTTTTTTTTCTTTTGCGCAGCGCAGTCTGGACTTTGGATTCGCGCGCCGCCGTGCGCAAGGAGGTAAGAAAAGAAGCGGAGAAGCGCTTTAAGCGAACGAAACAGCTTGCGAAAGGCGGCAAAAAAAAAAAAAAAAACAACTAAAAAAAAACAAAGGTTTTTTTTTTTTTTTTGCACAGTGCAGTTTGGTTACGGGGGGTCGCGCGCCTCGAGCAAGGAGGTAAGAAAGAGGAGCGGAGAAGCCCTCTAAGCTAACGAAACAGCTTGCGAAAAGCTGCAAAAAGAAAGAAAGAAAAAAAAAAACCACGGAACTGAAAACAAAAGCAAAAGAGGGGCTCTTTTTTTTTTTTTTTTTTTCTTTTGCACAGCGCAGTTTGGTTATGGGCGCCGCGCGCGAGGAGATAAGAAAGATAAGCGAAGAGCCCTCGCCTAAGCAACGCCTAAGCAAACAAAACAGCTTGCAAAGGCGGCAAAAAAAAAACAAACGAAAAAACAAGGATTAAGAAAAAAGAAAACAAAGAAGAGTGTTTATTTTTTTTTTTTTTTGCACAGCTTAGTTTGGTTACGGGGTCGGGCGCCGCGCGCAAAGAGATAAGAAGTTACTTCGATCTTTCAGGATAAAAGGTCGTTCATTATGCGAGTAAATATAGACGCAAAAATTTTACTTCGCGTAATGAACGCCCCCCTAACTTTGAATCGATTTTTCGGAAAAAAAAAGTGCGTTCATTCTGCGAGTAAATACGGTAATCGGGTTTGACGTATTTAGAAAGGTTAAATAATTCTATATTGTTGAATAATTCAATATTGTCGAATAATTCAATATTGTCGAATAATTCGATATTGTCGAACTTAAATTCGATTCGAAGCGAATGCCGAATAGAACAGGATTCGATTGGCTATTCATAATAACAGGATATTTGCCCATCCCTAGTTTTTGCCTCCGAACACTACTGCTACCTTTCAACTCATGATTAAGGGTAATTCAGTACGTGAAAAACAGATACAGGAAGCATGTATTGGAGCAAATGTTGCTGTGCATCAAGGCTGCGAAGGAATATGAAGTTTCCCTCTCAGTGCATTGCACATTTTGTTGTACATGTGGAACAACACGCCCACAGGTGATTATCACAAATTGTTTTAAGCACAGTAGCTTTGCCTGGTCCAAAACTTGCCAGGCGGTGGAGACCCCACACATCGCTGAAGACGACGACGGCCGTTTCAAAGGTGTCCTCCCTGCCAAAGTGAAACTTGCTGACCACCTTGAGATTGATGACGATGTTGTTGTCGGTCGGCCGAATGCCATGAGATCATCAAGGATGCCCTATCCTACGTGACGACGGCATGCTTTGAACGAAAATGACGACTGTCCGTGTGAGGAGCTGCCACCGCGTCGCATTGTACGAGAAGCCACGGAGGCTCTTGCTATGCTCAGAGAATTTCGCTACACCAGCTCTGACAGTGAGAGTGCAGTGAAGCATCCGACTGCGCTAAAAAAAGTTGTCGCCTCTGCCCAAATGTCATCCAGAAAACAGGCGGCAATAACAGATTTCTTCTCAAAATAAACGTATGTCACAGGAAAACCTTTACACGCAATTTTCTTCGCCCGTTCAATATTTATACTTTTAGATAATTCTGACATTTTTGCTGGTATCATGAGATTCGAATTAACGTTTTACTGTACTAAGTTGTTCCCATCATCTTTTTGAAGAGGAGACGTACCATGACATCGAGATAGAACCTGTAGAGAAAGGTAAAGTGCATTCGTCCAAAAGTGCCCTTGATGTCAATGTCCACCCTGTCCATGTGCACGTAGCCCTCGGCACCAGATTCTTCGTAGGTGGCGATATCCAAGTTGAGCACTTCGTCTCCAGCTATCGAGAGAATCTGCAGAAAGATCAAAGCACAATTATGGCCGAGGCTAACACTTTTAGACAGGTCAAATTACATAACATGCAGCACATTAGGAATTTAGCTTCACTGATCCCCTTTGGCTATCAATTCTGAGCTTCACACAAATTCATAACACAGACTGCATTCTCAAGCATAGCTTTGTCAGAAATAATAACATCCCAGAGCCTACTTTGTAACAACTGAAAGCTCAACTGCAAACTTGAAGGCAAAGTTATTTTTCTTTTTGTGTCAATAAAAAGAAAGATATGTTGGTGCTCCTGAGCCAAAATGAACAGTATACTAAAACTAAACATGGAAAAGACAAAACTTTTTTTCTTGATCAGACCAAAGCCTATTAGTCTTTGCGAGCAGCACTCACATCTTTGTGGACCGTTCCCGGTGTTGGGTCATGTATGCCGACAGTCTTCAGACTCATCCTCAAGATGGTTTTCGTCGGGTATGTTGTCATTCCAGCTTCCACACCTGAAAGAATGTGGCTACACTAAGGCTTTGCTAATCAAATACAGTAGATCCTCGTTGACATGTTCTCTGTTGATAAGTTTTCCCGGCTGTTACGTTCAAAAACGCCGGTCCCGTTCTACTTCCACAGAGATACACGTATTAGTTTCCTGCCTGTTAAGTCTGCTTTCCGAGTTGTTACGTCCAAAAGTGTCAACATCGTGGCGCCTCGGCGCATCGGGCGCCAGGCTTGTTTCAAAGTGAAGCGAGCGGAGCAAAGGCAAACCATGCAATGCAAGTCACACACCACACGTGGGCACGCAGATGCCCAACTTCCCTTTACTCCTTTACCCCTCTTTTCCGTCTGTCTCCTCGTTGGGCTTTGCTGAGCTCTGCCGCAGTTCCCCATCTTGCCCGGGTGGGACCTTGCAGCCAGGAACATGGCCAGGGGGGAGCCATGAAGCCCTGCCCCGCCCCGCCCTCCCCCCCCCAAAATCTTTCATTTTGCTGGGACCTCCTCTCCCCCTTCCCGCTCATACAGCATTTTGTCATGGGCGGGCCCAACTCCCGGAACGAAATCCTGGCTACGTGCCTGCTAGGAGCACTGCTCGGACAGGGAGCGAGGCTGGCGAAGCGGTAAACGCTCGTTCTCTCTAGCTCTCTCTTTCTCTGGCACGAGGTCTGCCCACATGCACGCTGCACTTCTAGTTTCTGTTCCGCTCGATTGCGTGAACCGTGGTATTTTGGAGTATATGAGCTATGCGCCCATTGATGACGGTCATGGCATCGCGAAAAAAGGAAGGCGCTCTGTTTTAAAGAGAAGTTTGAAATACTTAAGACGGTGGATCGTAATCCCAGCCGGAAGTCTCATATTGCAAGAGACCTCGGACTCACACCGTCAACTTCGAACAGCATCGTCACCAAACGAAAGGAGATCGAGGCAAAAGCTCAAAGGGGCAGGCGGATATTACGCGCTTTTAAAAACATGTCCAAGTCCTCAACAGTTCTGTAAAAACACCTCAAATAAACCATTGTATAAGAGCTGCTTCCTATCTCATGTAGAGCCCCCCTAAGTGCGTTATCAATTGTTACGTTTTCCCGGATGATATTTTTTTTCCGCGGTCTTCTGAAAAACGTATCAACGAAGTTCTACTTGTATACTATTCCCGTTGCATCCCGAGCTACACAACAAGGTTATCGTACACGAAAACCGACTACTACTGTCACCGCTACTAATTTCACAGAATATATAACTGTTTGCAAATGTCTCAAAAAAGAAACCACACTCGCAAGGTTAATTAAAACTAGCTGTGGAAGTTTAAAGAAATTCTCGTCAAAGTAGTGCCCATCACCTCGCACAAGAATGTCGCAGATGGTCCTGCTCTGGTTGCAGATCGCCAGAGTGAATCCAGAGAGCATTGCAAACACATCCATGTTGACCACAACTGAGGAGGTGCCCCTCCGTCCAGCTGCAAGCAAAGTTTAGGGCGACACAGTAAGAATGGACTTTTGTTTGCGCGAGTCATTTTGTGCGATGGCAGCTTGCTATACTTCGTTTCAGCTTCGGTCCAGAAGCAGCCAAAGCTACAAGCGTGTGCTCCGGGCTTTCGGCATCCCTGCCAAGCACGCGCGCTCGTGCAGTGCAAGCACTGTTCTGGGCCAGATGCTCGCGCTTGTAGCATCGGCTGCGTCTGGACCGAAGCTGAAACGAAGTATAGTTACATTGATGGCTTGGACACAGTGGCAGATGACTTTTATGTTGATTCCTAAGTTGGCATTTAAACTGCCAAACAATAGCAGATACACAAGTACTGCATTGCTCACTGGTGTGCATTGGATGTGAAAACTTTTTCCCCCAAGCAAAACAAACCCGCCTTATGGTATATTCGGCTGGTCGTTTTTCGGCCTCTTAAAGCGCTCTGAAAAGCCAGTGTGCATTCGGCTGGTCGATGCCAGGCGCTCCAAGTATATTCGCCTGGTTCTTTCGGAGCGCTCTCGAAGCTCCGACTCTCGCCGGCCTCCGAATCGGAGCGGTTTGAGGCGCTCCGACTTGAAAGTGGAAGCGCGCATGAGATCTGGCTGCCGACCGGTCACGTGACTCCAGCCATTTTGCCATTTTGCTTTTGTGTCGGAAGCGGACGGCGAGAACGCAGCTACTCCGCAAAAAGAGGGCTGCGAAAAACAGCCGTCAGTCTCGACGCCGTCACCGTTGTGTTGTGCTCCCCGAATTGAGGTGAAATGTCGTTGAAACAAAGATGTTTAATGTTAGTGGTGGCACTGCCAGTGCTGCAGGCGAAGCTAGCAGACAGCGACAACACCAGCAGCTCGGACTACGACGACGAGGATTGTGTTTGCGAAGCGAAGTTAGCCGAGTTGTTTGACGTACCTTGTACCTAACGTTGCCTTGTACGGTACCCAAGGTCAAGGCCTATGTTTTTATAGTGCGAACCTACTCGAACAAAGCGGTAAGTACAAAAGTACGAGAGTTTTCAAACAGTAATGTTGTCTTTTTTTGATAGCTTCGCAGGAACTTCCACTTTGCACGGCTGGCTTGCAATGACCTTATCAGCGTCCGCGTTGACATTTTTCAAGGATTTACGAATGGATGGATCATTGAATACTGCTCAACCCTTTGAATCCCAAGACCAAAAGTTCCGCTAGAGGGCGGCTCGCGCCGTCCTCTCGGCTTGCCGCTCTGAAAAGTTGAAGAGCGTTCGGCTGGGCGCGCCGATTCTCTCGCTCCGATGCGGAGGCGCTCCGGGATCTAGTAGCTACGATTCGGATGATTGGAGTGATCGAAAGTGACCAGCCGAATACACCATTAAAAATGTGTATGGATGTCGATCGATTCGTAAGTCTATTCCTCACAAGCTCTTTACCTTAAATGCTGTTTTAGAATCTCCATAAAAAAAAAAAATTCTACAGGATGCAGGAAGTACATGCACATACTTATTCAAAAGCCATAAAGTTGACACAAGCTTCAGAACCAATGCGGTGAATTTTCTCAGGTTTCCAGTTGAGCTTTGTTGTGGGACCTTACACTAAAAATACTAATGTGCGAAAACACTTTAATCTCTCAAACACTCTACTAGCATCCTTAGAAGGGCTGTTTGCCATGTTGTGCAGCTGACCTGGCGAAGGCTTGCTGCCCAGTGGCTTGGCCGCAGTTGCCTGCACCAGCTCCTGGCTGGGCGTCTGCTCTACCTCAGCCCCGATGCTGCCCAGCTGCTCGCTCATGTGGTTGCTCAAGGTGAGCAGGGAGGACATGGATTCTTCGTGCAAGACAAGCACCAGCTCAGAGACGTCCAGGGTCACCTTCTGCAGCACCGAGCCCCGCACCGTCTCAAACTCGGGGTGCTTCTTGTTTGTCTGCAAAAGGTGTACAGCAGGAACAGTTGGATCAACAGCAAAGCTTACAATGATGCGCACTAAAAGGGCCAAACGATAAAGAAAAAGTAAAGGTGTCGTCTTTACTGTGTCCTTGTCTTTTGGCGCTTCTAATGCATAATGACACAGTAGCATAACTCACCATTTTCTTACAATGTATTTGGTAGAAACGAAATAAGAAACGAGAAACAGGTTCAGCAGGTAGACAACGTATGCAGACAAGCTGGCTAGAAAACATCACAATCTAAACCATGACAAAGATTTTGATAAGGGGACCAAGGAGAAAGAAAAAAACAGACAATATGACATGAAATCTCAGGTCCCAATATAATGATCTTCACCCGGTCTCGCCGGCTAGGGGTTCCGGGGCTACGATAACTCGTGTTGTGTTATCTAGTATTTTTTTTTTTTTTTTGTCCCAAAATTTTATTTCAGTTGATCTCAGGGTTTAGATTATGAAATGAAGCATGCAGAAGTAGAAAACAAAAGTTAGAAACAAAAAGTAACACAGAGTTACAGCAATCTGTCCTTGTGAAGCTGGTCAACTGAACAGAACAGAACAAAATACTCTCACAAAAAAATGATACATTCACACCGCTGGAATAGCAACTGCTTATTGCCTCCTTTTCTTCTTTTTCCATTCTGCTTTGGTATAGTGAAGCATTTTCATCTTTTTCCTTCTACTAGCTACCCTTCCTCTTCATCTATCAATATTTGCCCAAGCTGTTGGAATAGAGGAGCTTGTCAATCTCCTTCATTTATCGAAGTTCTAAACATTTCTGGTCCCCTGCAGGAACATTCTCTTTTTGGTGATGTGCAACAGAAGGGGCACTGACACATTCCTCTCCCTTCTCATGAATGGCTAGGGCTTCCGGCAATTCTCGTCAAGTTAATTTCGATGCTGGCCCGCAATGGCGATGTCAACCAATGTTGTCCCCCATTGACGTTCACGACAATGAGCTACAAGGTGCTCCGTTAGGTTTCTTCAGGATACAGCATGCCTTTGTGTGCGGTCGTTGATACATCGGCCGGTTTGGCTAAAAGAAATTAATAGCCATTCCACTCAGTGAAGTTGGATGACCAGTGGAGCTGTTCAGCACACAATACAGACTTGCCCCAAGGAACAAGAGGAAATTAGACATGCGCGACGAGACCGCCACCTGGCGGAAACCAGACACGTGCGACGGGACCGGCACCTCGGGAGAGTGGAAGGAAAGGAAACTAGGCACGCAAACGCATGGAACGACGACAAAGAGAGGGCGGCGCGAACGTAGACATGGCCGACGTGGGTCGCACAGCAGCATATCTTTGACAAATCTTTAGTATCTACCCGAGAGTCTACTGATCTTGAAAATGGTGCCTATTGATAACTAATCTACTGAATACATAGATCTATTGCTAAATTACCCAAGCATCAAGGAGAATGGCATCAAGAAATGGCATCTTGCAAGCACTCATCAACGCTTTATTCTGGTTATTTACTTCAAATCTTTAATACAGGGAAGGCGTGCGCATGCGGTACGCGTTGCGGTGCGATCGTACAGTTTTTAATGACTGCATACGAAAAATCCATGAAACCCTAGCCATAAACAGCTTCACTGTAATATAGCATTAACCGCATGCAAAGGGTGTGTTTTAGACAACCACTTTTTGGAAATAAGCATACTTTGTTGTGTGCTGTATAACATTCTTCTCCATTGGTCATTTGATCTGTCACTTGTTGGTCCTTTGGGCTTTGTCTACCTTGCCACAAAGGTGAAACAGGCCTTGTTTGGTGCAGAGCATACAACTTGAACCACTTGCTTGCCTGCAATCTTTTTTAATCTGCGACTAACGCCATGAAAACATGGCATTACCACTAAGTTTTCCGGTCTTCTTTGTTATCGGTTGGCTCCTTGGAGATATTTTCACATACCGCCACCAGTAATGTTAAAATATCCAGGATAAAGTAACCTAGGGATTTGCATGTCAAAGCTTTTTTGAACGATGTTTGCATAATATGTCGGGGACCCAGAGGGGTCACCCACACATCCATGCTTGGGAGCCACTACCCTAAGGCATGGATGCAGGTGACATATACAGTAAAACCTCGTTAATTCAAATCTCATGGGACCGGCAAAAATGTCCGAATTACCCGAAAGTTGAAGTATCGAAAGGACAAAGAAAACAGCACGAAAACGTTTCCCTGCGACATACCTTTATTTTGAGAAGAAATCTGTTATTACCGCCTGCTTTATGGGCGATACTTGGGTGGAGACGGCAACTTTCCTTAGCGCGGTCGAGTGCTCAACCGCACTCGCACTGTCAAAGCTACGCATCCCGTGCGCGGACAATATAGCACAGCAAGGCCTCTTCTAGTTTCGGGTGCACCACCTTCCAAGGCCACTTTCTTTTCGCACTGAACTTCTCGCTCTCGATATCGGCCTCAATTTTCACGTACGTGGCCAAACTGCTTCTCTTGACGTCGTAACTTTCCGTCACTTGTCGAGAGACGCCGTCCTTCAAGGCCCTCAGTGTTTCCCCTTTCGTCGCTAAATTTTTAGCCTAGTACAGCGGCAACGGAAAACGAGTAGCACAACTGACCAATAATCCGAGCGGCGAAATCACAATACCCGGCGCCATTTTTCCCGAGCGCGCCGATAGCGAGAGTGCCTGTCACGTTGCATTTTTCAACGCGGGGGTGGCCGGCGAAAAATGGAGGGATAAGATAGCTGTTAAAATGGCGGGCTTCAGGAACCCCGCATTGAGGCATAAAACGTGACTGTCACTCTCGCTATTGGCACGCTCGGGAACAATAGCCCCGCGTGTCGGGATTTTGCCATTCCGGTCGTCGGTCACTTGTGCTACCCTTTTTCCGTTGCAGCTATGCTTCTGCCGCTTCCATGCCAGGAGAGTAACGCAAAACTGGTGCGAAACACGGAGAACCGGAAGAGCGAAGAGCCATAGGAAAACCAGAAAAACCATGTGTGCACCTCGGATGAATAGCAGTCATACCCTTTGGAACGGACGGTAGCTAGTGCCACCTGCCGAATTTGTCTGAATTAACCGTACTGCGCCCCGTTCCTTCCGAATTAATGAGCGTTTGCTGCCATTGACTAACACATACGTTTGATGGGACCGGATCGGCAGTTCAAATTATCCGAATTAGCGGGGGTTGAATTAACGAGGTTTTACTGTAGTACATATACTTTAAACTACTTACATGCTATCTCAAAACTCGAAAGAATTTTTAACCTGTACACTTACCTGGCATGAAATCAACTTTTCCTACTTTTCATTATGCTCCTGCAACTTTATCCCCCGCATATACAATATTCAAAAAGCACAACCTTCAACCGTGAACAGGGCCAGTTTGGGTTTGTCTTACGCACACTCATTCAATGACGAGAAAACTCAAAATTACATGCCAAGCAGCACAGTTCGTGCTGTACCCACCTGAACATAAAGAAGGCAGATTGTGTTCCCAGTGCCAGGGTTTTCGTTAGAGTCAATAATTTTCAGAGGGCCAGTTTGCCCGGGAGCTGCAAAGTTCAAAGGAAGCTCATTTTATTACAACTGATTAGAAGACTATTGCAGGCTCCTTGAATAACGTGAATGAGAGAGACCAAATACCTGAGAAGAGCAAATGCTGCAAGAGAGCCTTCTTCAAGCAAAGCTGGACACTCATGTCCAGTGGACGCAGTTCAATCTTCAGACCCAAATTGTTGGCTTGGAAGAACAGGATGGGGCTCAACTTTCCCTCTGTCAACTGGGAGATCTCAAGCACCACCTAAAATAGTAAAAAAATAACAACTTGTGATGTGCAAACAGATAGAAGGTGAGAATGTTTGACACAGCATGAACAAAAACAAATGCCATATTTTTTTCTACAAATGAAAGACTACAAGTGCAGTGGAATACACTCATTTGAGGCACCAACTTGAACACTAAACATTGGTGTTTGTTATGACTAAACCGTACAAAAATGTCATGTTTGTGCCATTTCATATAGTGTACACTTGATAGATACACAAAGATTAACATGCCAAGTGGCTTCTGAACTACATAATTAGAGTTGCCAAACAGCTTGGCATCAAGACAGTAATAGAGTTTTCTTTTATTTCTAGGAAGGTGAGAGCATAGGTACACTTTCAAGCTTTCTACATTAATAAACAATGAAATCAGTTATGTTACTCTTTTCTCTGAACACCTTCGTTTATACACTGTTATCGTGGGGACAAAATTTTTATAATATAAATACTGACAAAGAGAAAGCAAACAAATGTAGTCCTGTGTCAATCTAAAGTACAGTCACAGCGATAGCTACAAAACGTCCCGTCGAAGTTGTTGGGCATCGGCGTCACGTTCACACACTGTGGGGCAACATTACTAGATCAAAGTTGGTTGATAAGCTTCCTTGAAAGCCTGGGACCATTTCGGGGTGTGTGCGCTCGGTGGAACTTGCAACACTATCAGCCCACCCAATGGGCAGAACTGGCAGATCAGTGGAACATTGGATGCAGATAACCTGGGGTGGAAAGGAATGCTATTGGGGTTTTCATGGTAAACAAAGTTTGCACAAGAGTTGGCATGAAAAGTGTGTCCTTTGAAAATGGTCATTCTTCGCTGTCCATGGAGGTGCTGACGCCGGTGTTGCTAGGAACACTAACCACCCGCACCTGCTCGTGTGCAGGGCATGAAGAAGAATTGATTTCGAATGCCACTCTTTCGTGGAGCTTGTCAACCAATAGATGTAAGAATGTTGCCATGGGGTATGTGCACAAAAGCGTTAGAAACAAAATGGATGTCTGACCATTCTGTTCTGAACGCATTTGTTTCTTTCATGCTCCGGAAGGCGTGAAAATGAGTCTCCCAGCACGAGCTCTTGGCACAGACAGTGCTACGTCGGCATTTTCTATCGGCTATTTCTTCATACTTTTACAGAGAGCGCGTGCAGCGCTCTCTGTAAAAACCCTATATACAAGATCGGTTGTTAGTGCTGTGGCATAGCTATGTGGCAACGCCTCAGCTTTGCACGCAGCGGACTCAGGCTCGACTCCCGCAGGCGGTGGGTGATCTTTTTTGAGGATTTGGCAACATCGACGACAAACACCCTATGCCCTTCTACGCCCTACAACATCAACAACGGACGTCATTTCCAGTGGTGCAAAATACCCCTGACACATATCGCCGTTATCGCCGTGCAAGTGCATAGTTGCGGTAGTTACGGGGGTGATCAACCGTGAAACCGAGTGACGCGCACACTCGACGAAGCTTGGGTCGAGGAATTGCCGAGTCCCGGACATTCTTCACCTATCGGATGCATTGATGTCAACAAACAAGCCGTCGCCTATGGTCCGCTTTCGGACAGTGAAATCGTGAAAGTGGTTAGGCCTGATTTCAGATACTCCGAGTAAATGAGTTTATTTAATCCGCAACAGAACGGCACAGCGAGGTGCACACTCTGCTGTAGGCTGAGAGTGTTTGGTAGCCTCTCCGTGAACGAAACTTGACCCGTGCGAGCGGGCTTCAGGGGTCGGTGGTTGGACTTCGTACGAGTTCTTTTCTCCGTGAACGAAACTTGATCCATGCGAGCGGGCTTCGGGGGTCGAGGGTTGGACTTCGTAGGAGTTCTTATACGTGGATTATACCTGAAAGTGCCCGCCGCATACTAGCAATATATATCGCCTAAGAACGGTCGGTCGTGTTGCTTTTTCGTGCCGAGTGAACTTCGTAGGGCGCTTTTTCCTTCGGCAAAAGGCACCCCGAAAGTGCCCTAAAAAGGTTTGCAATTTATAAAGCATGGTTATTCTGGCGCACCCCCGACCAGCCGTGGGTGTGCCTCCGTCACTGGAGACGTGCCACAGCACCTTGCCGTGTCATATTGGCACCTAATATGACATTTGCACGAAGTGTGTAAATGCAAAAATTTTACCCCGTGTAACGAACGCCCCCCAAATATGTGTCAATTTTTTGGGAAAAAAAGTGTGTTCAATGTGCAAGTAAATACGGTATGCACCGAACAAGAAAGTGATGCAAGAGCCTCATCCCTGCGATTGAGAAGGCACCCGACTTGGCCTGACGCCGAAATATTGCTGACGCGATCGCCGGCTTTCCCGCTTCCCCAGCATCACTCTTCGTTGCTTCTTTCGTCTGCTCGCTCGCTCGTTGCGCCTGGTTAGTCTTTTCAATTTTCTTGTCGACTTTTTTTTTCTTTCCTTTTAGCGAAGAGAACATATCAATGTTAGAAACATGCTTTCGTGAAACAAACGTTTGTGCTGTATGCCGATCGCTGGTGTTCATCACACGTATGCAAGCAACGGACTTTGCGATAGTAAAACATTTTTTTGTGAGCATTTCTTGCATAAAACAAAGTTATTCGAGTTTTGAGTTTTACGTATCTCTTGAGCAGCCGCGCTAGATGCATACAAAAAAAATGGGCGTTTATTTTGCTTTTTCTAAACTTTCTGTGCTTACCCACCGAGAGATGGCCCACCCCATTTTTTTTATGAATTCCAGGAGGCAGGGGGGGGTGGGAGATGACTCAAGATTTTACGGTACAGTGTAGACCGCATATAACGTATGTCTCGGGAGTCGCGAAAATCCGCACTATAAGCGGTACCGCACTATAACCAAAACATCAATTTTTCAGGCCAAAATACATGCCATGAGACAACTTACCTTTGTAAAAGAATTTATTTTATGTTAGATGAAAAAATAAGCTTAGTTTGAGGAAAGTCTTTATTTCAATAGACTAGTACAGTTACGTCTCAAGTGTGTCACACATTTTAAAAGAAATTGGCGGCTTTTGCCTGGCGCAGCCTTTTAACGGCGTCGCGGGTTGCGGACGGACGTCGCGAGCGTTCAGGATTGCTAACCCTAATCACTTTTCTCCGGAGATGAAAACGCGTGAAAATTCGCATCCTTCATACGGTACGCGCCAGTAATACCTTGAACTGGAGCACACGCATGAAATGCGCCAAATAAGAAATCCGGGCGATGTTCGAGGGCACAAATGCTTAGAAATCACCACTGTAGTCGAAGTAAACAAACACGACGACACGGGCGTTTCTGCCGTCTTGAGAGCGCCGCCACGACATCGCCGCACGAGTAGGTGGATCTTCCCTTCTAGTACGTGCTGGGTTATAGCGACACACAACGAAAATTCAGAGTCAAGGATAGCGCTTTTACGCAGAACGATGAGATGCATGCCGTCTACGACGACGATCACAACCGACGCCCGCGACCGGCATGCAACGCGCGCGAACACTTCTCCTCGACCTGGGATTGGTCTGTCGTTGCGGTTGTTTGTTTCTTTGTTTCCAACGCAGCGGAGGGACGCACGCACGTGAACGACTCGTGCGTGCGTCCCTCCGTCGCTATGGCAACTGAAGCCTCTCTCTTCGCTTCTCCCCGCGTTTTCCAGCAACCTCCTTGCCCCGCGAGTGCAGTTTGCGGCTCGCGCCGTCAGCGCCGTTGGCGCCGTTATCTAGTGTCGCACAGGGAAGCGAGCTCGCTGCTCCGGTCGTCGGCGCGGTCGGCGGGCTGTGCCAAAAACCGTACTATAACCGGTATTTCCCTTCGCGCGCCTGCATTTTAAGCGGTATGTAATTACATGGAGTTCTATGGGAGGTGAACCGGTGGTTTAAAAAAACCGCGTTATACCCGGTCCTGCACTATAAGCGGTTACGTTGTAAGTGGTCTATACTGTAGTTCTTTCAAAAAGTGTTCATTAAACGCTCATGAACTCTGTCCTTACTCTGGTACACGAGTCTTTCTCCACTATAATCAAGAAAGGGAGACAAGGCAGTGACCATTGGCGCCGACAGAGGTATTTACCGAACCGACCAGCAGCAATGTAGCCTAAACGTCACCAACATTGCCGCGGACATGTGGAACTGCGCTACTGGGCTCAACGTCTCCTTAGAGATCGCCGCCGCTGTTGAAATAACCCCTTGGTTACTCAATCGGCACCTCTGTTGAAAGCAATAAACAGCACGTGTGTCAAGCAAAACAAGTCATACATGTACACGGAGCAATTAAGTGCTTTTGTATAACAAATTCTGTGGGACTGACAGGAAAGGTTTTTTGTACAAGTCCCTTCGTTTTATGACTTTCATGCAAAAATACTGAAAATAAAAAGCTGCAACTGACCTAGCATATGTACCCAAAAAACTGAGGAAGAGGACAAGAAAGCACACGGCGAAATCTGCCTGGAATGATTAGTGCATAGACATAAAGATAGCTGCCTTCATCTCTACTGACTCTCCGAACATATTTGAACACTAACACGGAACGCTGGATGCAGGCATTTAGCAATAGAATGTGTTCGAAGCGTGAGTAGAGGCTAAGGCAGCTAGCTAGCTTTGCATCTACCCACTATTCATTCCAGCCAGAGCTCAGCGTTTCGACGTCCCCACCATGATTCTGTCTCCTCTTCTCCCTCTGTTTCTGCCTGCATAGTAAGGCAGATGAATCACAAATGCATGTCTTAGAAAGCAAATAGCACCAAAGCTAGCAAAGTAATCTCTTGCTACCTCGTAACTGGACATTTTGCAACGTAAGTTTACCAATTTTTTGTCTCATTCAAAATTCCATAGGCATCACATATTTGTGCACAGTTAATTTTTAACAAAGTTTACAGTGAATTTATCTATATATGAAGTAATCCCTCGTTACAACAAAATCACTTTTTTCAAATTATCACTTTTATCAAAGCTCTATGTGATCCCAACCGAAATGCCCACACATTTCTAACCAGATTATTCAAAGTGTATCGGCGGCCGACCACGCTTATTACAAAGGTCGCAGTGCGTTCCCTCCCCCTTCTCCACCGAGGCAAACAGCAAACTGGGAAAACTGCAAACAACAAAATGGAGTAAACGGGTGACGAAGGGCAGAGTGCGAAGAGCACCGCTTCCGATGCCGATGCGCCGACGCGGGCAGGAAGCAGAAGTGCAGCAGGACCAACTGTCAGCAGTGTCCACATTCTGATGCTACTCATGGCGCTCGCAGGCGACACTGCCCGGCTCCTGTCGGAATCGAGTCAAGGGAGCGATGGAGCCCACAGGAGATCATCCCTTTGCGAGCCCTCGACGCACGTGCCTGCGGCGTACTACACGCACATGTACGTCGTATGGGAGATTCGGAGTGTTTACCAAAAGTCGCTTAGATCTGGGAGGTTGAGAAAAGTGGCCGACCTAAGTCCGAAATCGCTAAAGAATTCGAGATTCGGGAGTCGGCTGTTCGACATTGCCTGCCATTTTTCAGAACAAGCAAGGTATTGGACGGGTTCGAGAAGCTTCTCAAGCAAGAGAAAGTGCGCCCGCGAACCGAAGATGAAAGATTGCCAACTGCTTTGCCACCGTCAAATTTTCTCTCGCGAGCATGCTTGCCAAGCTGGAGCACAGTTCCAAGAGGTGCAGCAATCTCTATAAGGGTGTGTGTGAAAACATGTTGGCAAAGCCATCGAGGATAACTTTGATTCGTTCACGCTTGTCGATACGGACATTCCCGTTGTTGCTCTTGCCATGGATGCTGCGATCATAGACCTTGCGTGCGGCCAGGGTAAATACGAAGTGATGTCGCACTCCCCAGTTGTCGAGAAACATCGACAACTGCGGAGACACGAAACATCCTACGGCTGCTTTGAAACAAAGTGGAGTGCAACAGCGGTGACTATGTTCTTGCAATATCTGGAACAGTTCGAAAAGAACAGATGTCCAGATGAAATTATCAGCAAACTCCACTTAATTATCTTTTTACTCGGTAAAGCTGCCGCGAGATGTTCATAACCAAAGTTTGCTTGATTAAGAGGGGATACAACCCCGAAATTCCATTTTTTTCCGAAAAAATGCATTTTGAAAAAATATTATATTTGGGTTCACTATATTCTGAAGCATAGTTTCAGAAAGTTTTATTTATCATTGCGCAGTATTCATTTCGCAAAAAATTATTTTCGGCAAGCTCGCGGCCGTGCGCGGCAACCCGCCGAGCGAGCAGATGGCGAAGTTCGGCATTTTCAAATTAGGCCGACTCCGTGCTCGTTCGACGCAGCCGAGATATCTTACCCTCGTTGGAAGCGCCGTTTCTTCTAGTTTCTGCCCATAGAAGCTTGCTACGTTTGCGGCTATCTGTGGCCCGGGAGAACCCCGTACATACAAGCAGAAAAAACATGGGAACTATGATACCAGCAATCCCATTGGTTGTGACCCGAAACAGGGCTCACGATTGGCCATCTGCGCGCGCTATCGGCAGCTTCTTTCGCTTCTGATCGTATCGCTAGTTCGACGCTGTTTAGATTCGTTTTCCTTTTTTGTTCCCGGTAGTTTTTCTGCCGAGAAATGCCTGCTTCCAAAGTTAGCGCTTGCAGTAGCTGTGGCCGGCGTTCTCAACGGCGGAGACAGTTGAGCTTGGAGACCGTCGTCACAATCTCCAAGCTCAACTGTTGCTTGGCGGACATCGGAGCCTACAGCTTCATCTCCGAATCGGATGTGCTGACCACGTTCGAGAGGAAGCCCAGCCTGCACGATTTCGACGCGGGGGTTACGGACGACCCGGAGCTGACAGACGCTCCCGTTGAAAAGCCCCTGAACGGCTCCTCAATGTGTCCGCCATGCAGGCTCTTGTTGCGATTTTACTCTGCCTCAAGTGCCACGGAAAACTACTGAGCTTGCAAGAAGAAATTGGCATCAACCTTCAGTTTGTTAGCTGCTCGACTTGTGGAGACATCGTCGCGACACCGCACTCACCATCAATCGGCAAGTTTCGAGAGAACGAACTCGCGGTACGTCTAGGCGTCGTTGGAAAAGACTGTGGCATCAGTTTCACAAAGCTCAAGAATCTCTTCGGGGGCCTCAACGCACTGCCCTCCTCATGCTCATGTAGTTGAAGGTGCCACCAATGACTCGGGTAAATTTCGAGTTTCTGGCATCGTCCGAAAATAGAAAAAAAAACAAGTTGAAACTTCAAACGCATTTTTCTCAGTTTCACTTTTTGGCAGGAATTCTTGTTTTAGGAAAGCTATCGTTTGACATTCTGAATACAGAGGGACATCATTCAAGGTTTTCTGGGACAAATTTTCTGGGGAACAAGATAGACTACTTCTCAATTAAAAAAACCTACTCCTTCATGAAAAAAAAATTTTTTTTTTAAACAAAAATTTTACATTTTTTTTTTTTAAATTTTGGGATGTTCTTATTTTTGTTATAATTGAATATCTTGCAATTTATTTTTTATCTAGGTTGCACTGTGGGTATTGTTCTTCACATTAAAGCAAAAAGTTTGCCACCAGCTAATTTTATTTTTCTACGATAGACTTCCTAATGAAGTGTCTTTTTTCTGAAGTGCGAGAACCGTAGCATACTGTAAAGCTGACCAGTAATGCTAAAAGTTTGCAGATTATCCTTCCTCATAGTGCTGAAATAACCTTCAAAATTTTAACCAAATTGGGTGAAGGGTTCAAAAGTTGACCCTCCCAGGCCATATCCCCCCTTAAATATATGATCAGTGTACTGTACTGTTCCCATCCACCTTCAAGGCTGCTGGCACTGTTTTTTTGGCTCTATTGCTTTTATCAAATTACAACTTATATCAAAGTTTTTTGCCATCCCGTTGACTTTATAACGAGCGATTTTATTTTCACTAATTAAAAATCAAAATAAGAAGTTTTAGTTAATTGTTTGATTTATTGTGACAATTAGCCCCCTATATCATGTACCCCTGGCCTTATAATTCTCCAGCACAGACCACATTACTGTAGCTTTTACTAATTTTTTAAAATAAACCTGTAAAGCATAAGAAAAACACTCCATACTTTGTCAGTACATCATAACTATTCCTACCTCAGTGATCTCGAAGTTGAGGTCCACATCAGTTGACTCATAGCCATTGCAGCTCACTGACTCCCCAGTGGAGCTGGATTGGTCAGACATTGGCAAAACGTTGAGTGCTGTTTCGGTGCCAATCTTGGTTGGAAGTTCAGATTCCTATAACAGAAAAAGGCAAATCAAGTAGCAATCTAAGAAGTGCAGGACTGCAACTACTATGTGTTATGAAGGTGTGTGAGAAACTCCACTGCCATTGAACACCACAAATGAGAGAAGTTGCGATGCGTGTTTGGAAGGTCTAGATATAGAATTCAGGATGCAACAATGAGATTGTCATCATCCCCGATTTTTATGACAAACTTTTAATTTGCACAATAAACAGGTCATAAACAAAAATGAAAGCCGTTTACAACTCCCTGTAACGCAGAATTAGAGCGCAGCTTTTGAGGAGGAGGAGGGAAGGGTATTGAGGGGAGGGTATAGCCCTCCCCCCTCCTCGTCCTATCTGCTTCTCCTCCCTTCCTCCCTCTTTCTCGTCCTCCTCCCCTCCTCTTCCTCCTTCATGTCCTCCTCCCCTCGTCCTTCAAGCTCCTACCCTCCTCTCTTCCTTTCCCCTCCTTCCATCCTCCTCCTTCCTTTCTCCTCCTTCCCTCCCCTTCCCTACCCCTACTCCTCCTCCTCACGCAGTGCATTATGGGAAATGTCCCTTAATGCAACGCGCAAGACTGCTGGAAACGGGCGCCTAAGACAGGGTCCAGCAAATTATTATTTTGAAATTCCCTGAATTTTTCCAGGTTTTCCCTGACAATTTCAAGAGATTTCCCTGACCACTGCAGAAGCGGTTAAATATATAAGACCATTACAACACAAGGCATCGAGCACTGTGAGCATAATTTTGCACGGGCTAATCCAACTTGCATATTCCGAAATATTCGGGTTCGTCCAGTACGGTTTAAACGAGCACTTTCTTGCCACTGACATCGTCAGTGAAGAGCTAGGCCACTTCTGGAAACACGATGAAAACACGACACTCACCATCACACGTCAATAACCGAACGGCAGCATGGCCGCATGGCCGCCAGATGCACACTTTCCAATACTTTTGGGTTAAAGCTAGGACTAGATTGGGGTCTGCGGCTTTCCGATTTGTTATTAAATCTAGTAGCTCTAACTGGATCTAGCCTACTAAAAAGCCCTCAATCCAATCCAAGGCTTGAACTGGATTTGTCGGCTGTTCCGTTTGCATTGTGCAGCACACTACATCGATCGGGTGAGCAGAGCCTACGTCTCGCTCTAAGCAGAATCCAGAAACTCACACACTCTCACCTCACCTGTGAAGATGAGGGTGAGTGACGGTGAGTGAGGGTGAGTGATGGTGAGCGAGGGCCCTCATGAGTGAGGTTTGCCGAGGTATGGTTATTGGTGATGTAAAGGTAACTTTTTCAGGATATTTTTTCCATAACTAATTTTGTTAACGACCATTTGAATTTTGCGGGCAACAGGCTTTAAGGGGTAAAAACACTTTTTTTCAAAAAGGTTTGAAATGAGACCGCGAAATAAACACCGCTTATAGTAGGTAAATATAATCTTCTAAATTATACAATATGTTTTGCCGCGTACTGTTGCAACCGTTCATAACGAAGTCAGTTATAACGAAACAGCGGCTAAGGTAAAGCGGCAGCCTCTGTATCGTAGTCTGCTCCACGCTCCTTCTCTGGGAAATGGCTTTTCCACATCGCACGCGGAAAAGGCAGCGTAGCGTGCCGATAGGGGCGTTCGGAGTGCAACAACGTAACAATGACTACCGACAAACGTGGTACCAACGGAGGAGACTGAGAGAGCCTAAATGTAAGGGAGGAAGCAACTCTAACCATGGAGAGCTCGTGCAATTTAATGGCGGACGCCTCCTGGGCAGATTGAAGTAAGTGCACCTGCATTTGTTGTCTCGTGGACAGCGTGGACAAGAAACCGGGCAGAGGGGCGGACACTTTTGCAGACGGTGAATGCGTTTGACTCCTTGCAGGCTGCAACTCGTTTTGCAAACGCGGTCCACAAACCACGTGAACCCGATCGAGCAGTTGCTTCATGTTCCGTGTCGGCGTCGCTAGTCAGTGTGGTCGCTCTATGCGCAAAGTGTAGCTTCGCTCAAGCACCGATTCGGCGACTCGTCGCCACTCAGCGATGGCGAATTCCGGCTCCAGCGACACCACGACGGGGAAGACGAAGGCAATCTCCTCGAAACAAAAGCGTGCCACCATCCTCGACGAAGTGCGCATAAACATAAAGAATGCCGTTCACCACCGACATCCTACGCGGCGGCTGTCGCAGCTGTCGACATGGTCCGTACAAAGCTCCCAGGATCCTCTTTCGATCGGAGCCTATTGGGTAGAAGTGGCTCCAATTTAGCAGAGAGCACGTGCAGGAAAGCCTCGACCGTTTTCTGCAGGCGTAATACACATGTGCCCCTGATGGCGGCAACCAGACAACCGGCAAGCCGGTTGTCTGGTTGCCGCTGTCGCTTATAGATGGCTGTAGCTGTCTAAAGTTTTGTGTTGACACGCCGCTTGTCCGCGGACACTATACTGGAGAAAGTAGCCCATAATAGCTCTGCTGTAACAGAAAACAGAGGGGAGAGGCCTTACTGCAGACAGCAGGGCAGGTGCATCTTGCACTACGACTGGGGCTGCGGTGCTGCTCTCCATGCCTGGGATGCTGTACAGCACCTTGAGCACCTGCACCAGCTTGAAGTCCGTGACAGACACACGCAGCAGGGGCAGCTTGCCCGTCACCTTCACCCTAAAGACAGGCAGTGAAAAGCACATTTTGGTTAGCCTCAAGGTACCCAAAGGAACAATGCCATTTTTGTATTATATTTGCATTGTATACAGTGGACTCCTGTTAAGCCAAATTCACTCAATGCAAATTCCTGCATGTGCTGAACAAAGTGTAATGTTTGGTTGGTTTTCCATAGATGCAATGCGAAACATATACACTGAGCATTATCAACTTTGTGCATGCGCTTCGGTAAATTCATACTTCTGCAGCGTCCCAGTGTCTTCCAAGCAGAACATAAGCTGAACGAATTTTTAAATCCCTTCTTGTTCATATTACCCAAGTCTACTGTATGTGGTCTTTTTATAGTATTTGTGTTGTACTGGTACCATAATGCCATACTCCATTTCACGATAACTTGGTGAACTGTGAAGGCTACAGCCCCCGCAACCTAATAAGAGCGTTGGAGCGAGGCACGTGACAACACGTCACAGGAGTGGGTGTGTCACCGCGCCAAAGATCCGGCTGTCATCTGCTGGCCTAGAGTTGTCTACTGCAAAACCCACCAACTTCAGATGAATGTCCACTGCCGCAACATAGTTGTCCATTAGTGTAGCGAGCACTTTGGGAACGGCTCATGAGACAACCATACACTCAATTTACCCGCTAATATCAGGTGGGTGCTAACGCCAGGGTGGTGTTTTGAGCGGAAAAGGTCGATTACACGGCTACGGTTGCCAACGGTGATGACACTACAAGAGGAAACGAATCAGGAGAGGATATAATGAGGCATCAATTTTTTTAAATATACAGTGAAACCCGTTTAGAACGAACCCACATACAGCGAATTATTGGCGATATCGAACTCACAGAAAATTTAAATAAAAATGCATGTAAAAAGTATGTTTTATAACGAACAACATATTGGCTATATACAGTGTAGACCGCATATAACGTATGTCGCGGGAGTCGCGAAAATCCACACTATAAGCGGTACCGCACTATAACCAAAACATCAATTTTTCAGGCCAAAATATTGAAAATACATGCCATGAGACAACTTACACTTGTGAAAAGAATTTATTTTATGTTAGATGAAAAATAAAGCTTAGTTTGAGGAAAGTCTTTATTTCACCGGACTAGTACAGTTCTGTCTCAAGTGTGTTACACATTTTGAAAGAAATGAGTAGCTTTTGCCTGGCGCAGCCTTTTAACGGCGTCGCGGGTTGCGGACGGACGTTGCGAGCGTTCAGGATTGCTAACCCTAATCACTTTTCTCCGGAGATGAAAACGCGTGAAAATTCGCATCCTTCACACGGTACGCGCCAGTAATACCTTGAACTTGAGCACACGCATGAAATGCGCCAAATCAGAAATCCGGGCGATGTTCGAGGACACAAATGCTTAGAAATCACCACTGTAGTCGAAGTAAGCAAACACGACGACACGGGCGTTTCTGCCGTCTTGAGAGCGCCGCCACGACATCGCCACACGAATAGGTGGATCTCCCCTTCTAGTACGTGCTGGGTTATCATAGCGACACACAACGAAAATTCACAGTCAATGATAGCGCTTTTACGCGGAAGAGATGAACGCCGTCTACGACGACGATCACAACCGACGCCGTGTTTGCGGATAGAAGCAGCCGGCCCGCGACCGGCATGTAACGCGCGCAACACTTCTCCTCGACCTGCGATTGGTCTGTCGCTGCGGTTGTTTGTTTCCAACGCAGCGGAGGGACGCACGCACGTGAACGACACGTGCGTGCGTCCCTCCGTCGCTATGGCAACTGAAGCCTTTCGCTTCTTCCCGCTTCTTCGAGCAACTCGGCTCTGGAGCAACTGCCACGCGAGTGCCGTTTGCTGCTCGCGCCGTCAGCGCCGTTATCTAGTGTCGCACAGGGAAGCGCACTCGCTGCTCCGGTCGTCGGCGCGGCCAGCGGGCTGTGCCAGAAACCGCACTATAACCGGTATTTCCCTTCGCGCGCCTGCATTTTAAGCGGTATGCAATTACATGGAGTTCTATGGGAGATGAACCGGTGGTTTAAAAAAACCGCGTTATACCCGGTCCTGCACTATAAGCGGTTACGTTGTAAGTGGTCTATACTGTAGAACTTTTTCCCCCCGGGATGGCTTCCAAAAACGTGCAGACAATCGTCTTGTAGCCTGCCCCTTCCTCCAAAAAAGAAGTTGGTTAGAAAGAAAATTCCAAAAGCTCAAGTTGCGAACAAATTTGAAAGAAGAGAAGCGATTCAGAAGGCGAGAAAACTAAAAAATGCACTCTGCACGCACGCAGAGAAAAAAAGATGTTTTCATCCCAAAGCGTTTGCCCACGAAGAGAAGCGATTCAGAAGGGAAGATAAGCTAAAAGAACACTCTGCATGCATGCAAAAAAAAAAAAAAAACAACCTTTCATTGCATTGTTACAAGGCAAAACTGAAGAGATGAGAAAGAAAGAGAAGCTCTTGCCCTACAACGAACTCAACACGGAAGTTTGTTGTAAATATTTTTTGCTATATCTAACTACTTGCTATATCAAACTGATTGTAGCGTTTCCTGCTGTTTGTTATAAACAGGTTTGACTGTAACTGAAAGTCATAAGTTTTTCAATATTTATTCTTTATGTTTATATGTTCTCGATAGAGATGGAATGGCACGAGTCCTATTGCCGTACAAAAAAGAGACCTAGAACTACTTTTCGTCGTGGACGGCACTGTCGCTGAGGTGGTAACGAGGCCTCTCTGGCCTCGACCATGGAGTGTTATCATGTGACTTGCTCCGATACTCTTATTGATTCGCGCAGGCCACAGAAATGAAAAGCCTGCCTCCCAGAAGGGGACATTTGTCATTCTAAGGGTGGGGGGAATCAAAGAGCAGAGGGATAATTTGAAGGGACAGTCGAAAAGGATTAACAATACAGAAGGGTTGGCGGTGCAATGGGTCAGTGGTGTCATGCAGATTTCTGGGCAGCAGGAATCATTTCCAGTCTTGGATCTAGATGAGAAGCGAAGCACTAAAGCTGCTGGACTAAACTAATGTCAAATAAAACAATTTAGGCAATGCTTTGAATACAGCACTCGTTTTTGACCTGCTGACCTCCGGGAAGAGAATATCAACCGATGTTATAACGACTTCTGTGCTGCGTTAAAGTGGGAATCAACTGGAAGTTGCTCCGGCTTTTAGCAGCAGGTAGAACTACTATGCACCGCACCCTTAGTCGAACGGGTGTTGTAGAAAAGCCAATTAAAACCAGACACTCACATTCAAATAATATTGCAAAGAGAAAATTTTGTCAAATATCGGAGGGTGAGCCCCATTTGCTGCGGAAACAGTTTTCCCCACCCATGGCAAGACATTACGTTCACTTGGTTATCTTCCCACCACACAACTTGATAAATGCCACCTTTAGTAGGTAAAACTGCACAAAAGTATAGAACAAGTCCTACTCTTTGTCATTAAACTTCAGCAATAACAAATTTATCTTACAGAGCTTTACATATTTTAAAATTCTACTCGAAAGTTTGATTTTCTGGTACTGTGAACCCCACCACTATAAACTCGACCCTCAAATCAGCCAACGCCACCTAGACAGCAAGGCCTGTGTGCTGGAGTTTCCACATCATCTACCGTATATCGCCTTGTATAGGTCGACTCCAAATGCAAGTCAACACCCCAAATCCCGACCAATAGAAAAAAAAAATTTCTTTGCTGAGGAATTTTTTTTTTAATGCTTATTTTTTATAGATTTATTTCTGAAGAGGTCAACTTATATGTGGCTATATATGGTACTTCAATCGAGCACGGAGTACAGATTGAACCCAAAAGCTATGTCAGTGTTCATCTAGGACTTGTGTCCAATCCAATCGGTAAAGCACCGACTGAACACGAGTTCCTACCAAACACTGATGCAGCACTAGAATGCAATCTACCCTGTGCTTCATCAAGGTAGATCAAGCAGAAACCCAGGGCACAGGCCTTGCCATCTAGGTAGTGTTTACCTGAACAAGTGGGGCCTGTACCCCTCCCCCTTTGCATCCATCAAGCTTTTGACCCCCTTAAAAGTTTGGGCATAAATATATTTCTATGGCAGCTGAAACTCTTGGAAAATATTTAAGTGTTAGTCCTCACTTGGGCAAGCGAACATTGTCAGCAACAATGCACTTCTGAATGTCGACGATGATGTCCGTGGGCTGCAAAACATGGAGGTCGGACTTCCCACTTTTTAGAGCAGGCCTCCAGTCCTTGCCTGCAATAACAAAAAGCCAACACTCGAAGTTCAGAAAGCTGAGGTAATTCTTAAAGGCCCACAATGTAAGCTGAAATTTTTAAGGGTTTACATATTTAATTAACTAAGTGTATGCCCCAGCAAAGGAATGAGGATTAATTTAAACCAAGTGGGGTTGTTAACACTTCAGTCACACAACACCTTCACAATGGTTTGATGACTAGCAAATTTCCCGAACTACCAACAGTAGTATAACAGTCCTGTAGCTCCCTTTTCAAAGACCAAATCTATGTTTGATTCACCTTTACAGTCGCACTATAGATTTTTGTTAGAATTTTGCATATATTTGAAAATTAGTTTCGAATAATACGCTATTTGATATTTGCTTCAAGATGAACTGCAATATTCATATTTTTCGAAGTGTTAATCGCGGCAGGATAGCCTTGTTGAGTGATTCTTACCCAGTACCGTTACACTCACTGCAGAGAAGCAACACTCGCAGAAGTGAGCTCTGCGAGTGCTGCTTCTCCAGAGTGCCCCCGTGTCTGCCGTGATCAACACTTCGGTAAGTACTAATATTGCAGCAATGCCCTTAGGAGAAAAAGCACACTCTCAAAGCAGGATGGTGTACGCGTGCACCTGGTGTATTTAAGAAGAAACAAAAACTTTGTGAATGTTAATATCTACATTTCAGTAAAATTTTTAATATCAAACTGTGGATGTTATGCAGAAAACCACATGGTTAATGACTGTCTCATTTTTTTCATAATCGAGATTTAAGAAAGGATATTTACATTACAGTATAATGTCATGCAGCAAGTCACATGATGAATATCAAGTAAAATACTGAGCCAGCCTAGAGCTGCCTATTGTTGAACTCTTCAAACAAAGGAAAATTTTTATTGTTCTGGCTTTTTTGTGTTGCACCCATTCATGACACCCTGAGAGACCTTTACTTTTATTTTATGTCTAAGAAATAGAAGCTGGCATCAAAACAAAGCATTTCCTTTTGCTGCTCTTACCTGGGGGGCAGATGATTGCCTCCGCAGCTGTCAGTTTCACGGTGTACTTCTCGTAGGCCTGTGCAATCATCACCTGCAAGACTTCGTCCTGAAGAGGAATAAGTTGGAAAGATGAGCGACAAAAGTTGTAGAATTGAAACGAGGTCAGCAAATAGAAGTGTGAGCTACCTCTGTGCTTCCAGATCTAACCAGGTCTTGGACAGTGGGGGTCTTGCGACTCCTTGGAAAGCCGTGGACATAGAGCTGACCGAAGCTGACCACCATAAAGAGTTTTCCCCTGAAGTCCGAAAGCATGGAGATCAATTATGCATAAAGTGGTTTCATCTAAACTCAGGCACAATCATGACCCTTTCCCTTTATAACAATTGGGGTTGTGTGGATATTTATGCAGATTGTAGTTGGTCAGCCTTTCCCCTTCACTCCTTATCTCAATGCAATATGACTATCTTGTAACAATATCAAGATGGACTCTATAACACTGTGATATTTGATTTGTGATATTTTGCAAAACATTACCATGTTCCTATGGCAATATTTGACAAGGTTGTGCAAGCAGGTCTGTGTGACCTGCTATAAGCAAAAAATGTTTTTTTTTTGTATGGCCAGTATTAAGCTTGAATCTTGTCAAACATGCGAGTTAGTATGCCAAACAGGTGGCCCGCAGAAATTAACCAATCTGAAATTAATGTTTATGATTTTTATATGGTACTGCTCCAGTCATTTGCACAGCCATAGTGTAGGTAACAAGCCATATCCAGGACATACAATCGTGAACAGTATGAGCAAGAACACCGGAGAGCGTGGCCTTCGATACACGCTGAGTTACCTCGAGGCTGATAAAAGAGTGAAGAGGAGAGGAAGGCAGCGAGGGTTTGCATATTGGAGTAAGCGCACACTCTCGCAGCCCCTTCTCCACTGCACAATTTTATCAGCCTCGAGGTAGCATAGCATCAAAGGCCACGTGCTCCGGCATTTCCGCTCACACTGTACGTGATATTACTAATCCACAGGGCACCCATGTGACGACATACTAACAAATGCACATATCTACCAATAATCAAGCTTCAACAGGCGCCATGAAAATAAAATGTCATATTTTATGCTAAAAGTTTTCAACAGATATAGCAAAAGCTGACTAACTAAAGTTTTCTGATAATTCAAATTAACTGCCTAAGTGTGACCATGCTGCACAGAGGTTGACGTATAAATATTAAATGCTGCAGGTCAGTATGAAATTTTCATTCCAGAATGAAAAGATTTTGATGAAGTTCTTTGCAAATAAAGGATTCCCTGGTGTTGGTTAGCACGTGGTTTAGGCTTTACTCACTTCCTCTTCCTACCCCCCTCGAAAACTATAAGGTATGAGGGCTTAAGATCCACGAGGAGCTCGAGTGCCTTCTTTTGCTCAATGGCATGCTGGAGTCCAGTTGCCGACATAGACTTGATGTCGTTCAGCTTCGAAACTGCCTGTGCCTGCAACCTAAAAAAAGCCACAAAGAGAGTCATTAATGGCATCCAAACCGTTAGGCCTTAGCGTTTACGAACTGTACACTATCAGAACCTAGACATGCATTAAAAAATGGCAACTATATACACCACTATATTTATTTTGACAGTAAGAAGTTCAGATGCACTTTCAAGTGAAAGAACTGACAAGTTTCAATAGCAATAAGTATATAATAAAGGCTAGCTCTATGTCTACATTACATGCATTTCTTAATAAGTGCCCTGTAATTTACAAAATAATATTTTAATGGTAGCAACATTGCTCAGAGGGATTACTAACACCAATCCTGTTCACATGTTGTACATGTATAAAGTAACTACAATTTGTGCATTCTTGATTAACATACTACCAATTAGGAGTCTCAGATAGCGACCAGGCTCTTTAAATCGATCGTAAAAATCGGTTTCTTAACCTATCGTGCTACGATTTTGTACAGCGTTGCCCACAGGTGGTGCATTTTTACAGCGGAACTGGTAAAGGCTAGTAGTTTCCTCAATATCGTGTCCGTCAGCAAACAAATGATGACACGAAACTTAGGACAGCTACCGTCATTTATAAGCAACGGCGGCAACTAGACAACCGGCTTGCTGGTTGTCTGGTTGCCACCATCGCTCATAGATGGCGGAAACCTTCTGAGCTTTTCCACTCTGGCTTGCCGAGTTGCGGCCGGCCATTACTTCATTCCCACCATAGTACAGCTTCGCTGGTCTTCCTTCTTCACCAGAGTGGCTTCGCTGCGTATCCATCGGAGTTAAGCCTTTTTCTTTTCTTACTTTTTCTTCTTAGGCAAGTTCGCTCTTTGCAAATTTTATAGAAAAAATGCACCACCTGTGGGCAACACTGCACAAAATTGTAGCATAGTAGGTTAAGAAACCGATTTTTACGATCGATTTAAAGAACCTGGCCGCTATTTGCGACACCGGTAGTACTAAAGCCTGAAACTAGAAGGCAGTGTTGCATTTCCCCTCACTTATCGAAAGAGACTTCTTCTGGGGGCCGAAAGACATCTGCAAGTGCTGCGACCACGGCCTGTAAAGATAAGAGTGTGAAGAGTGACTCTGGGTCAAAGTCGCCCAACACATGTAAGCTGTAGCAGCAAAGACTCGAGCTTTGCCGATACAATTAGCATTAGGACTACGTACGGAATCGTGAATCATCTCCACGGGCTCTGCAAAAAGGTGAATCCTCTGGTCGCATTTCTCGTCCAATGGATTTGTCTCGAAGAGAAACGTGAGGAGGGACCGCTTGACGTCCGTTGTCACATTCTCCGAGGAGATCAGCATGCAGAAGTCAGAGGGCGACTCTGGGAAGCCCAAGATGCGGAACCTTTCGATCTTTGATTCCAGCCTGCGCAAATAAACATGCAAGGAAAACATGCAAGGGAAACATTTTTAATCTGCAACTACAGCTCAACCAAACAATTACCATAAAATACCGGAAAGAGTGCTCATCCTACTTTCACTGAAAATTGGGATAATCTAGACATGGGCACTTTTCCAGTAAAATCAGGCGCTTAACGTATAATTTGCAGAACTTTCAAGTTTGGAAAATGTTAATAGTGGACTCTTGAACGAAGTGGGCATTTCTACGGTATTTTAATGTTATATAGCAAACATTCTAACACGGCAACAATTCATTAAAAACAATAATTTCGATTTGCCTATGCAACGTGTCTTGCATATGAAAATAGCATAGAAGCACAGAATTCCCTGTTTATTCTTGCCCATAATTAGAAGTGAAAACTCTACACAATCCAAGTTTCACAATGGCTGCCCCCACTTCTCCGCAACCCCAGGAATGCGCCACTAACGGTTTTCCGCAGTCTTCTCACAACCATAACGGGTGGGTCAAATCCTTGAGACAAACTTGCCAGCCATAAATTTATATACGCATTTCACCGCAGCGCCCTCTCCTGTATAGACGTTGAGCGACTACATGCAACGTTGGAGTGTAGCATAGTGGTTAAGACGTCTGCCTTTGTAAGCAAGCAGTCCCGAGTTGAAACCCCCGTGCGGGCGAAAGTTTTTTTTTCAAAAGTGGGCCGATCCCGGAGGCAGTGCAATTGGTGTGAGCACGGATGCCGGACGTATGAACAAGGCTAGACACTAAGGAGCTTTGCCCCTAAAAACCAATGGCATAGGCCAGTAAGGCTTTGCAGAAGAGTGGTCTAGTAGGAACAAACAACAGTTTTATGTGTACAAGGGTTGAAATTACACAGCCCCTGTCTTGTGCAGAATAGGAGAAATGAAGTAAGGATCACTGCAAGGGGCTACAGACCTGATTGCTTCAGCTCTGGGTCTTTCTTCAAAACTTGCCGACATGTCATCAAGCATGACACGAACGATGACACTGTTGCTGCAATAAACAAAAGTCGGTCAAACAAGCAACAAAGATTTTATTACTTCATAATGCCACAAGAACATATGGCATGGTACACTTGCCCTTTGCTCTCATCAAAGACAGACAAAGAAAAGTTCTTCAGCAGGAAGTTCAGTTTCTTAGCCACAAACTGGAAAAAAAAAACCATGCTCACAGTTGACATAAAAAAAAAAAGATATTTTGCATGTTCTTAAAAAAAAACTTACAGTGACTGGGTATTCAGGTGGAACAGAATTCTCCTGGTACCCAATGGCTGCATAGAGCTTCTGCTTCTCAGCAGGAGTCATTGCTTTCTCAAACTTTTCAGCTGCACATAAATACAAATTAAAGCATAAAAATACATTAATGAAACCACAGCTTGTTAATATACCTAAACACTCTGCCATACAGGCCCATCTTTCCTGCTTTCTCAGATAATATGATACTTGCAGTCCAAACTTGCCACCAATGAAACATCCGTGAGTCTAGAAATCTTTTTATGCAGTTGCCAAAGTGCGCCTTATGGCAGTCACACCATAATTATGTATGGAGGCTTTAATGTATGTAAAATTGGACAGCAGCAAGTACCTGATACTACAACACATGCGATTTAACCATGAAAAAAATGTTGCTTGGAAATGAAAGCATGAATATAATCCAATTTCATAAAAAAACTTTCCCGTGAGCAGTGAAGCTGGCCGAGTACCCTGCTAAAGGTTTGCTAGGTGCCGTCTTTTCAGAACTTCACTACTTTTCCCCTTGGTCTCTATACCAGCATGTCAATTTAGCAGACATCCTCATTAAACAATCAAAGAGACCTAAAAAACAACTCAGTTTAGAAAAGAAACAACTTCCGAAAAATTACTGCTCCCTTTTAGGAGAGCACAATGGTAAGGTGGAGCGGTGGGCATACCGCAAAATTCCGTAACGATGCCCTTGCCTGAGGGATTGCCCATCCCATTTGTCTGGCTAAATACCTTTAACATAAAAATTCAGAAATATCGCCCACCCCAATTCCTATCGGACGTCACGTGATATCCGAAGAGAATCGCATCAACCTAGCAATCTGCAGTACCAGTACGTCTGACAAGCGATTTCACAACGGCTCTTCACGTTTTTGTCCGTAACACGCGAGCTGTTCCTGCGTGTGTACTGCATCGTGAAATGGGAATCTGCTGTGTCTGCGATCTGCAGGATCCATTTATGCGACGTGAAAGCTTGTAGCGAATTCCTGCATTTTTGTTCACGATCTGTGCGCACGATATCGATTTCCGTAACACGCGAGTTGTTCCCGCGTGTTTATTGCATTGTGAAATGCAATTCTGCTGCGTTCGTGATCTGCGGTATTCGTTCCAGTGACATGCGAGTTTGTAGCGGAATCCCGAGTTTTTGTCTGCAATCTGCGCGCGCGACATTGGTTCCCGTGACAGCTAAGTTTGTAGCAGGTTCATGCGGGTTTATTGCACCATGAAACCTAACCTGCATTGTCCGTAATCTGCGGTATCCGTTCCTGTGAGATGAGAGTTATCGGCAGGTTTCTGCAGGTCCTTTACACCGCGAAATGCAAATCTGCTGCGTCTGCAACCTGCGGTATCCTTTACCGAGACATAGGAGTTTGTAGCAAATTCCCATACATGTTTATCACATCGTGAAACGGAAATTTGCCATGTCCGCGATCTGCCGTATCAGTTCCCGCATCACGTGGTGTGTAGCGGGTATCCCGGTGTTTATAATTAATTTTTGATTAAGTTCTGCTGTGGCATTCTCAAAGATAGCCAACTTCATGTTTTTCCCCATTTATTCCTTCATTTTAGAGGGCGTTCTTACAGAATTTTACGCCAAGTGCAGCACTGGTGACTCACCGATTACTTGGGTCTCGGAGGGGGCAGCGTTTTTGTCACCTGCATACCACCACGAGGAAAACCATCCCTGCTTGGGGGGGTTCTTGAGAAGCTGTTCTTCGACCTGTAAACAATTACAGAGGGAAGTTAACCTACACTCTAGATTTGAGCTGTACGGTCCAAACTGGGACAAATACTGGGCCTGTGCCAGGCCAATGTTGGTCTTCCATAAACCTCCTACCCCTAAAGCCACCGAAAAAGAGAAGGAATAACACCTCCACCCCCTTCTCTAGCACATATACTTTTATATCTTTGAGAGGGTAAAAGTGCTAAAAACAACGGACGAGTAAAAGAAACAAACAACACAGAGCGCACTTTTTTATCTATTCTTTGTTTTCTTGAGCTCGTGCATTTACAGTAGTGCCACCAGGCTTGTTTCAAGATATGCAAGTGAAATTTCCTGTACTTGGTTTCGACGTATGTCAGGTCGCTGGATCAGAAATTAGCATCAGAGTGTGACTCGCTGCATTACGACCGCCTAGGACTGCTTACGAGGAGATTGTTATGTGGGGCGGTAGAATGTAAGGGGTTGTGAGCCAGGCGGTCATTGTCGAACGCAAATGTCTGATTGAATCTTAAAAAACACACGAATGCATATACTGTCTTAAAAGTCGTAAAAGCTTAATTCAAGGTGGAGCACGTGTCCTACAAGATGCACCAGTCGAGGATCTGTTCCCACAACCATATAAATTATGAAAAAACAGCGCAGAAAGGACAAGACAAGGAGGAGACACACATAGAGCACGCAAGCGCTGACTCGTAACTGATATTTATGAGGGGAAGAAGAAAACAACGTTCATACATAAAGAAGGAAGAAAAGGGCAAACCCCAATACATTCACATCATAAATATTTCCAAAAATGTTAACTCTACTGTCGAGACAGCTCATATTGAAGTTGGTTATACCAAAAAAGCAGCTACAGCAGAGCGATCATGATTTACTATTCCCTTTTGCACTTCATTATAATTGAAGTTGGTTATAAAGAAATAGCAGATATAGCAAAGTGATTTCAGATTCCCGTTGACTTTGTTACAACCGGTCTCGACAGTATAACAGCACGCCTGCAGGACAGATCACAGGGTTCAGGTAACACTTAGTCGCTAAAAGGAATGTCTAGAAAGAGCATTTTCTTCTCAAACACCACTATTAATGGTTTGCTGACACACTCTGTTAATTTTTCTATTGGTACGCTTCCAGGATTTCTCTGGCTTGTGTATACACCAACTCATGTTTACAAAGGAACGGGAGTGCCCCTAGCGGACGCCACCGGCGCCGCGCATGCGCGATGGAGTGTGGGCAAGAAGCTCGCCGTCGCCCATAAACAAACCATTGAAGTGCGATGTTGGCGTCGGTGTGAGTCCTCTGCCCTTTTTCGCGTTCGAATTGTTGATTCGACGTGTTCCTTGCAATAGAGAGTTTTAGTAGATCGTTCCGATACCTTCGATAGCCCCGATAACGATACTATGCATGCACAAGGGAGGCGGTGGCGGAGTATCGGGTATCGTTATCGGAGTCATGGGAACGATCTACTAAAACTCTCCATTGTCCGACTACTTCAGCGGCCTCAGCAAAATTACCCAGGCTCGCTAAACCGCAAAACTTCGCGTGAATAATATGACATGCGGCGATTCATTCCCTGTGAACACGCAGAATGGACGCTAAAGCCCGATTCGCATGATGAGATTTCGCTCACAAATTTCAGTCGCGACGCCATTCAGGCTGCAAAAGCGTGAACTGTAGCTGAGATGGTCGACGTCGATACTGAAAATCGCAAGCAGAATCGGACGAACCAAGCGAATCAGGCATAGCAAGTCGGTGATGGTTACTGGCAACAATGATCAACATCTCCTTGCATCTACTGTTTACATCGAGCCTGCTTACCAACCTTAAAACTTAAGCCTTTTGAGGCCTGCACTTCTTATCGCAAGTACCAGGCCAACAATTGGTCTATGGGCCGGTGTCGTCTAAAAGAGCAGACAAGCAGAAACGTTTGAAAGAGCAGACGACAGTTTGAACGATCAGGCGGCCGTTTGAACTTGAAGACGCACTAAACGTAGTCCGCAGGTGGTCCGTACAACTTGACAATTTTCCGGCGTTCATGTTGGAACAAAACAAATAAATCTGATGACCACAAGTATCCGTGAATTCAACCCAAAGTGCTTCCCGCCCAAGCATTCATGGTCCAACGGCGTCCGGTTTTCCCTTTTCGTGGCACATATCCCGTTCTTGGACGAATCGAGCACATGAAAACTGACCTTCAAACCTTTCTCAACTTTTTTGGTACAGCTCCAGTCATGGCGTTTTGACGAGAATGCAGGTATTGTCTGGTTCCTTTCAAAACAACGCACAAATACAAGTCTCAAATGGGGACATCCGCCCACAGCCCCAGACCCGAAGTGCGACCGGCGAGCCACCACTGCGCCATGACGTAACAGAGTTGAGTTTGTGTATAGTAGCTGCTATCCCAAGTGATACTTTTTTTGTCAAGAGTAGATCAGGCTATCGAAGACTGTCTTAAAACCCCTCCAGTAGAAAAAGTTTTCCGATATGTAGATGATTTAATCGTTTACTCTAAAAATACAGAAGACAATTTTGTAGAGCAGATTTTGGGTGTCTTTGACAAGTGCGGTTGTGGTCTTAAATTCATTTTTGAGAAACTCCAAGGATACATCCTTACAATTTTTATATCTCACACTGTCTTTTCATGAAAATCCTCTGTGCTGGTCTTTCTCTCTGCGGGTTTAAAAAGGGTATCCTGCGCTATATGTCAACCCATTTCAAAGTTGTAAAAAGGGGAATGGCTTTGTCAATTCTAGGGTCGGCACAGGTGAAGTCATGCTGCCACAAAGTAAAAGATAGTTTTAAAGCTCAATTGTAATGCCTACAGTGTTCAGGATTTCCATAGCAGGTTTTAACTGAGGTAATAGGGTCCTTTTCTAAGCAAGGTTAAAGGGTAAGAGAAAAACAGCCGTAAAGAGTGGCGGCGGCGCCCGGTGGTGGTTCCATACGTCCACAAAATGTCCTACAATCTGAAAAAAGTTGCGAATTGCTATGAGGTTCCGATGGTGTTTTCAGCCCTTCAGAAGGTGGTCAGAATTTGCCCTCAAGTGCACTCTAAAATAGAAAAGCGATCAAAACCCGGGTGCATGAAGCGACATCAGCGACAATTCATTCCATGCACAGAAGGTGTTGTGTATAAATTAACCCTTACAGCGGTAAAAGTTACGTAAGACAAACTGATCGGTCTGTCAACAATCGCCTCCGAGAACAATACTATTCCCTTCGTGCCACTGTAGGAGTCCACCATAAGAGGACACCTTCCACTGTACTGCCAAACCTGCCGATAGACACCAAAGCGAACATTGACGATTTTAGGAAAATTTCCAGATCGGACTACCAGAGAAATCCTGAAGGCGTACCACATATTAAAATTAAGGGAGTGTTGTGTCAGCAAGCCATTGATAATGCTGTATGAGAAGGAAGTGCTCTTTTTACACAGTCCTTTTAACGACCAAGTGTTACCTAAACCCTGTGATCTGTCCTGTATGTGTACCCTCATAGATTTAACATTTTTGTATGTAATTGTGGTGTGAATGTATTGTGCTTCGTCCTTTTCTTCCTTTTTTTTATGTATGAATGCTGTTTTCTTCTTCCCCTCTCATAAATATCAGTTGCGAGTCAGCGCTCATGTGTTCTATGTGTGTCCCTTCCTTGTCCTGTCCTTTGTGTGCTGTCTTTTCATCATGTCTCAGTACCAACTAGCCCAACTCACCAGATTGCTCCAACCATATCCACACAACAGGTGTTTAATTTGGCAATTTTCAAAGATCTTTTCAACCTTAGGAGACGACTACTAGTAGTTTTGCTCATCTCCCTTTTTTTTTTTCTAAGAGTCAGGAAGCTATTTATTCCTTCCCTCTCACACAGCAGTCAAAGACCAATACCTCAACTCAGGAGCGGAGTGGAATTTGGCTTAGGAGTGGAATTCGAATAATTCTGCTCCTAAATAATTGAATTAAATAAATAGGAGCAGAAATTGAATGCTGTCCTCACTACACAAGGTAAGGCTTAAAACGAGTGCCTTCCACGGCTTTGACTTTGCACTTGTAACAATCACTATGTGATTGTTACAAGCACTAAAATCAAAGTATAAAGCGTGTCTGCTCCACCTCGCACCACATGTCACGAAACCGTCACTAAAAAAACTGTATGAGCAGTTTTATTTTTAATAGCACATTCAGAAATTGACACAAAATGTGTGAATTGAACAAACTTGCCTCCAGCTCCGCCTGGCGTCTTGCAAGGGTAATGTTGAAGACATCCAGTTCATTTTCAAGTTCCTGTAAATATTTTCAGTCTTATAACGAAGATACCAAGAATTTTGGCAAAAGAATTTGTTGCTTTTCTAAAAAAAATGAAAGACGTTCACAATTCTCTGCAATGCCGAATTAGAGCGCAGCTCTTGAGGAGGACGGGACGGTACAAAGGGAAAGTATGCCCCTCCTCTTACTCGCCTCCTCCTCTTCTGCTCCTGTCTCATTTAGTGGGAAATTTTCGCTAAATTTCCCACTAAATTTAGCGGGGAAATTTTTCCGCTAAATTTAGTGGGGAAATTCTTTCGCTGAATTTAGGGGGAATATTTCTGCTACAATTAGCGGGGAAATGTTTCCGCTAAATTAGCGGGAAGTTTTTCCAGCTAGATTTAGCGAGGAAATTTTTTCTATAAATTTATAAGGAAATTTTTTCAGCGGGGAAATTTTTCCGCTAAATTTAGCGGGGAAATTTTTCCGCTAAATTTAGCGGGGAAATTTTTCTGCTAGATTTAGCGGAGAAATATTGCCGCTAAATTTAGGCACCTTGTGACGTCACCCTAATGACGTCACTGGTGACTCTCTTGACATCACACGTGGCGTCACGTGCGACGTCATACGGGAAACATCCCATAATGCAACACGCAATCATGCTGACGACGACGACGCTCAAGCCGGAAACAGATGCCTAAGAGCTGCGCTCTAAAACAGCTAAATGTCAAAGTTGGAATAAGCAAATGTAATTTGGGATCAGCATAGAAAAAGAAAAAAAAAGAGGCAAAGATTTATTTTTGGGGCATATAACTGATTAGCTTCACTTAGTGAATAGCTTAATAAAGAGAAAAAAAGTCCAGATACTAACTATTAGTACCAGAAATATTGTTTATAAACAACCCTTCCAGATAATTCATAGCATGATCAAGATCCACCAGAAGAAGTATTCTGCATGCTCTAATTAATACACCAGAGCCAATCTATATAATGTGTCCCAGTATTCGATTTTCCTTCACACCTTCAAGGATTGGAACAGACTAGTACAGTCGACACTCAATAACTTCAAGTCACTTTATTTGAATTTTTGATTAGTTTGAAGCAGAGATGCAGTCCTGGCAATTACACATACAAGTCGATGAGAAAAAATGTGCAGTAATTTAAATTTTAACATCTGGGACTAATTCATTCAAAAGATTCTTTTATGAGCTTGAGAAGTGCGGCCGTTTTGGGAGCATGAAAGAACCTCATGATTATGCTGACCAAGCTTAAATCGCATTCGTGCACACTTTGCTTTTATCGACCGTGAGTGCGGTCCACCAAAAAGAGGGAATGCCAGGCGGTCAAGTCAATTAAGCGGCCAGGCCAGGCCAGGCCAGGCCAGGCCAGGCCAGGCCAAGCCAAGCCAAGCCAAGCCAAGCCAAGCCAAGCCAAGCACGCATGGCTGTGGGCACGCGCGTAATGGCACCGTTTCCACAGAAGTTACACAAGTGAGTGCAGTCACGCAGTGTATAAGGCCAACAAAGGTAAGTTTGGGGCATTATCCAGCACCATCACATGTTTCATCCATCAACTATATTGATGCTGTAGTCTTCGTGGCCTTGATTTTCAACCACAAAAACTATTTTTTTTTTTTTTACAAATTTACAAAAGGTGGTAAGGACGTTGGCCAGTCCGACAAACGCCGAGCCACAGCTGCTAACCCGAGCTTGCCGTGTTCATACTGTGGCTTGTTAATCACGCCCGCTCCTGCCTTGCTCGCTCCGCGAGGCAGCTGCCACTACGCTGCCAATGCACTGAAGCAATGCTGGTCACTACAATATCAATGAACATGCCGATGTCTATAATCCGCTTTCGGATAGTGACATCGTGGACGTGGTTACGTTTAGGAACGATCAAGCCACTTTCCGTGCCGAGTGCCCGAGTGCTGCTGACATGAAAACTGCTTGTAGCATCACGGATTACAATGTTTGCGCTTTCTATGGCAAAGAAACTGCTGAAGGTACCCTCAATGGTTTGCGATTTGCAGAGCATAGTTAATATTGCGCGTCTTCGTTAGCGAAATGCTGTTCGTCTCTGTTGGCACAGGAAAACAAAAATCAACCTCCCACAGTAAGCACTGAATAAAAAAATTTAAAAAAAAGTGATTTGAGTGCTTTCTAGTATTTTTCTTTTTAATTTGAAGTATGCTTATTTAAAGTGTTTCACTGTCCTTGCAAGTTTCACATTATCGAGAGTTGACCCCACTCACTGAAATAAATTGCAAATTTTTACATCTATTTCTGAACATGTCCCGTGGAACCGATCGCTTCGCGGGTGTTGCTTCTCTTCAGCGCATTGGTGCTTGGTAAGAAGCACACTCAACAGGGTAACCAGCTGCGATTAACATTTGGAAAAGTATGAATATCGCAATTGCAAGCTTTGGAGAAAAGCACTTTCAAGGCGTGCCTGGTGTGTACAAAAAGAAACAAACTATGTGAATGTTGATACCTACATTGAAGTAAAATTTGCAGAATTAAACTGTGGCTGTTCATAATTCACAATTTTTTTCTTTTCAAATTCGTGATTGAAGAAAGAATATTTGCAACTAGCAAGATATCAAAATCCACTCAATTAGGTATAGCTGGGCATCTCTAGAGGTTTAATTTTACGACAAATTTGTCCTTTACTTGCCATCCCAAGGCATAGGGCTTTCCGAGGTCGCAGTCTATAGCTACAGTTAGATTAAAGTTAGCTTACAAATGAACAAGGGGAAGCTTGGGAACAAGCTTCACGAGTTTAGCTGGGCTTTCGTTTAAGCATGGTGTAACAGTAGTGAAAGGCTCGGAGAAACTATTCTATATTTGATTCGGAAATATTCGGCCAAAACCACTATCCGCGCTGAATTCGCTTCAAATTGAAAATCCAATAGTATTTGCATGTTACTAATATATAAATTAAAAACATCAGCTACGACTGGCAAGCATTACCCAGTAAACTGCCCCATAGATGCACTCAACTGTTATTCGTGGGTGCTGAAGCATGACCCTCGGAGCTACTCATAATTAAAGCAATGCTAAGCCAAGTCATTTGTAAACAAAATCAGACTGCCACAACAAACAACATGCAGACATTTAAAATGTCTCTGTTTTACGTCCCTCGGTCCCAGGTGTTCTGTTATTGTTTTTTCAACATGCACTTGAGAAGTACTAAATGGAATTGCATACCTATGGACACTAGTACCTCCTCAGCATCCCAAGCCAAAATGAAAAGTAGCTCAGAATGTTCATAAACGAAGGCTTATACTTTCTGTTGCAAATTGAGACAGTGCAGCTTGACCCGACACGTTTTAGAATAATCAAAGCTTGTGCACTGGAATCTCGCCGTCCTCGCAGCGAGATCGAGCTAAGGCGAAGATTGGACGCGAGATCTGAGTCGGCGTTTGGCGGGGCCTCGTGTGCAGTCGACACGTCGAAGGACACCCGGCATCAGGCTTGAGTCCAACTGCCGAGTTGGCGCCGGGTGACTGCTACGCCGTTCCGCGCAGGAAGAGGAGGATGTTTTCAGGCCTCGGTTATTCTAGGTGGTGCTGCTTGACCCCGAGTGAGCGTTCGTGATAAAACTGTCTGGCAGTGCAGAGAAAGCGGAAAAGCCTGACACTAGAGCAGTAGAACCGGGCATACCTGGAGCTTCTCTGCGGTTTCCTTGGACCGCAGTTTGAGCTTGTACTGCTCCTTGTAGTAGCGAACACGCACCAGATGCTCGTGTATGTGCTGCGGAGACCAGTCGCGCCTGCGTCGCCTCACGTGTTCCTCCAGGATGGCCGCGTACGCAAAGCGCCACCTGTGAATGAGCCGCAGAAAAGGCGGGGACACATTCCAGGTGGACATTCGTTGTACGAGGTCACAAATGAAGAATACATGTAGTACAGGTATCACATTCCTCCAAAGGTGTGGGGTCCGTACTGCCTTTTGAAATCTTAGGAAAGGCCATTCCAGTTAGGATTTTCCTTTTGTCCTTGCTTAGAAGCAAGACTCCAAGAAAAGATGTTGCAATATCAAACATTCTTTCCAGAACAGTGATGCGAGGACTTAAAAAAAAAAACTTACGCACACTGATGAAGCCAATGAAGGTTATATCGATGAATTCCAAAGGGAAGGTACTAAAACCATTTGACCTTATTTGGTGGACAAGAGACAAGAAAAAGAATTGCAGACTGAACATGTAACGCCAGTGAGAACTGGGGCTAAAAAGACAACATTTTTAACGCAGAATGTGTTTTGTCGGCCAATTTATGGAGTTCTGCAACGCTTTAGTGCAACGGTTCAGCTGCAACGACAGTCTAACAGCTGACTGTAACCAAACACAGACACTGGAAAGCATTACGCCCATGGGAAATTATATAAAAGGCTCCACTCGCCGACAGGATTTGAACTCGCCACCTTGAGATTGTGCAACAAGTGCTTCAACAACTGAGCTATCCAGTGTCGGTGTTCGGAATGCGCAAAAGCAAAGTCCTTGGGGCCAAGGCGTGGTCGCGCGCTTCTTTGTTGAAGCATTTTATTTGCATAAAAAGCAACAAGCCACCGTCTCACTTGTCTCTCGCGGCGTGCATCAGAAATGAGTGAATCTTCGGTAGGCAGTGCTTTTCATACGCCCTTCTCTTTTTCTACGCAAGGTCTGCCACATATTCTGTGCTCACCAGTCAGTCTATATGATCAAGCTTACATCATTTTTTTTTAACCTAACTTATGCAAAATGTGACTCGCATTAAAGGCAGATTAGCTCATGTTTCATACCAGCCTACCTGAATACTATGAACAGATTCTTTAGCATTAACTCGTACCTCAAATAAACCGCAGTATCAGGCAACAGATTTCTGAACAGACTATTACAGAAGTCTGCCAAAATTAATAAAGAAAAATAGATCAACATTATAATAAATGGGCATACAGCTGGCTGCCACAAACTTGCATACCATATTTTGCAGTTCCCGTGGACAGGGACGTCAGGCCTGTACTTTCTGTAGTGAGCTGCAATGGCCATCCGGTTCAGTGACTCTGACAATGCCAGCATGTTTCGAAACTAGAAGAAAAATGACAATAGATTACTTGGATTGCCTCTTGCTTAATTGCAACCCTAACAATTATCATGTATGCAACCAAAACATTAAGGGAGGACACTTAAGACTGCAACGTGTAAAAAAGCGAAAGCATTCATACATGTTGCATACTCCTACCCCCCCCCCCAAGCTGTGCGCCCCGCTATATTTTGCAGAGGCCGGCCGGGCTCTGGGTAGCGGCGGGTGTGCACTGCTGCAGTGGCGCGCGGGAGCAGCGCCGGGAGTGTGGGGTGGCGTTTGTTGGAACTATCTGGCGCGCAAGCCGCGTCGCAGCCCTTTTAAGAGCTGCGACGGCGCGAAGGAAATGTCCCTGCCGTTTTTTACGGTAGCGGACGATGCCGGCTGCCCTCCATGGGACAGTTAATGCTTTTGCATTAATAATTTATTCTCAAATTATACTTTTGTTATCAAATATGAATGATCTCATCACACTAAAAATAAAGCAGGGGTGAGTCATCGCTAGTGGTGCTGTGGGTTGGTGATATGGCTTTTCCAACCAAAGAAATTGTGCACAAGACATTCTGCAGAAAAGAATGATGATTTGGCTAATGAGAGCATGTCAACAGACCTCAAAAAACACAAAAAAAAAATTAAACTTTTTTTTTTAATGTTTTGTTTAAGAGCAGGGGGAACAAGACAGTTGAGTATACAGGTCATAAAATCAAAGAGCAAACCCCCCTCATCAGCAGCCAATAGGTGACCCTGGAGTGCATGAAACAGCAACTAACCTGATGCTTGCTGATGCCAATGGTGATCTCTGCCACCAGGATGTCCAAGGTCATCCCAGGATCATTGTAGTTTGACAGTTCTGGCTTTGTGTCCATGGTGAGCTTGGCAACGGACGAGATTGGACCCAGAACTGTTGAGGGGAAACAGGAAGGCATCCGATGAAGAAGGCCTTCAATGGGGTGGTGCACGGAAGCACTTGATGTCAAAAGCCTTGTGTCAAATGGCCCACGGCCAGCGCCCCGCCATTTTTGCCCCACTTTAAAAAAAAACTCAGTTTCAGAAGCCCATGACGCGAAACCCCTGTGTCAGATAGCTGGGTCCCGAGCGTTAGAGCGGAGCATTCTGCTTTTAACTATAAGACCGTAAGTATGCACGCGAGCTTGTGTAACGTAATCATGCCGTACCCGGGACTCAAGTAAGGAATGACTGGGTAAAGCTTCCCGTTTTTCAAGCGTGCTGTATATGCATTCACGTGTTGTGATGTTAGAAGTGAGAAGAAACAGAAAATATCAGTCGCTGGCGAAACATATAAAGCTAAAATTTTTTTATGAACAAGCTTTGGACCAAAGCTTTGTAGACTCTGAAGTATGCGCGAATTTGCAGTTCTGACAAAGCGGGTTCTGTTAAAACTGTTGACCCGCAGCTCATGGCCGTTGCTTATTACGAGCAGCCACCAAACACTATTTTCTATTCTTTTTACGTCATTCTAAAAGTATTTGTTTCGTTCTAGGTAGATAAAGTCTATAATTCTGCGTCTGGGTGAATCTCTATGACAGCGAATTGCGTCACTGGTTATGCAAATTTATGCAAGTGGCCACTTGTACATCATTCTAAGCATGTCCATGGTTTAAGTTTATC
Organism: Ixodes scapularis; assembly: GCF_016920785.2. NCBI lineage: Eukaryota > Metazoa > Arthropoda > Arachnida > Ixodida > Ixodidae > Ixodes > Ixodes scapularis. Next base: position 107,208,078 of record NW_024609835.1, on the reverse strand, counting down.
TTATGTTTGGTTGCAGAATATGTGCATTACATAGGTACAAGATGAAAAAAACAGAGTGCAGCTGCAATTGGCATAGCAAACATGTCGCCCGCGTGGCGGGTGTGAGTGGAGAGTGGTCCAAGCCGGTCTTGTGTGCTCATCTTTTCTTAAGACGACAATGAAGTCAGGCACAAACACTTTTCTCTTCTTGATGAGACCGTTCAGTCTGGATATCGCACTGGTGGTTTCAGAATCTTCTGAGGGTGTGCCCTGGGTAGAGGAACCGGAGCTGAAGATGGCACAGCAGGACCCAATGTTGACAAGTCAAGATTAACTTCAACCAGATCCTGAGATACGTTGCTCTTTTGTGCTGGGGTCAACAGTGACTCGGAGGTGATCGTTGATGAACCAACCTCCGTGCATCTGTTGTTTGGGACATTTACATCTTCTGTTTCAAGCGACTCAATATGTGGATAGCTTGAAACTTGAGGTGCAGTTGAGCTGCCGTGTTTGCGGTGTGAAACTTGGAATGAAACTGACTTGCGACGTTCCTGGTGTTGAATTACTCGCCTTCACATGCCATCAACATGCCTTCTTTGTATGCGACCATCTGAGGATTCTACCTTAGATGATCGAGGACTAAGCTGGTGGAACACCTTGGCTTCGATCTACCTTGATTGTCCCGCAAAGCCCTTGATGAAGACGGGTTCCGACTTTTGGAAGTTTAAGTCTTTATACTCTTCAGTATCTTCTTTATCCCGCGAATGAATGCTGTCCAGCGGAAAAGACAGGTTTTGTCCAATCAACTCTGCTAGAATTTCCCCAGTTGAGCCTGGTATGGTGTGCTGTGTAAACAGAAATTTTGCCAAACAGCAGTTCAGACTTCTTTCGCAAACCTTACACAGTGATTTTTTGGTCTCCCAAACCATTCTTTCGGCTTGTCCGTTGGTAGCCGGATGATAAGGAGCGCTTGATATATGTCGGATGCCGTTAACCTCCAAGAGCCAGCATGTATCCTTTGAAACGAAAGATGTGCCACTGTTGCTGCAAATGACTTTCAGAATTCCGAAAGTGGCAAACATTGCATATTGTGTCGATGACGACAGTAGTGGTTGCAGACGGGGAGACGCGAACTTGCAGCCATTTCGAATAATGCGTCGACAGCGCTGAGCAGAAATAAAAAAAATTTATATTGCACCGCTTATCACATATCCAGCAACGACAAAAAAAATATCAGTTTTAACATTTTTAAATATAATGCATGGAAATGATTGAGCCCGATTAATTCATCAATTCAAGAATGGCCAATTATAAAGTTTATGGCGCACCGTGAATTCACGAGGGCGCCCATCAAACCATTCGGCCAATCTTGGCCGCGACACGATCACATGGTCGTGTTGCCGCGGGGTCGATCGGGATCTCGAATTCGGCTCCCGACGCGCCGCTTTCTCTCCTAGCCACTGGAGGGCGCTGCAGGCGCCCCCGTGGCAGGCGAGGAGAAACCTCCTCGCCCATCGATAGATATATACTCGGTGGGGCAGGGGGCGAGAGGCCTCTAAGAACTCCGGACGAGACCGAGACGCAGGCAAGTGGGTGGCGACCGGATCTAGGATATCGCGGGACGCGAGGCCTAAGGCCTTCTTTGTGTTTAGCGCTGGGCTTAACGTGCGGTTGTAAATAGTTGTGTAATGTAGCTTGTATTTGTATTTTAGATTGAGTGTTTTGTAGCGTTGTGTGTTATTGTACCAATAAACTGGGAGCGGAATCCCGCTCCCGTGAAAGAACCAGGCTGGACTCGGGTTGTTGACGGACCACGTGGGAAACGGCGAATCGGCGGCGGTACGCGATTTCCTACAAGTTAAAACTTTTAACAGACACCCAGCCCTAGTTAAGACATGGAACAATGCTGGTTGAAGCGCAAAGAGGGTGGGACGGGGGCAGCGAGGACAGGGCTTTTGGCATGTGGGGAATACAGGACAAGGCAATTGAATGCGGGGTTTTCGTAACATGGGGCTCATGACGCAGGGCTTTTGCGACAGGGATTCTGCACGCAGAACAATCGTTCTACCCCATTTAATGATGATGTGGCAAAATAAACACGGCAGCGCTCTCCAACAGTGCCAGGGTCAAACACTGCCCGAGAGAGATCAGAAGGAACCAACTCAAATTGCCCCAACAAGTACAAATTAAAAAAAAAAAAAATCTGGTTGCAAAGTAAACTTATTGCTAAAGCCCGTTCTTGGTCATTAGATACCCACACAGCTTTAAAAAGTGGGACAAACAAAAGTATGCCAAGGAACTACCTTCTTAGTGTAGTATGGCTAAAGAAAGTACACATACTGTAGGAGACATCACTTGGCTTCACAACTTCAGAACTGATCTTCTCTTCAAGGAGAGCCTGAAACGATATGTACAAAAGAATTTCTGGTAATCAGAGGGGGGTGAACATTCAAAAAAGGCCACAAACCTAGAGCTGGTGCAGTGGTTGCCAATACAAGGACCAATGTTAAAATAATTACAATAGCATGAAAAACTGGCTCCTACTAGAGTAAACAAATTTAAAAAACAAATTAGCTGTGCTGTGTGAATCTATAGTAGTCACAGCAATAGCTGCAACACTTTATTGAACCTTAATGTTTCTTTATGTATCTTGCATGTATCTTGCTCTTGCAGCTTATGCGCAAGATACATAAGCCATTGCCAATGTCTGCTCAGAGTGACACACACATTTGTTTAACTATAAAGCAATCTGGATAGATGATGTCATGAGGCATCATGGCATCACATGACTCTGCGATGGTCACAGAGCTACATGACAATACCAATAACATCATTTTACGTGGGAGAATGAGCCCATAACAGCTATCACTGTAAAAAAAATAACATGTCATTAAAAATGTAGACAAAGAGAAATACCCTGGGTTTCAACCCCAGACTGAAAGCAAAAGTTGTTTTTAGGGATGTCAAGCTATGCCCCAAACACAAAACAAAATTCCTGCAGTCAGCTCAGCGATCAGACGAGAGGTGGGAAAAAGGAAGTACCCTAAGAACTGATGGTGGTTCGTCCCGAAACAGCTTAGAGTTGGTGTTCCAGTAGAGTGCGAAGCTGTTGATGTCTACAATCTGAAAAGAACAATGATTGAAAAATTTCAAAGCTGCATGTTTTTGTGGTCCACCCATGCCTGAAAAATAAAAAAATTGAAAATTGAGATTTCTTCCAGTTTCCAAAAAAAATCAAATTAAAATTAATCTTCTCTCCACTGGCTCCCATGCAAAGGGCCTAGGTTCGATGCCTGAGAGCAGACGCACCTTTTTGTAATTTCTGTAAAGGTTGCGTTCAGGTAAATTCAAGTACCCTGTTGTTTGTTCAAGGTCCGAATGTTCTATGCGCCAAACCTCCTATGCCGATTGTTTGAGAAGCCCACAAAAAGTCACTGTTTCGTGCACGAAAATGAATGTAATGACTACTGAGCTTTCACCAGAAGAGATAACAATATTATTATAAATATGAATGCTTTTCGATTTCAGTCACTTAAGAGGGGGCGCACCTCAGAGCCCCATAGAGAATACATGAGGTTTTTCACCAAATTAAAAAAATTCTCACATAATAACGGCTGCGCGGATCTTCTTGAAAATTTCGGCTTTAAAGACATTGAGTCATTATCGAGACACTAAACGCAACAGATGTTTCGTCATAAATTTAATTATATTCTTTAAAAAAATCATGAAAATTGTCAAAATCGGCAATTTCGGCACTCTTGCGTTCGGAGCGAATTTACAAAATTATCTAAATTCAAACATAAGAAGAATTGCGTTTAATGTCTTCTAAATTTATTATGGAATCGAATAATATTCAAATTATTCATGTAAGTCGATTTGTTCCGTAACTACAGCAAATATAAAGAACCAAGGTGTCGGTGCTTGTTTTCGTCGTTTTTAAGGTACCTCTCTCTCCCGTGCGGTGGCGCTCGCTGTCCACGAAATGCGAAATCGTCCGTTCGGAGATCGGCCGGATCGGCACTGTGCGAGGTGTTCTTCCGCGGCCGTGTTCCGCGCCCGTATCCTGTTTCATTCTGCACGCCGAGGCGTCAGTGTGCGTGTCTTGCTTTCCTGGTTCTCGCTGGGTAGGTCTCCGTGTTTTCGCAAGTGGCAAATTCACCTTGGAGCTATGGGTCGAAGACAACCGTCCTGTGGCAAGCGGACCGCGAGGTGTTCCACAACCTCGCGGTCCGTCAACGCGTTGTGCTTGTTTCTACTTTTTTTTTTTCTTTTAAAAACGGGCTTTTTTTTTTTTTTTGACGCAAAGTTTTATTTTATTGTTATCCTTCACACAAACGTCCTTCGGCCTTGGGGTCGTGGAAATTGGGGATGAAGCGTGCACAGAGTAGATCGTTGTTTGCCTCCTTTTTATTTTTCACGGACGTCCTGTGACCTCCGTACGGTTCGTGGTCACCACAATCTAACGCGGGGAAAAACGGGTCGCCTGCTCTGTAGTCAGGGTATTCCTAGGGGAGGGTGATAACTCGCTGTTCTTCTGGAAATTCACATATCACCCAAAAAGGTGACATGGGTAATGATTACGGTATGTATTTTTCCGGTGTTTATTTTTGAGCGAAAATCGGTGCATGTTTTTCGGTGCTTATTTTTTAATCACCAGTGTATTATGGGTTGAACGTCTTGTGATGACGCTAAAAAGCGTTGATAACCAAAGAAAAATGCGATTGGGCAAGAACATTTCAAATTTCCAATTCTATTCACATATCCATTACGCTCTTCTCGTGGGAGCATCTATCCTGACGAAAAATGCCAAAGTCATTGAGCTGTGAACGCATACTCAGTGTACAATCTTTCGGCCTAGAGAGGTATTGCGCACGCTCGAACGCGCTTCACAGCCCAGTAGACGAAGTTGGTGGCACCCAGAAGGAGAGTTCTTGAATGGTCTGTAGTAGGCAAAAGAAACAAATAACAATCAACGCATATCAGCTCTTCAAGCGAAGAAGCGCGTTTCTAAGGTCAATGGTTCCGGACGGCACTAATGTTGTTGGCGTTGTCGTAAGATGACGTCAGTTCATACGAACTGACGTCATCTTACGTGATGACGTGACACAAACACGTCATCTTACATGATCTCGTTACACGAAATGACGTCATCTTACGTGATCACGCTGCACGAAATGACGCCATCTTACGTGACCACGTAACACGTCATCTTGTAAGTCAACCTCTCCACACAGCAGCGCTTTCCGGGCCCGTGCAGTGCTGTAGTCGAAAGCAAGCTCCCTATGGCAAGCGAAAGCTTCTGAAGTCTCACATTGAGAATACTCGCTAGCGACCGTCTGTGGAAGCTTCGCACGTTGAGGTTTTTGTCGAGATCGAGCCATCGTGTTCCATTAACTATAGTTGAAGTTATCGTTCAATAAAGCCCTAAAAAATATGAATGTAGTTGGTGTAGACATCAAGATCTAATCAAAAATGCGGTTTGACGTCAATTAACGTGCATATACAAGTGTAGAAAAAAATGAGTTATTTGTGCATAGATGTTTAAAAAAGTGTTTATTATTCGACATAGGACTTTGGGAGAAGGATGTGTTCAGATTTTTCTTCATGAGCGCAAATATACCTGACGCAATAAATAGTGACGATTTCATCGTCCCAGTAATGAGCAGGTGATTTCTTGCTCGAAACAATGATGCCATTTCATAAACCAAGTTCTGTGACATATGCTTTTCCAATGTCTGGTCACTATTTTGTAAACCTTTCAGTCCAAACGAGTATACTTCTGTTTGTTTTTGTTAGCTTAGGAGGGGGTCACAGAGCCTATCTCTTTGTCTTCCTCTAGGACAGACGTACAGAGTTATACCGCAACACGCATCTGTGGAACACACAGAGCTATCGCTCTCCTGTTGGCGGTACAGTAGCAGACGACACAACGCAGCTCCGTAGCCTATCGAGGGCACGGCTAGCCGCGGCCCGTAGCGCGACCGTTCAGACTTGGGAAATGGTTTTGAAGAACCGAGAAATGGTATCTTGTGTACAATAATCACATGTCGTTAGTATACTAGTATTCTACTTGCTAAGCCAAATAAATATTTGCAGCTTGTGAGAATATGTTTGCGTGACGATTTACCGTTCACACTCCTGACGGATGTTAGCGAGTCCTTCATGTTCGTGGCTCGCAGTTATCGCTACCCCCTCGGAGTGACTTCACCATATATATTTTTTTCTTGCTTGCAGGACATCATAAAAATCACAAACACGCGAGAAAAAAAAAATCTTATGAGTACGCGTGATTTTGAGCTTCGCAGCTCTAAAGATGCCCGGTAAATGTCGTCCAGTCTGTTTTGTCTATACTCCGTTTCACCGTAATTTGGCAACCCTCAGTCGCGGAGCAAAGCACGTGACAGCTACTTTTACGAGCAGTACTATGGCACCTGCAGCGCGTCTCCGACTGGTGTGGTTAGCGTCTTATGCTGGCCATACATCAAAAGTTGTCCCGAAGTGCAACAAATGACGTCACAGAAGACGGAGTGTCACGCTGTTGCATCTCGCGATCCTGGCAATTCATCGTAGAAATGCTGGCGAAAACCACGAGGGAACACGAGTGTCGCTGTCGTCATGGCGTCCCAACGAAAAGCAATTATACAATTTCGACATTTTTGTAATTCGGTAATTTAAATTACTGTATATAATTTTTAAGAAAGTAAAGACATCATAACCAAATAGGAACTTCCGTGCCAAAACATGCAGTGCGAAGTGAAGACAACTACTATCTTTTTTTTTTTTCTTGATGTCCACAAAAAAAAAAAAAAGGCTATGCAGCATCGATCCTACCGTTTTTTTGTTGTTTTTTTCGCACATTATGTGATGTCCTCTAACACGAAAGTACCGACGTAAAAGCGCTGTAGAGACGATATAAAAACAAAAATTTAAGGGAATCGAGCTTTGTAGTAAACGGAAAAAAATAAATAATTAACGACTTTTTACGGTAAACACTTCACCTCTAAGTAGAACTTCAAAAAAGTGACGGTTACGCGCTTTCATGCCCATTTCAACAAAGTTGGGAGAACGATGTATTGCATCTTGTGAATAGACATGTGGAGCAGCATGTTTATGTTAGAGGCATTGTGTGTAATCGCTGCGCAGTACCTGCCAAAAGAAGATATTATTTGGGCAGTCTCAACCGTTTCCGTCTGTGTGTGCTACGAATACAGCAACTCTTTTCGTAGAAGAAGTGATGAGGAAATGGCGTGCCCTTGATGATACGATTGTGATTATGAAATAAAATTTTTAATCAGCCAATAATTGCGACCTGTCCGGTCGCCTGGAACCCCGACAACAACTCTCGTTCTCTGGAAAGTTCATTCTAATATTTACACGTTTTGTGGAGTTCATCGAGCGAATAAGAATGTTCCAACGATGAGCTAAACCTACACGAGTTCCCCAATCCAACTCGGCGCTTTTGAATTTTAGCGCCGTAGATAGTTCTGCGAACAGAGTATACTTCTGTGCAAATATTCGTCTAACAGTTTTGCAACGTTGGAAAGCATCGGAATGATTCAGAATCACTGCGGAGTTGATACTCGGGAAGATAAGACGGGCACTTGGGAGAAACGGACCGTGGCATTTGAGACAGGGGCACAACCGGGGGACAAACGTGCTACAATCGCATACCCTTCCAAGGTCATCGCTTGGGCGACCGCGCGCGCGCCCAAGAAACCTTTTTTTTCTTCTTTTTAGGGGTGGTGGTGGGGGGGGGGGGGGGGGGGGGAGTGGAAGGGAGTGGTGTAGGCGCTGATTGTCTTCCTCCTTTGTGGCTTTTGACAGACGCACAACGAGACTGGCAGAACAAGCGCATGATTCATTTCTTTCGATGGAGGCGTTCTGTCTGTGTATGCGAACATGATTTTTTTCCCCTTTTAGTAGTTAGTTGTTCTTGCCTTGACTCGGGTCCCAGTGGGTGCGTTGTCGTTGTATGCCCACTATTTTTTTTTTTCTTTACGGTAGTTTTTGCGCTGATGGGGTATCAAGGTAGACAAAAAGTAAAAAAAATAAAATAGCGCCTCGACAAAAAAAAAAAAAAAAAAGTTGTTGCGAGGTGCAGGATTGAGAGCGTAACCCACGCACTTGAAGAGAAGGGGAAGCTCTCGTCTTATTGGAACTCTCTTTTATGGGTTTCCACGTCGCGATTGTCCTTCAAAATCAACTGTCATTTATTTCTCGCTCGTGGCTTTCAAGTACTGGAAGCCACGACTCGAGCCACAATAGTTTTGCGAAATCAAGGTTTCGCTGAAATGGATAACTCTCACGTACAGTTCGACGCGCAATACCTTTGCCGTATTGACTCGCGAGAGATGCCCCCAACACGGCTGAGTATGGCGGTGCTCCAGACCTAACATCTAAATTTTGTTGCCTTACCTGTTACTATTTCGCGCCCATTTTGAGCCATATCAAAATGAAAGCGCATGATGAAATAAAAGTCACACTCGTTTTCCGCTCGATGGAAATTTCACGCCAGCTCGCTGTCTTTGCTGGTACCTTGAGCGTTTCCCAGCAATGCGGAGAGTTAAAAAAACAAAAAAAGAAGAAAAAAACGTACGATGGCATCCTTTGCAGGATGAGGACGATTCGTCACATGCGCATTCGTCACAGGACGATTGGTCACAGGATGATTCGTCACATAGGAACATTTGTCACAGGATGACTCGTCATGCGGGCAACTGGTCTCATTGATCGAGCAGGGGACGATAGTAAATTGTAAATTTCAACATCTGCCTACATACCCTGATGAGGAGTTTCACAATTTTCCACTGTCACGTAAACCAATGGTTATATAAACTAATATTACAATACTCATTCGCTTTTCCTTTCATTATATTACGGGTCTTCAGCAGGTTGATCTCAGTTGCAGGCTTGAACGAGCAATAATCCGACTGGCAGCCAAATTAGTTTTTAGTTTTGCCTTGCATACACCTATTCGACAAAACCAACAAGTATCGGAATTCCTTCTGCCGAATGTGTACGAGTACCCCTCGTGCAGCATCATGGCTCTCTCTGTTGCGATCACCTCCATCCTTTTGAATGTAGTTCAAAAATAGTCGCTCTTCTATGGCCTCCGTATTCACCGTTCAGGACGGACCCAGATAGCTAGAACGTCTGTTGCAAATTCTTTGACCTCGAGAAGCGAAAGACATGCTAAGATAAGAGGTGACCGACTTTCTGAGGCCCAACCAACATTCAATGTTCGGGACCGAATCAGAAGCTAAAACGTTCCTTACAAATTCTTCGCCTTTGTCCGCCCGAACCAAATTGAACAATACATTTTTGGGGGGACGAACTATTGTGAGACCGGTTGGCCGCGTGACGAGTCATCCTATGACGAATGTTCCTGTGTGACGAATCGTCCTGTGACCAATCGTCCTGTGACGAGTGTGCATGTGACGAATGGACCGTATCCCATCCTTTGCACACTCATTACTTCTATAACACTGAGTCACCTCGTATCCTTTTTTTTTTTTTTCATGGTACTAATTTCTTTCTGCGCATTACGGCTGTTACGACGCTAAGTCTGTCTGCCCTTCGAATTTAAACTTAGGCTCAGATCAGGGACGAACCAGTTTAAATCAGGAAAATATAATTAACACTGTAGCAAAGTAAATCTATCATATCGATCGGAAATACGATTTGGCACATTCCATCTGAACACATATTGTGCACAGCGAATGCAATAGCGAGTCAGCGTGCAAAACGCCGCCACACTGAGCTACCATAACATCTCAGCGATTTTTGCATAGCACCGAGCACGGAAAAGAGAAAACAGTTATTCATTCACATAAACGAAGCAAATTTATTTAAAGCCCGGACACTCCGTACGTCCAATCTAGCTAAGGTTATCAATAGACTCGACCATGTCATTTGTCGAAACAGATAAAAGACGTTGGCAAAAATGATTAGACTGAATAAGTCAATCTAACGCACGTATTTTACCAACCGACGGTCGCGCGCCTTCAATACCCTTTCCAATTGTCATTGCGCACCTTGGACACACTTTGGGAAGCAATGCATATTTACATCGCCGCCCGAGGTCTCCATTAAACGTGTAGTGCTGACCCAAATAAAATGCTAACCTGACTCTCAATCGCTCACCGCAAAGGACGATTTCGATCAGGCGGTACTGTAGGTCACTTGAGATAAAAAAAAAAGAAAAAAAAACAAGCTATAGAAACGAGCGTCGTAAAAAAGGAGACCGGCATTTTTATTCCTACCTCCGAACAGAAACGAGCGCCACCCACTGCATCACACAGCGCAGAGGCCGGACTCGGTCACCGCGCGTACATACCAAGCGCGCGCGAGGGATGCAGAAACTTCCTCCGCCGGGAGAACACGGCAGATTTCGGGATCTATTTCACGCAGCGGATAACGCGGGCCTTTTCACACCTCGATACTGGCGCCATCTAGAAGTTGCGCGTTCAACCACGTTTCGAGCCGCGCGCCATCTGGTGGCTGAAACGGACGAATAAATAGAGGTACCGCGCCCTCTTAACACCAGCTTTGCATGAAAGTGACGTGTCCCATATTTGCAGCATCTCGTTTTAAAGTTTTAAAATGCCGGTTTCTGATATTAGGACACAAACGGACATTTAGGAAGATGGGAAAAGGTAGGAATGTCGGATGTGCAACGTCGAGCATGATAATTCTGTGTTTGGTTTTAGCAGATAGATAAAAACCACGAAATAACGCTACTTAAAAAGCAATAGCATTTTGTTTGGGCATGAACTACTTGAGAGCTGAAAACAGGATTGCTATAAGTGCGAGAAATGCTTTAAAGTACTTGTCAGTCCATGTTGCAACTACCTCGTTGCATCACTGGAAAGAAGAAATGAAAATCACGTCATCCAGAATGTACCGCATCGTTTGTCACTTGCGCAATCGACTGCTTCGATTCCTGGTCAATCTTCTTGAGGCAGAAAATAGTGAAGAGAACCACCCTCACAAAGACTGACAAGCACACAGTTACCATGTCACCTACTCCAAACCTTGCCATAACCGCTAAATGTACTTCAAGGTATGATGGTAACCGCACGGCGTTCATTTGCTGCTGCATTACGCCGTCACATTCTCGCACATGCGCAAAACACAAACGGCATGTATCAAACTTTGCAGAATCTGAAGTTTGGCAGATTCAGTCCATCACTACAAACCACTCAATTCTCACACTGCCTTCCAAGTCTCGTGTGCAGTGATGCACAATGGGGATAAAGAAGATCCAGTTGGGTTCTCTATCAAAGCCTGCAGCGCGCACGGCCCTGCTTGCGACTTCAATGGCGACCTCGGAGGTTGGTTTGAGCGATGTGGAGAGGGGGGAGAGGGGGGGAAGCAAAGAGCTTGCCTTTCGGTAAGAAAGATCGACTGACCTAGTAGCAGAATGGTATGAAGCTCAAGTGAGGAATAGTTTTTTTTCACCTCGGGCAGATGGCACTACTAAAAGTGACTATAGTACAACTTTGTCGATGATAAGAGGTTCTTGACACACTTATTCATGTTGAAACAACAATATTTATCAAATATAGCATTAGATTGAGAACATAATGGCACATCTTGCCAACTTATTACATTATACCCATTGCACGTCACGCCTTAGCTCCTAAGGCCACCACACCGCAGCTGCAGACTGCGAAATATTCTTTTTTTTTTTTTTTTTTGCTATTACGCAACAGAATAGCAATATTTAAAAAATATTAGGCGGTTTCTCCACCCCCTTTGGTAAGATAAACAGTGTAAAAATAAAAAAAACAAAAAACTTAATATTCTTGTCAATATTAAAATTGTTCCACTGCCCCTTTAAAAAATTTGTCCTTCCTGCAGAGTTTCTTCAACAAATTTTTGTTTTATCATACGTTAGTTTGCTGCCGATGCCATATGCTGGCGTGGCAAGTGCTATTATACCCGTTTTCATCTCAAGAACCGTAGTAAAAAAAATCTGGCTCCTTGCAGAGCATTACTAATTTCCCCCTTCATGTTGATAATTAAGATATATGTAGGTGCAATGTAGATTAGACACATCCTATCTTATCAAGACATACACAGTCCAACCACCAAAAGCATCGCTTTTTCCTTTGACAACCAAATCTCGTAAGAACTACTTCGCATCGCGTATGAACAATGCACAAAACTTGTTTTTTTCTTGAGGTGAAAATGGGTATTGATTTGCATGCCTGACACAGGACGCAGAATAATTGAACCTCACTCAATCACAAATGAATGTGAATCTTCAAAATGGTACAATTTCAAGCCTGCAAAATATGAGACCACTTGTGTCCCAAAGTTCTTACATGGCCAATTTGCAGACTACATGGCAGACTACATGGCAGTCAACATAAGTTCCTAAAACACTTTAGCGTCACTGCTCTTTGTCACTTTCAGAGAAACGACGAGCTAACTGACCTTGTGCACCACCTTGGCAGCCGCATCCAGGACGCAGGGCCCCCAGTTCTCATCAGTGGTGTCAAAAGACAGGTTGTACAGGGTGACGCCAATTGACATCGGGTGCTTGGGAATGGTGAATGCATCCTCGTAGCGGACGTGGATTTTGCGGATGCGGATCTGGAGGTTCTTGACAATCTGCGCTGTCAACTTCTCCATGAACGTGTCTTGTTTGTCCTCCTTGGGCTTGTCTGCACAACCAATATGTTAATCAGGTTAGCCTTAGGAAAAGCTGATACGTCGCGCACGGGTAGTGCTTTGAAAGCAAAAAGTTAGCTTACTTGCAATGTAATTTAATTGTATGATTTAAAAAGCAAAGCTAGGAATATTCAAGCATCACACAGCTTATCAAAGCCAGAACTGATTCCTTCATAGTGAAAAAAACCTCGAGACAAGGAACGAAAACAAAGGGGAGAACCACAACACAACATGCGTTGTGGTTGCCCCCTTTGTTTTCGTTCCTTGTCTCAAGATTTTTTTCACTATGACCGTTAACCAGCTCGCCTGCATAGTAACTCTCATTTCACCGATTCCCCATTTCATATACATTAGGAAACCCTTTATTTTCAGAGCCTCCATTGTTTGAAAATTAATACAAGTACTAGACTTGCCATATCTACCCTGAAGTCTAAATAATAAACAAAGGATGACAACCAACCAAATCCTAAAAATATAGGGACCCTACGCTTTGAGGCCTACTTGGTTCTTCAGGGATGACTATCGCGATGGCTGTTGAGAAGCAGTATTTTTCTATCTTGGTTGGTTGTTGTCCTTTATTTATTAATGCAAAAGCATTAACCGTCCCATGGAGCAAGCCGATGTCATCGGCCTTGAAGCCGTACCAAACCGTACCAAACGGCACCTTAAATCCTTTCTCCAAGTGAAGCCAGCTCCCAGCTATGAAACCGTGAGAAAAGCCTAGCCAAACGGCACATAATCTCCTCGATCCCAAAGGAGCGGAGTAAAGCTGATGTATTTCAGCTTCCATCTCGATGGCTGGCACGCGTCAATGAGGCTCCCATTGGCCGCTGCATGTCAGTTTCAATGACTGCCACCCCATGGCGCTGCGTGTCCGCGAAGCAGTGGCTCCATTGCTCCACGTCCAAGGTCAGCACGCCGAGGACAGCGCATGCGCTTGATCATCCATGCAAGTACGCCGCAGACGAAAGAAGAGAGCGGAAGAGCGGCGTGCATGCTTTCGCATTCACAACTCATAAGAAGTGCTTAGGTGTACCTCGAGCTTTTTGTTTTCCCAACCAGAGAAATTTCTCTCAAATATTTACTCTCAAGTTTTCACATACACACTCTGCATGTTTTGATCCTTTGCTACTTGAAAACACAATTTTTATGTGTGCTTAACGTCCAGAATTTATCATAAATATTTGCGATCGAGAATTAGTGAGAAAATTCCCGAGAATTCCTGCTACACAAAATTTAACTTTATATTGAAGAAAGTTGCTTCAAGGTAATAGGCAAAAGTCAGCTGGTTAGCAAGATACAGAGATAACAAAGGGGGGGGGGGGGGGGGAACACTGGAAAAAAGACAAACTAGGAAAGCAAACATTTGCAGATATACTAGCTGCTTTCATCTCTAGTGCAATACATTCTTTGAGACAGCTAATTGAATTCCAAACTTTTCACACTCATGTACAGTACATGCACATTAAAAATGCAGGTTTTCATCTAAGCGCGGGGATGGAAGCTGTATTTGACCTTTTGTCGCAGGTTTTGTAGCAGGCAAAATATTGGCTTGGAGCAGCCACTGACGGTTTTGGAGCAGATGCCAACATCTGTTAGCACATCACTCGAAAATTAAGAAGTGATTGGATCGCTAAATAAGTTAATCTATGATAATGACTGAGGGTCTTTTTAATAAAAATAGATAGGAGGCGAAATGAACACAGAACCTATTTTTAGAAATAAGGTTCTGATCAGAGTAAGTTCCATTTACAATGGGTACTCAAATAATGATTGAAAAATGAATTGTAGTGCAACACTACAGTTGGGATAAAGCCTCCTTCCCCTCCCATTTTTACACCCGGTAGTCCATTTAGCCTTTGAATATAATTTCTGCAAAAATGACTACAAAAACCAACATATCTGCTAAAGTATGTTTATCAATAAAAATGCAACCCCATTTTAAAAAGTCTATCCAACTAAAAACTAATATTATAAACTGTAAAAAAACACAAATATTATGGAAATCTACATTATTACTTTAAAAGTGACAGTGCTCTTTAGCTGTGTTGGGACCAAAGTGAAGTCAAAGTTAGCTGCTCTTTCCATCGACAGCTGTGTGGGAACTACCTTAACTACCGCATTTATTAAAATATAGAGGCACATTTTTTTCCCCCGCTTCTAGTAGCAGCTTTTTAAAATTAGAAATCAACCTAAAATTGGTGTACCTGGAACAGTTTTAAGCATAATCTCAGAAACTTTCGCATTTACCCAGGCACTCACCCCACACTCATGTCAGCCGCCGCTCCTAGCAGAAGGGTGCAAAGCGGTAAAGCCCGACGAGCAAACTGGTGAAAGGCGGTGAGAGGCAGCACGGAGGCATGTGGCACACATGATAATTAAGTGATCTCATCAGGAGTAGAGGACCCTAGTTCTGTCTTATCAGGGTAGCCACTATCCTACTTTTGCAATGTTTTCTTGGGACTTCAGCTCCTGACATCGCCAATACCGTCTGGAAATTTACACGATGTCGGCGATTAACACGCGAGCGCATCAACCGGCCCATGGGGTTGATGAGCAGTTTCTAAACCTCATTTCACCTTCGAAGAGCAGCCGACGCTACGAGTCAATGAAACCAACAGCATCAAAGTGCAGCATCATGGCATTCGTCCATCTTCCTGTATGTGTTCTTTCATCGACTGAATCAATCAAGTACAGCAAATGGCCCAAGACTTATGCTTTCAGTATGTGTGTTCATGGTTGTATGTCTTGGAGCCTTCGACTGCGCTCTGACCTAAGGTGAAATAATCCATATGGGGAGAAGGTGAGTAGAGATGCAGTGAAATATATATTTGCACCATTTCCCTTTATCCTATTTCTCTAAATATTAGAATCAAGCAATAATAAAATATTTTCATTTTTTGCTTTGCACAAGTTTGTCTCAACAAAGGTTTGACGCAATTCTTAGCAAAAATGGCATTTTGGCGCGAGATGTAGCAGCTCGTGGCACAATTCGGCGCAAATGGCGCAGTGCTTTCACCACTGAAAGCACCAAACTAATACGCTCTGTATTAATTTTTTTTTTGTGTGCGTAAGTGGGGGTAGCTTTGCCTTTGCATGTGTACAGATCTACCCATGTTTACTTAGGGACTGCTTTGCTGTACATATTTCTGCTTTTATGCGATTTTTTTTTTTTTTTGCTTCGTTATTTTTTTATTGCTTTTGCCTTGGCCCCTTCACAAGTGGCCGGCCATTTCCACCAATAAATAAATAAATGAATAAATAAAAATAATACTTAAAACAGATTGAACTTCGAGCAGCCCACCGTGAGCCTCCAGATTTAGTAGCCGTCAGACGTTTTTCGAGACACCTTTTCATTGTGTCATGTTCATTTGATGACACGTACATTTTACAAACTCTGTGTAAAAGAAAAAAAAAAAAGGCAGCAAACTTAACGAAAGAAAGGCACCTTTCTCGGCTTCCTGCCGCTTGATCAGCTCGATTCGAGCCAGCTCTCTGTCTTTTGCCTCTTGCTGAAGTTTCTTCTCTTTTGTGGCATCATACTTCACGCCTGAAATAAGAACATAATCAAAGTGTCGTTTTTTTTTAAGTCAATGTAATACTTTAATTAAGGAACTCTATATCTATAAGCCCACCTGACTTTGGCACGATGACAAGGTAGATGCCTTCTACGATGGCAGAATAGGTGGCATTGTAGAGAGACTGCCATGGGATTTTGAGAGTGAGCTTGTCTGGAACACACATAGGACAAAGGCCAAAGTCAGTCACACTCTTTTAATTTGTCCCAAAATTATACTAAGCAAATGGATTTTTGAAGGGTGCTGAACACACCGTACCTATGTGGCCATATGCAACACGAAATGGCAAGTCAAGGTCATCAATAGCACTCTGCTTGATGTCTAAATCTTTCAAGTTGATGTCCCCTGCAAAGAAATACACAACAAACATTTCACAAGAAGTTGCCAAATGCATAAATATGTTTATAAAAGAGAATAATACTAATCAATGAAAACATTGTGAAGTGGCTCGTCTCTGCGAGTCGAGCCATATGATGAGATTTTCATGACAAGCATGTTAGCCCTGGTTGGTCAGCAATGAAGATAAAAATATTTAGTTGCATTGTAAAGGGGGAAAAAAGGAAGATTTTAAGATCTTGAGATACCTCCACTACATGTTAGTAGTTTCCTCAATAAATTGAAGTATGAAAGTGCACAAACTTTAGAGAAGGCTTAGAGAAACTTTTGCTCAAAGTTCATGTTTCTAAAGGAAAAGGATAAATTCTACTCAAGGACTGGAAATGCTCATATGGAATCACTTTTACCATATGTAACAAAACTTTCGTGTTTTTTTTTAAATATGCAAACTTTGCAGTTTGAGTGTTCCACACTTAACAGTTTAGCGAGAGTGTTAGCTTCCAACTTCAGGATCATTTTAATTTACTCAACAAGCCAATCCCTATTACAGGCATGCCAGTGACTGTATTTCACAATAATAATAATAATAATCATTTTTATGTTGATGTGTCCCCAAACAGCACCAAAGCAAAAAAAAAAAAAAAGACAAGCAAAGTTATAATTATGAACACACTAGTGGTTCAATTGATTGTCAAAAAGTGTTAAGGTCACAAAAAATATCTATTAAAATAGAAACAAGTGGAAGAGCATTGCTTTCCATACCCATTTGAACCTTTCTGTGTTCACACACAGAAAAATTGTGCATCCTGCTTTATTCACAAATTACCTGCTCTTGGTTGATGATGAGCACTGAATTGAGATAGAATTGCGGTAAACATAAGGGCAAAGAGCGCTTCTGCCATATGTTACAAGACATGATAATGCAATTTGACCCCTTGACATCTCTTTACCAAGACCACTTGTTCTTTCCGAGTCCAGCGCTTATCACACAAAGCTGTCTGAAGATAGCATTTCTAAACACCCCAGGAAAAGAACATAATGAAAATGAGGATCTGAAACAAAAACAGGTATCTTGTTTAAGCCCAAGCAACCTGCTTCAAGTGATACAAAATAATAAACTTCCTTCATTGTTCTTAGATATGAAAATCATAGTAAAGCTTTCTTCACTTGAAAATTTTACTGCTGCACTTCAGTATGTTATGTTTTCGTATTTATGTTTCATACTACTCCTGCTATGACTTTCAGTGGAGAGCTGCGGCACCATTGAATAAATAAATAAGTATATGGTAATAATGCATTAGTCATGCAAGTAACAGTGTAGATCTGAAATTTAAAGATAGCTTTATAGAATTTCAGACTCAAGCACAAAATTCCAAATCGTTTCACAGTTGGAATGATAGCGGCGTTGGAACGTGAAATGAGGACATTCATTTTTAATATTAAATAGCTACAAATTGCAATATTTTTTGAATACCACAAAATATATCTGGTTATTTGTTAAAAAATTCTAGTGAAACATGGTGACAAATTTAAGTTTTCACAACTTCATTGCTCAGATTTACAAAGGGTGTCTTCAATTTTTCTTTTTTTTGCATTCAGTTACGAGCTTATTCACAATTACAATTATCAGGGGTTCAAACAGGTTCACTAGAAATACAAGGCTAGCCACACTGAAAGGTATGTTCAATATACTTCTGCCTTCCCTATTTTTTTTTATAAATACATACCGTGCTGGTCAAATGCCACTGACAGTGTCATTTACCATGAAAGCACAGCTAGATGGTTAAACAAGTTTTTCACTGATTGGTTCTGAATTGCATTTTCAACATAATCTATTTTAGGTGAACATAACACATTTTCTCATCAAACCCGGAATTCTCTAGTGCAGTGGTTCTTAAATGGGGGTCTGCGGACCCTTTGGATCCCTGGAGAGAAATTAGGAACCCCGAAGCCATCAACCGTCAATCAAACTGAGCAATAAAAGATATTTTTAAAACACAAGGTGCTTATTAATGCTTCCCCTAATCCCTAAATTTCGTCCGTCTGTCCGTAAATTTTCCCGCTAAATTTAGCAGGGAAATCAATATCATGAGACGTCTACATGAATTCAGTTTCTCAGCTAAATTTAGTGGGTAAATTTATGTTGCATAACCCGACGTCACGGGACATACACACCAATTCAGTTTCCCAGCTAAGTCTGGCAGGAAAAGGGTGTCACGTGACGTCACCCGATGTTACGTGGCCTATACACCTTGGGGAAATTGACGGCACATGACCTACATGTTCACCGATTTTTCCTGCTAAATTTAGCAAGAAAATTTATGTTTCGTGGCCGAAAACTCAATATGGTTTCCCAGCTAAATTTAGCGGGAAATTGATGTCACGTGACCTATACACCAATTCAGTTACCCACTAAATTTAGCGGAAAAATTCCAGTCTTGTGACCTAGATACCGATCCAGTTTCTCCGCTAAATTTAGCGGCGGAAATCAATATTACGCAACCTATACACCAACTCATGTTTACAAACAAACCGGAGCGGCCCTAGCAAACGCCACCGGCGTCGCGCATGCGCGCTGGGCAGTGGGCAAGAAGCCCGCCGTCGCCCATAAACAAACCACTGCATTGCGTTGTTTTCGGCGTCGGTGGGAGTCCCCGTGCTCTTTTTCGCGTTGGAATTGTTGATTTTACGCCCTCCTAACAATGTCTGACTACTTGAGCGGCCTCAGCAAAATTAACGGGGCAAAACTTTGCGTGAATAATGTGACTTGCGGCGATTCATTTCACGTGGACGCCGCAGAATGGGCGATAAAGCCTGACTCCCACGATGAGATTCTGCTCGCTATTTGCAGTCGCGACGTCGCTCGGGCTGCAAAAGCGTGGACCGTAGCTGAGATGGTGGAAGTCGATACTGAAAACCGCAAGTAGAATCGGGCATTACATATCGGTGATGGCCACTGGTAACAATGATCAACATCTTCTTGTATCTATTGTTTACACTTAACCTACTTACCCCAACCAACCTTCAAAAGTGGTTCGAGGCCTGCACTTCTTATCGCAATTACCGGGTCAACGTTTGGTTTACGGGCCGCTGTCGTTTGAACGCGCTGACGACGAAAAGCAGACAAGTTTGAAAGAGCAGACGACAGTTCGAACACATGCGAAATGGAGTGCAGGCAAGAAGCACCGTGTCCCGCGTCCTCAAGCCATTGGAATGTCACGTTGTCGGCGTCTGTGTGAGTCTGCATCCTGTTTTTCACGTTGGAATCTTAGACTCTACGTCCTCATAGCAATATCTTACCACTTTAATCGCCTGAGAGAAACTATTAAAGCTCGTTACACCGCTAAACTTTGCGTAAATAATTTGACGTGCGGCGATTAATTCGCGTGAACGCCACAGAATGGACGCCAAAACCACAATGAGAATCTTCTAAATATTTTCAGTCGCGACGTCGCTCGTGCTGCAAAAGTGTAGAAGGTAGCGGCGATGATCGACGTCGATACTGAAATTCGGAAGCGGAAACAGACCAAGCGTAACAAGTCGGTGATGGCCACTGGTACCAATAATCAACATCTTGTATGTTCTTACTGTTTACACCGAGCCTACTTAAGCCGTTTGAGGCCTGAAATTACTTCTTATTGCAATCAACGGGTCAAAGTTTGGTCTACGGGCCGCTTTTGTTTCAACGAGCAGACGGCAAAAAGCAGACAAGTTCGAAAGAGCAGACGAAAGTTCGAACGATCAGGCGGCCGTGTGAATTTGAAGACGCACTGAACGCGCGGGTGGCTTGGACACCTTGGCGGTTTTCTCTCGTTCATGTCGGAACAAAACAAATACATCTGGCGACCACAAAGTGTTGCCTGCACAAGCAATCGTAGTTCGACAGCATCTGGTTTACCCTTTACCCGGCTATTATCCCCGTACTCAGACGAACGGAGCGGGCAGAAACACATGAAAACTGATCTTCAAACCCTTCCAGACTCTTTTGGTACATCCCCGTCGCAGCATTTTCACGAGAAAGCAGGTTTTTTGTCTGGTTTCTCCGAAAAGAACACAGGAATGCACGTCTGGCACGGCGACTTCTGCGCACCGCCCCAGACCGGAAGTGCGTCCGACGTGCCACCACCGCGGCGTGACGTAGGAGAGTTGAGTTTGTGTATACAACCATTCAGATTTCCTCAATTTTTTTTTTATGCTAATTTTTTTACAAAGTTATATTTACCAAACCATGTTTTCCAAATGAGTAGGCTTGATTATTGTTTGTTTCAGAACTTCAAACCTGGTTTTCACGCATTTAGCTTTAATCATTTATAATTTTGTCATTGCAATTGTCTAATACCCCCCTGCCGCCTCAGTGGCTACAAGACAAAGCGCCGGCCTACGTATCCCTAGGTGGCGGGTTCGAATCCTGGCCGAGATGCCTGCAATCTGACGGCGGCTTATTGCAGAGAAGTTAAATTTATGTGGCATGTCAAAAGATCCCAGGTGGTCAATATTATTCCTTGGTCCCCCGCTGGGGCATGTCAGATGCCCTTTATTGGTTTGGCACATAGAACCTTCGAATTTGATTTGAATTTTAGCAACCCACTCCCTCTTGGGGGATGGGGTTGCCAATCCAGAAGGGGTCCCCTCAATATCAGTGGTTGAGAGAAGCACTGCATTAGTAAATGTTCAATGCGACAGTTGAAACTTTAAAAACAAAACAATGTCACATTTTGCATTGTGAAATTGTTGTGATAGTCAAATCGTATGATCTGATTCTTGAATGTATCTTGTCTTTCGGTGCTGCAAATGTGCTGTCCGCTAGAGTTGCATTGTTCTCCGCTTTTGACCACTACAATGTTTTCAACAGAAGCTACAGTAAATGCAAGTTAAATTTTAGTAAGCTTGATTTTAGTATCTTAAAAGTTCATCTTTGCAATACAATGAAGGAAGTTCACACATTTCAGAAAATTACAAAATAAAAATATTATGATGGCTTTACGCTAGGATTAGAACTTGTGCCACGAGTGATAATTGTCCTAAAATATAAAGAATTATAGTTTGCACAAAGTTAAATGAAGCAATGAGTTTAGTGTGCAGCAACCTTAGAATCTTATGGCAAGGAATAAGACTCCAACATGGTATATGATGACTTTCATTTACCCAATTGTAAGAAGAAATGGGGTGCAGGTTTGATGTGAACACAATATGTGAAAATGTAGGATAGTGCCAACACGATACTACATTCACCATGGTAACTAAAAGTAAGAAAAAGAAACATAATGATCGAGGGCTTTACCCGCTTACCATTTGAGTTGTATAAAAAAAGATGGATATTTAAAAAAACGTGTGCAGCATTAGTGAAAATAATTGATCTTTCTTTAGCAGCTGGTATGTATTATATATAAATAGGAACACATCATAACTTATGTCTAGCTCAACAAGTGTGTGTCATCAAGTGCAAATGCCACTGTCGTATGTGCACGTTCGCACAGACAAACTATAACGACCACTCACCGTCATACACTGATTTACGTATTTAGAATGTCAGCCAACAACTTACAAGCTCATATTCGTTTCATCCACTCCACATGGACACGTCCAGCTGTGTACGAATTTGTGGTTGCAATTTTCCTTGGACGTGTATGTGTGTGTGTGTGTCTATATATATATTATTCGATTCTTTAAAGCATGTAACTCCACGACATTTACAAAATTTGCATCAACGACATATGCTCAGGACGAACGCAAACCGACGCTGTCGTATGAAATTGGTAGGCGTTGGTGGTGGTGGGTGGGGTGGGGGTCGACATACGAATTGCTTTTGCAAATCAGGTGTGTTCAACAGTGGGGAAAAACTAGATAGCGCTATCTGACGTGCTCCATGGAGTGTGCGATGTCAAACAAGATAATAAAATTGCGGCGGGGAAAAGAAGGGGGAGGGGGGAGTCGTATTTTTACGGGATGTGTTTCTGTTTGGCATGGAATGTCAAATACATGAAGTATCACCGACGATTGTTTCTTTGACCGAATTCGATTGTGGACACTTTCTAGTAACAGTTATTAACGGTATTAGAAGATCTCGAACCACTCGTGCGACCGCGTTCTCTGCTTGGGCACGGAACCGCACCTTTGAGTGAGAATTCACGTCGAACGAGAGGGAGTAGGCCGCCAAATACCCGCCTTACAACACCGTTCAGCAACACCAAGTTCTACCACTACCGATTTTGTCACTATCTTGGGCGGCGTTCGAAGCAGCACGCCAGCGGCAACGCGGTACTGGCAGTTTTTTTGAAGTGTGCGCGACTCACCTCCCCAGATTCCCAGCTTGAGCTGAGATGTGTCCAAGTTCTCGACATAGTCGCCGAGAACGTAGTTGACGAGCTCGACGGCTACCGATTCGAACACCATTGTAGGACGTGGATAGCCCTCAGCAGGCTAGCAGCTCAGAGAGGCACCGTCGAGGTTCCATTTTCCATACTGCACGCACGCGGCTGCTTTGGGCTGTTTGCTTCCTTCCAATACAACCTCCTTTTTCATATCAGAATCTACCAATGGAAGCATAGAAGTAAATGAGTAAGCTCCGTCACGTGGTTAATAAAGTTCATAAAAAAACAAAACAAAAAGCGTCTGCAATGACATCACCACAAGCAACTCTTTTCTACTCCGGTCGTACTTTAAGCGCACATCCGGAGTTATCAAAGTTGGTCGATTACTAAACAATACAATTAAGTTGAACAACATAAATGAATATTTACTTTAACGAACACGCGCTGCCTTTAAGTTAAGATACTATTATTGTTTAATATTGTTTTTTTTTCTCAAATAGCAACATTACTCTCGAACTCATCGAGCGTCTGCTCTCTTGCTTGTCTATTTATTTCGTTTGTGTAGCGCACACGCGAGTGCATTTTGTGAGAGATGTAACCAAAGTGACTGAATTTGCAACGGCTGTAGTTGGGCGCACTAGAGGTAAATCTTCCTCGGATCTTCTTATTTAAGACGGCATTTAGTTCACCTGGACGCCAGTTCGTCCTCTGATTAACCTGGAAACGCGCTATGCCAAATTTCATAATCCATCGACGAACATTCTCTGATCTTGCGTGCAAACCAAACGCTGAAAATAGGTAAAAAAAAAAAAAAAAAAAAAGTATATTAACTACGGGTTGTGCATTTCATAGTATACCAAAATAACGAAAGCTCCTTATTTTATTTATCGTATTCTTCGTAAACGACAACTCGCTCTGTTAACTTACTTTAGTGTGAATGTGTTTCCTGGTGAAAAAATTATGGACGTTTGCCTTCAAAAACCCTGACCTTCAGACAAAAGATGGTCTCACATCGGGCTAATCACTGGAAGCTGAAAAAAGAAATATATAATCACGCATTGTTCTCTAGTCGGAGAGGTGATTTATTACCCTGTCAGTTCGGTCGATGTGTTCATAGCATCTTGGGAACATTCGGCCTGCAAAGCAAAAAGCGCGTTCTTTTCCTAGTTGTAAAACTCGCCTATGGATGCTAAATTAATTAAAATTTTTTGTCGCCTATATTTCTTCGAACCGTTCCGCCGCCAAACCTTTGTGTCTCCCGTTTTCTGCCGGTCCGACGAAATAAAACAATTCGATTTCATTTTCTCTTTCTGTGCTAAGCGCCATTCTTGTTGTTTTGCTGGGACGGGAGGAAAAGTTGCTTTGTGAGTAAGGTACGGTGCTGGTCGCATCGGTGCCGCAATGATCTTATTTATCCTGCCTATTAACATTGAGTTTTTGTTTGTGCCGCATCTTTTTTTTATAGTTTTTTTTTTCTTTGGGGCTCTGTTTAAGTGCTTACCTGGCTGGTGCTCGGCGGCGCTAGAAGTAGTTTGAAGATTGATTATCGATTAGCTACCTCCACTTTTGTACCCGAGCGGGTGGTACGTGTTTCATTGAAAAACATCGTGTTGATACCGAAGCAAGATGCCATCGCGTTTATTTGCAAGCTTAATTCCAGCTTTATATTTACGTCGATCACCGTGGTCGGGCTTTTTTGTCGTGGAGTTGTGAATCTATCATCGCGTAGAGATGCTCCTCTTAATTGTGTACTTTTTTTTGTAGCGAAAGCTCCCGAAGCAGAGTAGTGGTTGTGCGAACATATATGCTAGAATCATTGCACTGATCATGTGGTGTATAAAGCGAATATCACTATTTGATGTTGGTTTGAAGTAACTGAAAGAACCTGTCTTTGGGTACCTGACAAACATGGTTTACTTACCACGAACGTCTCCTAGAGATAGTTGCAAATAAAGAAAAAGTCGGGATGAGCATATAAGAACATATTTGCAGAGCACAGGAGGCTGTGCTTCGTGTAGCCTTGTACAGTGTGTTTGGGTGCACTTCGGGCTGTTCTTCCGACAGTCGTAAGACGGTCAACCTGGGACAGGTAAATGTAAGGCTGAACCCTGAACATGTTTTGTGTTAGTTGGGTGCCATCTCCCTTCCTGGTCCCTCAAGATCTGCCTGGCCGAGAAATTGATTAGGCTTCAGGTTTGTGCCACATCCTTAGCGACGTTTACAACTCCCACTCTAAGAGGGCCCAGGGTCCAGTGTTGGAGGATTTGTATGCGTTCCTGCATCCATCTCGTAGAAGTGTCAAAGGCAACCGTATCTTGGCCGCATCTTCTCGATGAGCAGAGTGTAGTTGCCCTGCTTACGAATGCGCCAGACTAGCTCTGCGAGGCAAACTTTATGCGCCGCTTTTTCTTTCAGTGCTTAGTCACAGGTTGTAATGGAGGAGAGAAGGGCCATGGATTCAGCAGGGCACCAGGACAGAGTGCTTAATCTGGTGGACCTCCCCTCCGAAATCCTGGATAACATCTTGCGGCACGCCAGCTTTGCAACTGTCGGCACTGTTCGCATGGTGGGTTTTTCACCCTTCTCTTTAGAGATGGGGCCCGGCATTTCTGCTCTTGGCAGTGACACTAAAGTTCCACAAATATATTTTATTTTATAACTGGTGCAAGCAAAAAAGCAATAACTTTCTTATTTAAAAAAGAAATTCTACACTTTAAGGAACAAAATAAGGAATGCGACTCTTTGGCCATTTCGTTCCCACATACACGTCTCTTGTGGCTCTTGTCATCAGTCTATCTTTCACAAAGCTGTTCACGAGTTTGAAAACGACTACCATATTGGATTGTTAATGCTTCTACTGCCAATGATGAAATCTGTGAGTGCAATGCCATAGTTTTCAAGCTGCTTCTGGTGCATGAGTACACACACAATGGAACTGTCTTTCTGAGCTACCAGGTTGCATGTGGAGCTTTTCCCCATGCTAAATGGAATGCAGGCAACCTAGTAGGCTTCTTATAAGGGTGAAAAAGCTAATAAGGCACGAATGTAGTGAAGACCTCTGTGTAGAGAGGAATGTAGATTGTATTATCAAAGGGTAGAGAGCCAAGCCCCTTGGAAACCATTTGTTGGTACGTGAATTGCAAATCGGTCAACATGTAAGAATAAAATTGATGCATCAGTTATGCCTTTCCATGCTAAATGACTTCACCTGTGCCATTCTAAAATAAGAATAAGGTTGTAAATTCACTAAGGAACTCCCTGCTGCAAAAATTTTAAATGTACTATATACTATATGGTCAAATTTATACATCTCAATTTTTTTGGTGGGATTGATAGAAGATCCTTCCATGACCTGCATATCGAGAGTTCACTCTTTTCAAGGGGTATTCACACGAGGGAGAAATCTCTGGGATTTCTCCCCGGCGCATGCACATCACGAGGCGAAAATGCGAGGCTTCTGCACATCGCAAAGCCTGACGTTTTCGTCGCGAGATGCGCATGCCGTGGAGAAATCCCCCGAAATTTCTCCCTCGTGTGAATGCCCCTTTATAGGGGGGGGGGGGGGGGGGTCGGGTCAAGTTAGGTCCGGTCAGGTCAGGTCAGCAGCAAAGTACCTAGTGGTTACTGTCATGGTAACTAGTGGCCCATTTCTTTCTTCTAAAAATGCAATATTTTTTGCAGCCTGCTTGCAAATATTTTTGAAGTTTGTAAGCAGCTGTCTGATAGTCCTCTCTAGGTCTGAAAGGGACACTGACAGTGTATTTATGCTTGCCAAGGTTTTTATTTGTACATAACATATGAGAGCCCAACTACCCAGAACAGAATTTTCGGCTAGAAATTTGTTTATTTTCCGCACGGAAACCGCTGAATGGGAGCTGGCCGGTTTGAGTCGCGCTCACTCTCTTTTTTGTGGTCGCACAACCACCAAATATAATCAAAGTTGTGGGTCATCGGATTCACACACTCATTATTAAAACTAGAAGAGAAATATGATAGCCTGTTTTTGTGGTCTCCAAAAAAGCCACAAATTCGTTGATTGAAGAAAAAAAATGTTGCACAGCCACGTGACTTCCGCCAACTCTCTCCTCTATATATCTTCTTCCTCCCTTGTCCAGTTTCGATTTCGAGCAGTTGCATTTTTTTACTTTATAAGAAATATATGTGATGCTGTAGCACAATATTGATTGGGTAGTCTTCTGACACCATAATGAATTGCCTGGCAAAAAATTAAGCAAAAATTTTGGGGGGTGTCAGTGTCCCTTCAAGACTGCCCAAAGTGCTGTCTTGCTTGCCCTAAAAAGTATTTAAAGGGGCCCTGCAAGGACTTTTTACTGTTTTTTTAATTTGCACCGAACCTGAGCGCACTGAACGTAGTAACTTAGTGAAACTTTTCTTTTCGCGAAATTCGCTTTATTTTAAAAGTTATAGGCAATTTAGAATTACAAAAACAAGCAAAAAATAACCTCCTTCATGACGTCATAGGTCCTGGCTTGAGTGGCCGTGAACTAGAGGAGGAATAGTGAGCTCATCGAGCGCTCACGGCCGCCGCACTCCGTGTCGACGGCGCCTGAGGGCGCCACTAAAGCATGTTCTGGATAGGCTGTATGCAGTGGGCAGCCAAAGCGGCTTTCATTGCGTTTGCTGCGCGATTAAACACTAATTCGGCATGACACTTCATTGGCCACAAACGACAGCAAACACGGGGTAAAGATCAGTTCAGAATGGGAGCCACCTCGCGCTGCCATACCGCGAAACGGCCAAACCGCAAGACAAAGCCTCTCGCCGAAGGCCTTTGGAACGCTCGGAGCCGGTCGGATCTTCCTGTCCATACGACTGCAGCACCACCGTGTACATCCGGGATTTTTCCGTGTCGGTGCCTTATCCCACTACTCCTTTCTAGTATGCGCCGCCTTTTCCACCGCTTGGCAGCGGGTATGCTGACGGGTAATTTCTTGTTTCCGTACTTTGTAAACTGCATTTCTTTCTTTTTTTCATCTATAATAGTGAACAAAAACTACTTTTATAAATAATTGAAACGTTTCGCGCCACTTATATTTTGTATTTCGACCAAAAAGAAGTTTTTAGTGGCTCTGACCAGTAGTAAGCCCAGGACCAAAGACGTCACATTTTGCGCGCTTTCGGTAGCGCGGGTCGCCCTCGTCAGTGGAAAAGGTTTCCGTGTCGTTCGGTTAAAATATGGCGCACTGATATTTATCTACTCTTTCCGTGCCCGCTGGTATGGTGTACTAGAACTGTACACCATGCCGCTGGCTTGCCCGAACCCCAAGAGACGTGGAAACCGCATAAAAGGTAGACGCTTAAATATGATTTTCAGGGCCCCTTTAAAGAACTTGTGCATACCTTAAACATTGAGAATGTGCTCACCCTCTTGACATTTTGGCATTGGTCATTGCATAGGAGTATATTGGGCATTATGTAAAAAATGTGGCAAAAAGAATATTTAAAAAAAAGTAACCTATTGATTGATTGACACATAAGCAAGTCTGGTTTGAGCATGGGGTGCCAAATTCCCGATCTCCACAAAACTATTCCAACTTCGAGCAGTTGCTTGTTGTTACTGTATGGTGGGTTTCTTTCAGGTAAGTTGTATGTAAGAGGTCTTGGATATGGTTGTTAGCCTTATAATGACACCAATGACAAAATTATTGTAATGGAAAGGAATAATCGCCTCCATTACCCTAGTCTTGCATAAGTATTTTTGTGTTTGGGGGATGTTCTAACATCTGCAATGGCATGAATTTCTTGACAAACCATTTTACTGATGTTGCAGCTGATGCTGTTTTGCAGATCTGACTTGCATTGCACAATCATGCCATTGTATAAATACTCACAATATCTGGCCAAATGGGCTTCATTATTTGAATTTTTTACTGATGCTTAAAGTATTCAAAATAAGATTTGTCTTCTTTCTTGTTTATCTCCTTCTCTTCCTCAGTATATGTTGTGATGTGGCTGTGCAACCTAGAACAAGTGACAGAAGGAGCCATATTTGCTCCACAGCATTAAGACAGTAAGAACTGTCGCCATGGTCATTTCAGGTTTCACTACCAGTCAACAGCAAATGTTTTACCAAACACTTTGTCAGCAAACTATTTATTCATCAATACCACTAATGTAATTTTGAAAACTGTGACAGCAGGTGCTATAGACTGTTCCATTAGGGTCATAGCAGAGAGGGTAAAAGAGAAAAAAAATGCACTCCCCCTCTCCCCCGCAAGCCGTCCGCTCCGCCGAGTGGGCTGTAGCTAGCGTCCGGCTGGCGTTCAAACTTTGTTTAAAATCGCGTCATTTTGGAACTTTCAAGCGCAGATGCGCAGATTTTGGTATGCCAGTTATTGTGTACTACTATGCTAGATAAAAAGACTCACAGGGTCCAATCGCACTGTTACCTGCGTGCAAATAAAAAACAAAAATAGGGAAAACTGTGTCAGATTGGCCGGTCTCTTTGGTGAAAAGAAAATCCGGTTGCTGTACCTTTTTTACTATACAAAAGTTCGTACTGGTGTAGGCCTTTAGCGACCATGAGTGGAAGTCTGAAATAATAAATAAAAACGTGCTCTCCTGCCGCAATAACACGCAGTAGTTGAGGGTAGTACTGCCGGCTGACTCAACTGCTATTTAAGTAACGGAAAAAAGATATGCTAGTTTATCATTTAGCAAAATAGAACAACAAAGAGCTATAGGCTGATTTTGGAGTAGCCACAACTATTCTAAGAACGCGAACCACTTCACAACGGCAGCCACGAGCGAGAGTTCGGTGTTCGGTAGAGCCCGCCGATACAGCCCAAAGATGGAGAACGGCAACCTCCCGGTTTGTCGTCTGCTAGCAGAGTCGGTGGGGTGCCCTCTCTCTCGTTTTACCCCACCGAACCCGCTGAACTTCCCGGATGTGTGGAGAGGGCGCTGCGGTCGAACAAAATGGTGCCGCCCAGAGAGCGCTAAATGGAATGGTCTATACAAGTTATTCTATGCAAAGCTATATGAAAATAAAGAATGTGAAATGTTGAAAATACTCAGCAGTAATATATCTACAAATGCAAAAGCAACAGTAATACAATACAAAAGAAGCAGATTGTCAAACTTAGTTCACAGATAACTTCTTCAATTCTTTCCAATATAACTTGGCTGAGAACAAGTTGATGTGTGCTTCAGAAAGGCTGTTCCATTCATCCCTAATTTGTGGTAAGAAATAAAACTTAAAAGGCCGCTGCAATGAAAATAAGGAAGCGGCATCCTAGTAACTGTAGCACGCATGCGTTGGAAATGCTGATAAGGTGCTTCAGCATCCCAACAAGCTTTTTCACTCGTTTGATGTTTCCAGCTCAGCAAGTGAAAGGAAGTTTAACTCTTCCCTGGCCGCACCGATAAGCCATCAGTCACTGGTAATAAATGGTTTCCAAGCTCCGTCACAAAATTAAATTTAGTGCGGAGAATTATGTTCCACAATCTTGTGGATAGCCGTATAACTCTAGTTTCGGTTTAAACGTCAGTTTAAGCTTCATCACAAGCTGGTGGGCTGTCAAAAATAGTCGTGGGAACGGTGGTTCCACTTGTCTAACATGACTAACTGCTTGCATCAGTCTTTGCAGCATAGATGGCATTATTTACATAATTCAGCTGTATTGTAGCATATTTTTTAGTCCCCAAGAGCTCTGGAGACACTTCAAATGATGTTATAGACGTTGCTTAGTAGATGGTTGTCGTGCAAATATTCGTCTTCTAGCCTGTTCCTTTCACCAAAAAAAAAGTAGGAAAGAAAGAAAATTCCAAAGGCTCAAGTTGCGAACAAAATTGAGCGAAGAGAAGCAAATCAAAAGGGGGAGAAAGCAAGAAAATACTCTCTGCATGCACGCACAGCAAAAAAAAAAAAAAAAGAAGTGATTCAGAAAGGGAGATAAGCTAAAGACACAAACTCTGCACGTATGCAAAAAAAAAAAAAAAATAATACTTTTCAGCGAGTTGTTACAAGGCGGAAGCGAAGAGATGAGAAAGAAAAAGAAGTTCTCGCTGTACAACGAATGCATTGTGGAAGTTCATTATAAATAGTTTTTGCTCTATCGAATTACTTGCTATATTGAACTGATCGTGGCGTTTCCTGCTGTTCGTTATAAACAGGTTTGACTGTGCTACAATTTCCAAGGCTGTCCTGAGCCGGCATGCACATTTTATGTCCCCAGCAAGGTGCGGTGCACAAAGATTAGATATATGAGGGAACTGCAATCGAGGCTATGACAAAACCAAGGTAGAACACAAGGAAAGCATTCTGCTGGGGATGTGGTGTTTACTATCTGTGTTTCACCAATATAAGCATTCCTTCGTTGAAAGGCACACATGTTACAGTGGCGAACTCTCAGTACACTAACTTTCAGATTAGTGTAGGTGTGGGGCACAATTTCTATATTCCAAATTTTTCTTACATTTAATTTGACATAGCTGTAGAAGCTTCAGCGTTTATACACCTTCCGCACATACACTGTATTTTCAAGAAATAAAATTTGAAAATATTTTTCTCCACATTATATCAACCGCTGTTTCTTCTGAAAGGACAACTAATTAGCCACATTTTGAAGTGTCATATTGCTCCATACACAATTTAGTTAGGGAAATAAATGCATTTGCATGGATCCTTTGAAAATTCCTACTTTTTCCTTGGTTCAGGAAAGAGTCAAAAGGGGACACTGCTTTTAGAGCTTTTTATATAATTTCTGATTCAATGCAAATGAAATTTGCACAGCTTATCTGTCTTAACAGTGTGACTGCATCTAGGTATATGTCTAAGAGAAACAGCTTGACCAGTAAACACTTACACACAGACAAGACAGGACATACACAGAGCTCAACTCAAACCAGTTATACATCTGGGTACTTGGCTTTGATGTAGCTTAATTATTTTTTTAGTATTAAAAGTTTCATTTACAAAGATTATGGGCAGTATTAAGACTGATTCAAATACTGAAATAAAAATATTACCATATATCTATGAATTCGAAGGCCTGTAGAATCCGGAAAAGTGTAAATGAAAGCTCTAGGACAGGGGTGCACAACTAAAAATTTAGGCGGGCCAGAGCTGGTTTATTAAAAACTGTGCGGGTCGCACCTAGTGCGACGTGTTGCACATTTTGGCTGCGGTCAGGCTTCCGATATCGTGTCATCTCACTCGTTGCCGTCGTCAGCACATCTCGCAATGTCATGTCCGTCATGGAAGATCGAGGGCGGTTCTTGTTGAGAGTCATCAGTGAAAAGGTTTGCTCACAGACATACGTGCTCCCGAAATGTGACGACAATTTCTAGGCGTGGTCCACTAGGTTTCCGTACTTGTTCTTGTCCAAGTTTTTGTAAAACTCATGCAGCTGAAATTTGAGATGAATAGCGTCAGATAAGCTTCAGTTTCATCGTCGGATCACAGTCCTTCTATCCGACGATGCGACCCCTAACTATCCCAACAAAAAGGGAGAGGGTTGATAGCGTCCGTGGTGAAAGAGGGAAGGGATCTGTTGAGAGAGAGCAACAAGTTTTCGCGTTCCGTGTACAGACATGTTCAGACAGATCCACACCATGGACAGGGACAGCTGCACATGCTGTTTTATTGTTCTCAGCGGGATTAGTGAAGAGGGAAAATTTGAATTGAGAAATCGTAGTTACTTTGCCAAAGACAGAGAAGTAGGTCAGAGGGTTTCACTGCTGCTTGCCAAGCGGAGCGGGCGCTCAATAGATAGAATGGCATAGCAGGTGAGTTTCTGTGCTGAGCCGGGCCGCGAGCCGCTAAAAAAGCGCTCGCGGGCCGCATGCGGCCCGCAGGTCGTATGTTGTGCCCCCCTGCTCTAGGATGATTTATGATGTTTCAGCAGCACTTTCAAAATTTTCAGTTTAAGAATTATTTCTCACAAGAAGTATAGGAGGCATAGAGAATAAACTGACACCATATTTAACATGTTTATACCCCTTTTTCATCCGTCATCTCCGGTCTTTCAAAAATGTGCAACATCAGCCAGCTCACCTGCCTACTCACTCTATCTTCAACTATTAGATATCTCGCTTATGTACCTCCCAGAGAGAAGAAAAAGAATATCATGAAAGTTGTGTGTTTGCAAGTGGCGGAGACATGGCTTTTGTAAAATAGCAGCGTGTAAAAGGTTTATTCTGAAAAAGAACAGGAAAAAGCAGACCCATTTTATTTTGCTTTTAAATTAATATTTCGGGGTAAAAGAGACTTGTTTCTCGAAAATACTTCACAACACGTTGAGTGCTTGTCAGTTTTGAAAAACACAATTTAAAAATTTTTTTTTTTTTTTTTTAAATTTGGAAGTGCATTGTTTCTTCTTACTTGAAGAAACCTGAAGGCCGACCCTTGCTGGTGTCGTTTGCGTCCCCAATGGACAGGTGTGCCGGCACCTAAACCAGGCAGCCTCCTCTCTGCTCAACTACGAGTTTGTGCGCCTACGGCTGGCAATGCAGCAGCGCTTCCAGTCCATCAAGGCCCAGATGCCCCGGAGAGAGTCGGCCCGGCGCAAGCACCCGCTGTCACGCGAGTGTGACATCATCGAGACTGTGCACATGCGCCTCACCCTGCTCCACATGACCTTTGGCAAGCACATCGAGCGCAAGCATTGCTGCTTCTTCCCAGGAGAGGTGCGTGCACAAGTGCAAAGCCCATGGAGGTAGGAAGCTTCTGGAGGCGACATGACGCCAACAGAGGTGGAGTCAGGAGTGTAGAGGGACAAGCTCCCAACAATGACCAAAACCAAGAGGTTTTGGATGAAAAGGAGAGCTGACTTGGCACCAGCTGGTGTTTTAGTCACCCTCGGGGCCGCCCCGAGGGTGACCGAAACAGTTGTTGGCGCCAAGACAGCTCTCTTTTTCATCCAATGACGTCTGTTGGTTTTGGTCACTATTGGGGCCGTGACCCTCCACACTTCTGGCTTTACCTTTGGTGGCGTCATGTCACTTTCAGGAGCTTCCCACTTCCATGACGACGCCAGTTCCTTCGCCTTCGTTTTGTGTGGCTAAAGGAATGCCGTCATGCAACGATTAGCGAAGCTCATGTTTCTCTACGACGAAGCGACGGCCTGCCGTGAAGGACTGGGTTATTGCTTGTCGTGTAACGCAGGGGTTCTCAAACTGGGTTCCTGAGAGTCTTCCGAGCTCGCAAATTTTTTCTGCCGTCTCTGCCTTTAAGCAAAGTGTTCTTCTAGTTTAGGCACTGTTGTAGAAGATCTCAGCCATCCATTGATGTAGAGCTATGTGCCCAACACTGTCTAGTGTGTGCATTATTAATGCAAAAGCATTAACTGTCCCATGGAGCGAGCCTACGTCATCAGCTTTGAAGCTGCGCCAGACAGCTCCTTCCCCTGTCTCTATGTCATTTGTGACTGAAATCTGAGACATAGGCTCCCATTGGCTCTTGTGCGGCGGGCCAGAGCGAGGCGTGTAGCACGTCGGACACCCGTCGGGCGGCTACGACTGCCTGAGAGGCTTTTCCTTTTAATGTTTGCGTACAAACATTAAAACTGACCGCCCTCACAGTTCTTATAAATAAATACTTTTTGGTTGAGAGTGACACCGCTGTAGTGCAGCTCAATGAGGCGAGAGTTACCTAGAGTTACCGCGGAGTCGGTGGTAGTTTCGTTGAGTTGGGTTTAGCGGACGACAAGCTCGAAGGCTTTGCTACGCGGAGTTCGCTCACTCCCAGAAAGCCGCTGTCGAGATGAAACTTCTTCGTCATTCATCAACTTCTGGGCTTCCCCGAGGACGATCTCATTGACGGCAAGTTCCTTTGTTTACTTCACTACGAGAGCAAGCTTGCCAGTTCAGCCGTAGGTGCTCCGGTACGTTTGATTTTTTTAATCAGCGTTCGAACGCTTGACAAATACCAATCCGATCTCCAAACACCCGACATAAGGATCGCAGCACACCATAAAATACTCGCCTCCCGAGCACAGCGTACATGCTTCAGTATTCTTACTTTTGCGCATTTCTCCCATAGACTTGCGTATATTGCCGGGTGTCAAACAATGGCCGCCGGTGGCGACACCGACAGGCTCCCTACCCACAGTCCAGCCTACTACGATAGAGATTAGTGGGCAGGAAGCAGCTCTAGTTGTCCGGCGCAAGCTTCCTACTTTCGTTGAGGCTTTGGAATCTCGTGGGCCTCAAGCACGCATGCGCAGCCAAAGCACTTCGAAACGCAGGAAGTGTGCAGCATAGGCCGGGCATCAGGAAGCGATGCCTGCTGTTCTCATCTCATTGATGACTACAGTTGCAACCACGTCTTGTATCCGGATTCCCATGGTACCTTCGGGGAGACCTTGGATTTGTCTTAATTTGTTGGCGGCTGTTGCACACACAGTGGCAGAGGAAGGGAAAGAACTGGTTTGCCTCGTCTCTGGTCCCCTTTAGATCCTGGACGAAGTGCACCGCATCCTGTGGTACGTGGAGGTGACCCCCACCCTGAGCCGTGCTTACAAGGTGACCGACGAGCTGTTTGACCTCACCACCATGGCCATGGAGTACTTCAAGGAGCACATAGAGCCGACCCTCCCGGAGATCAGCTACTTCGGCGCAGACTTCCTCGACTACACCCCCTCCTTCTCCTGTAAGCTCGCTCAATAGTTACTTATCGATTGCTCGATTTAGTCCTTTAGCCACCCTCAAGGCCAGGGCACTTATGAGGGGAGTGGGTTACATACGTAGATGCCAGGGTGTAAGGTAAGCAAGTAGGGAAACTAGAGCCAATTGGGCGACCTGATTGTGTCCCCGCTTCAGGAAAGTTTGCAGCACTCCACATAAATGGCGCCACACAAAGAACAAATGAAAAACAAAATATCCTCATTAAGTTTGCAGGCAACGCGACCTCGTGGCAATTTATGTCGTAAACTGCACATGAATCACTAAAGTTTATTCGGGGAAACTAATAATATATTTCATATATAGGTTCTGTTTTGCACGTAGTAATATATCGCAAGCTAAAATAATCGAGGGGGCCCACAGCGCGGCAAAAGAAGGCAAGCTGAAAAGTCAGCCAAGGCGTGCCTGAATGCCTTGACAGCGTCGATTCCATGCCACCAGCAGATGTGTTCGGCGAGCTGGCTTACAAGTTTACACTGTTTACGGGCAAGCAGGCGGGTTTTAGTTCGACGCTATTTGAAGCCAGCAGTACGCTGTCACATTACACTGTGGTCGCACTATGCCCAGCACGAGAGGTCACCCGGATTCAACGTTGCCCGGATTAAATATTGCCGCTTTTTGTTTCTTCGGGCCGTAGCGCGACCGACAGTTCAGAACACAACAGTTATGTCCTATACCTCGAGAATCTTGGCCGTCCACAGGCGCCAAAACACGACAAGAAATGCCGATTTCGTCTGCTACCGCCAAATTCGTGGGCTCCAAGTGTGTTTGGGAGCAAAACAAACAAAACGAATGGCAAAGAGTATGTCAGACAATTCGCAGACGATTTCACATTGCCAGGCGCTCACGTGGCATGCAAAGTGCATTGTAGTTAGGAAACATGTTGATAGATAATTTGTGTGGTAATTTTATTTTGCCAGAATTCAGTAAAAAAAAAATTGACACGTTTTTTTGGGGAGTTTCCTCCCAAAAATATGTGTAAATTTTTGTTTTTTCATTATATTCATTACTCAGGGTAAAATTTTTGCATATACACACTTCGTGCAAATGTCATATTAGGTGCCAATATGGCACTGCAAGGTACTGTGGCATGTCTCCACTGATGGAGGCGCACCCAAGGCTGGTCGTGGGTGCGCCACAGTAGCCAGGTTTTAAAAATTGCAAACCTTTTTAGGGCGCTTTCGGCGTTTCTTTTGCCGGAGGAAAAGTTCCCTACGAAGCCGACTCAGCACGGAGAGCAACGCGGCCATTCTTAGGCCTAACAACTTTCACAATATCACTGTCCGAAAGCGGACCGCAGACAACGGCGTGTTTGTTGACATCAATGCATCCGATAGGCAAAGGATGTCCAGGGCCGGGCAATTCTTCATCAAATGCGTGCGCCGCTTATTTTCACGGTTAATCACTTCTTCAACTACCGTAACTACACACTTCCAGCCATTACAAGAGTGGCTTGGCTTGACTTGGCCTGACTGCTTGGCGGCTAAAGAAAATTGGCTTGGTGGTTAGCTAAATTGGATGCAATTTGAGACTCGCGGAGCCGAAAATTGAAGGTGCGTTCATTATGCAAGGGAGAAAAATAAAGTCAAAATATTGGTACCTGTCGTGGGAGTGCGTTCATTATGCGAGTAAATACGGTACTTCAAATTAAAGGATATTGCCGACACAGTGCGCCCTCACGCGGAGTTCCATGCAAACCCAAGTTCACCGCCTTTTGTATGTTGCCGTGCCATCTGTCATAAGGTGGAGGTATCTGCCGAGTGGAAGCCACCAGGAGGACATAATCCAGACACGCCCCTGTGGCAGGTTTCAGTGGTCGCTTCCCCACCCGCCTATCTTACATGCCGGTAGATACACTCAACACATAGTTTTTGCGATGTGTTTTTCAGTCTCCTTGACTTTTGGGGGCTTTACATCAGCTTTTGTGGGTGCCTTAGCAATGTTCTTTATGTTAAGTGCAACTCCAGCCATATGTGTGCAGCCATACCCCCTATTATTGTGATCCTCATCAACTTCTGTGACTCTTTTTGTTCGCTTTCTTCGCTAGGTTTTTCATATGAGAAGCCAAGGGAGTCATTCTGCCAGTCTGGAATCACCCCACAGACACCAGGCTGCCATCATGTCGAGTGTTAGGAAAGCTGCACTAGTCGTACCCAATTGCACCAACATCATTTAACTGCTACATCCTGTGCCAATGTGGTACCTTTGATTGAAATTGACTCAACATAGTAAGGCACTATTTTGGGGGAAAAAATATGTGACACGGAGCTTGCCACAGCATATGTCCACTTCATTCATAACACATTCTGTATGTCTCAGAATTTAGCAGATATAATCGAGACATGCTTAAATTTTCCAGATAATTATCTATAGCCTTTTAGAGTAAAGTATGGTCGCAACATTAGCTAGACAACTTCGTTCCAAAAGGTTCACAAATGAGAGAGAGAGAGAGCATGCTGAAGCTGTGTAGGCATGTTTGTAAATGAACCCCTTCTTGCTCTCTTCCTTGGAGCAGCGTCCCTGAAGAGCCAGCTGTCCTTGATGGAGATGCCCCCGTCCACAAGCACCCAGGGGTCGTGCCCCTCTGCCCCACTGTCCCCACAAGCGCCGCCAGTCAACCCCACCGTCAAGAAGCGGCTGCGCAAGCTCAGGGAGAGCATGAAAAAGTGAGGCACCCCTTTGGCTACTCCCTGTGCACCGGGAACACAAAGTGTGTTAGGAGTCGTGCCGCACTCCTACTTTTTGAGCGTCGGTTACGGTTTCACTGTGCCTCAAGCTGTGGGCTTACTTTGTTTTTCTGCTAGCGTTTTATCATAGTTGACAAACTTGCGAGTTGACAAACTTGCACGAGAAACCTAAGTCGCAAGCTTAGTAATTGCAACTGGTGCCATTCGCTGCATTTCAGTAATTGTTTAGTGGAATGAAACTAATCCGATGCATTTTACTCATTCCCTTAGCGTGTCTCTAGTGGGGGGAAATTCATGGTTGTTCAACCTCGATCCCGTGTAACTGTATTTATTGGCGGCTATTCAAAGTCAGTAGACTAGAGAGCACCATTTGGTAAAATTAACACCTGTTGGGTGAAGAAACTGTTTGAGGCCAAAAAGTACTAATTATGTTGCGCATTCGTGTAGACAGCAAGAAGTTAGTCAGCCTCAATGCGCATCTGGTGCCCCCACTAGATGAGAAATACACAGCTGCACGCTGGTACAATGCCCATCCAGCTCGAAACGGCCAGGGGTGGGGATCGGACCCGAGATCCCCGGGTTCTGCAGCGCAACTTTCACTCCGTGTTCACGCCTGGCCACTGGTCCCCCCCCCCCCTCATTCGATGTCCTCTGTCTGCGCTCACCCCAAAGCCTCGTATTAGTGCCGCGTTCACCTTGTCTTCGCCACCTGGAAGGCTGACCATCCCTGTGGCCCGTGCCGCGCATGCACCCTCCCCCAGGAACAGCGGCCAGGTGCTGGCGCTGAGGAGGGAGCTGAAGCTTACCCGGCGACGGGTGGCCAGCCAGCAGCGGCACATTGCGGAGCTGAGGGCCCGCTACGACGACTACGACCAGAAGCTGCAGACGACGTCGCACAAGCTGAACGCGGTGCTGCAGGAGCTGAGCCGCTGCAAGACAGAGCTCCAGTACTGGCGCTCCAAGTCGCCTGCCGTGACATCCTGCTCGTGCGGGAAGACCACCCCGACTCCGCTGCACGAGCCTCCCCACTTTGGGGACGCCCCCGACCAGCCCGCTCTGCCTCTGGAGGGGGTCGACTTCACCCCCATCGACGCGCAGGAGGCCTGCGCATCCACCTCCGTAGCACTGGGTGAGTTGGCCGCGACCGCAGGTCGGCGAGTCCAGAGCCCAGTCTGCAGTGGCCTCAAAGTGGCCACTGCAGACTGGGCAGAAGCCCTGTTCCGCGATGGCCCCTTCCGCAGTGGATCTCCTTGCCAACAGCACGTCAGCAAGGATCCCCTTGCCAACGTGCTGTTGGCGAAGAGATCGAACTATAGTAGGCGCTTTGTCTGGCTTGTTTTTCGTAGGCCAAACAAAATGCCCGTGAACTGGCTACTTTACGTCGTCTTCCTCGATCGAGCGCGGGGCGTAGGTTGGACACAAGCACTGCAGCGTTCGGCTGGGACTCGTGTTCTGTCAATGCTTCACCGATTAAGCGCAAAAGAACAGCGGGGCATCTCTTTTGGATGCCTCCAGCACACACTCGTTGCCTTCCGCCATACTTCCTCTGTGCGGGCACCCCTGAAACTT
Source organism: Ixodes scapularis (assembly GCF_016920785.2). Lineage (NCBI taxonomy): Eukaryota > Metazoa > Arthropoda > Arachnida > Ixodida > Ixodidae > Ixodes > Ixodes scapularis. Next base: position 107,168,295 of record NW_024609835.1, on the reverse strand, counting down.
ATGAGACACCAGAGTGTCTCGTGTGTTTCGGGTGTTCCAGCTTGAGGTGCTCGTGCTGGAACACCCAAGGACCGCCCTGCCGTTTTTGTCTCGTTGGTGGCCATGGAAACATCCCCGGCTAAGACAGAGCGAAAGAAAACGGCCTGGGGCGGGCGAGCATTAGAGACTGGACGTGCGACTCTGTTCGTGCACTTGCTTTGGCGGTGCTTTCTCTCGGGCCGTCTTGGGCAAGACTCCATCTCTAGCAAGCTGGCTCGCCATTCGTTCGTCGGGCACTCCGATGGAACTCTGGCAGCGTTTGTTGAAACTACAACTGCCATCCGTGGGTCACGTATGGGGCCGTCGTCCTTTGCAGTTTTTTGTGTGACGGGGTATGGCGAGGCGAGTTCGCGCTTGTGTTGTTCAAATGAGTTTTACATTTGGTTAGTTGTTATGTACAAGATGCCAGCGGAACTTGAAACAAATGTTGAGTCATTAATTGTATTTTTGACACTTGTTTTTTTATCATCGAGCTTCCAAAATAATATTAGGCTTCGCATTCATCTGCTTTTCGTTGAGCCCGAACCAGATTTTACCATACTTGATTCCGAGGCAATGGTCATCCCTGTCCACGCTTGGGTTTTGGCATAGAGATTGGACCTTCGGGAAGCATTGGGCGATTTCACCAGAATTTAATTTTGTGTTGTCGTCACACTCCTGCTGAAAACCACTATACCATCATTTTGATAGTCTTTCGGACAACCCAGCAATTAAATGTAATCGCATTTAGCTAGCATTCCACTTTTGCAAAAGTAAGGTCACCTCAGCGATAAAAGCTAGTCTTACAGTGCTGCCTTTTTTTACAGCAAAGCTGTTCATTGCTAGGGTTCCGTGTATTTTTCATGTGCGTCAACAAAAGCTCGCACCGCTGTCTCTTTGTCGTCGTTCCAAGCGCTTGCGTGCCTAGTTTCCTTCTGCTCTCCCAAAGTGGTGGTCCCGTCACGCGTGTCTACTATCCGCCTAGTGGCAGTCCCGTCGCACGTGTCTAGTTTCCTTCGACAAGACGACGAACGTCGCAGGACGGAGGATACATCACAAAGACACAGGTACCATGCTGCTCAATTGGGAAACTTTAAAGGGATACTGAACTGAAATTTGGATTTCACGAAATAAGGTAGTAGAAGTGTTCAACGGGGCGCCACAAACCCCAAAACATCACTCATAAGGCGATACCTCGAACGGATGGCCGTATTTTTGTAAAATAAGGATGAGATTGAGTGAGAATTGCAACGTCGCTTTTCCTGCAGAATAGCTAAGGAGGAGGGAAAACGGCCCTGCCTCCTCCCTTCTTCGCGTCCTCGCGGAGCCAAAGCAAAAAGAGGAGGAAACGAGAATCGCAACTTTCGCCTTGCTCAAGCGCGCTCTTCTTTCACAAAATTACGACCATCCGTTGGATATATTGCTTTACGAGTGATGCTTTTGGGTTTGTAGCGTCCCGCCTAGCGCTTCTGCGTTGTTTTCTAAAATCAAAATTTCGGTTCAGCAGCTCTTTAATGGAGCATACGCTAAATTCAAAAATGACTTTCTGTACAGACAGTTTGGGTGTGGTTGTTGTGTGTGTGGTCGACTGCGTTGCGATGACGACTTGACCAACATTGGCAATATGCGGGATCCTGCAAAGGGGACTTGTGCGCTGCAAATGTTTTTGGTGACCAGTTGCACTTGATCGATGACCACCGACCAAGACAATAAATCTGTTTGCACCTTTGTTCAAAATTCCGTATCATGTCTGCGTCTTGCGCTAAACAGCTTCGCTGGTCATCCACCTTTACGGAATGGAATGGCTCATGATTTTTTATGGCATGTGGTCCTCTTTTCAATCCATCCTTGCAAACTCACTGGTAGTTCTGCTGAGTATACCTCCAAGCCATTACCAATTTGTCCTGCACAGTACTCTCCAGTGGAGTTTCTTCACGAAGGCATTGGGTCTGCGATGGCTGCTGTTGGCAATGTGACTATAGGATGTCTAATACAAGATTATCTATTTGTCAGTCTAAGATACTGCAGTTTGACTTCTGAGAACTCCTGAGGTCGCAGAGCTAAAATAGAAGCTTCGAAAGCAGCCAAATCTGAGACTTCTTTTTCTTATAACGTTGTTGAAAGGATGTTTGAATTGTGTGCAAATGCAACTTGAAAGAATGGAGAAAGGGAAAAGAATTGAGGGGAGGGGTGCATTAGGAGATGAAATCCTCCTGAAATTCGGCTCCAGAAAAGTTATTCAAAAGCTCTAAAGTTTCTGGACAAAATTAACCTAACAAAACCAAACATGCATTTTCCAACAAAAAAAATGGGAAGTCCGAAAGAAAGGAAAAAGTATTTTCGTTGCCGCTGCAATCAGCAGCACCTGCAGTGGAGAAATTTACTGGAGTGGGAGATGGGACAGTTTGTAGACCAGAGACATCTAAGGACCGTCGTCACATCAAGGTTCGACATAGAACAAAAAAGAAATAGAGCTTTTGTTTTTTTCAGTATTGGTCGGCGATAATTGGGAAGTAACATTAGGTTTGGGCAAACGTGGCAGTCGCTAACGGTATGCGGGGCTTTCTTGTCCCACGCAGGCGAAGAAGCGCAGCCGAAGCTGGTTCCGGCCTGCTACTGCGCACCCCCGGAGAGCGTGTCTGCGCTCTGCCTGGGGGACCCCGAGAGCCTGTGCACTGAGGAAGCCGGGGCCAAGGCGGCCCGGTCGGCTAAGGCCCCCTCCCGGGGCTGCAAACGCAAGCTGAACCTGAGCATGGCCCCCTTGCTACTCAAGATGCCCAAAGTACAAAGGATTCCCTCGCCAAATGCCGAGTAGCCCATCTCCATCAGGTGGCCCATCCATCAACCCACATCTCTTTGTGTGTTTGCTTCCGCCTCCCCCCTCCCCAACCCAACTCCTCTTGGCCAGATACTTTACTAGGGAACACATCTCGCTTCGCAAAATGCCAATGGCTTCGGCGCTGACAGGTTTTGTATTGTTGAAGCGGCTGGACATGCACAGCCGGGGGGTTTTCCCCATTTTAAAGTGGGAGAGGTGGCTGCTACCATCTATCGTTGTGGACTCTTCTCGAGACGGTCGTCTCAGCGAATCTGGTATCGGTGCATTGGTGGCAGCCCTCTCCTGCGGCGCAAAAAACGTGAGTAACACGATGCGCATTCATTTTCTCGAACGTGGGGGTGTTCTCACCACAAGAGGAGAATTTGGCACTGTAGGCGTGTCGTCTAATGCAGATATGTGGAGCGGGGTGTATTCATCTACTAAAATATTTGACTCAACTCTCATTGTTAGTGTCCACGTCCTCCCCTCCTCCCCTCCCCTCCCCCCCCCCCCCCCCTTCATTGCATCGAAATTTCTGGGACGGTTTTCGAGGCAATGGTGCATTTGGGATGGTTTTTTGGGACGCCATATTCTCCGGGAGCCGGCAGCTGCGGTGGAGTTGAGAGTCGGGGCCTCTGGGCGCTCGTTCTGGATGAGCAAAGCTTGTCTTGGAAGTGGCTCAACGACACTTTAGGAACTAAAATCGTGCAGGCACCTTCGTTCTTGGTTTTGGCCAGGGCGGCAAGGTATACCTAGCCCTGAAGAGCGTAGATCTGGCTGCCTCTAAAAACAATGAATGCCCAGATGGGACTGTCAAACAGTGCTTAATCTCATTAAAGTGGTCATGCAGGCGAGTTGGTTTGTAACTAACGTTAACAAAGAGATGCACAAAAGCATGAAGACGAGCAGAAGGGGTACTCTCCTCTCGTCCTGCGTACCCTTTCTGTTTGTCTTTGTGTTTTTGCTTGCTGTTAAGGTTTAATCTCATGCTTGTTGTATTCCATATGCTTTAGTCAAATTTCGAAACAAGGGGGAGCCAACAGGGTGCACTTTTTGGTGTCATGACAGCGTTTATGTTTAGCTCCGGTGTAGCTTATGGCTTGGCAAGCTCATTTGTGTGAAGGGGTTGAAAGAAACTCATATTTGTGTAATGAATTGGAGGAAAGATTACCTTGTGCTGCTTTTTGCTGAGAATGTTGCATCATTGACCAGGTCGTCAGGTTTATGCAGGAACTGTGTCTCAAAAAAATTATCACCTGGTGCACTAGCACTGCGTAAGGTGAGAGAAGACCTGTCGGAGCGAAATATCCTATTTTTCTAGGGTCCAAGTTGGCCATTCTTTTTATTAAACTTTCCTGCGAGGGATCACTCGTACAGAATACTCAACTAAAGACTGAAATGAGCATGATGGTAACAAACATCACTTATAAAGGGCCTCTGACAACCCAAAAAATAGTTTGTTTGTTTTTATTTTTTGCACGATGCACAAGATAATGGTGTCGAGACTACCCATTAATGTTTTTCTGCAGAGTTTTGTAACTTTGTAACAACAAAGATAAACTGAAATCAGATCAGTGTGGAGGAACGTAATGTTTACAACTCTGATAATCCCTTGAGTTGTTTCACTCTGGGAACTGTGTGTACAAAATTTCTTTAAATCAACATTTATTTGGCTTCTGGCGGTCACAAGAATTGTTTCGTAGATTCTATTATATATTTATAAATAAAAGTATGCATCGGACGACTTATTTTTAAGTGTTCCGAGCTCTGTGTTGCCGAAGGTTGTGGCTGAGGAAAAAAGAGTGGGAAAAGCACAAAGGTAGCCAGTCCGGCAGTGTTCTTGCGGAGACAAGCCGGATTGGGTATTGTAAATATTTTTTTGATTGACTGTTGGGACCTCGTGGGTTTTGCTTCTGTAAATATCTAGGCATGCCCAAGTGCCTTTGTCAGAGGCTCTTTAATAAGGACCAAAACATAGAAGAGACAATTAAACCCATCCCTTTTTTTCTTCTTCTTGGTGCGCGATACAAAATACTCGATTGTAAATTGTTCAAAAGTTAATCCTTTGAGACTACATGACACTTTACCTTAAATCCTGGGGAAAAAAATATGAGCATAACCATTCACTCCCCTTCGTGCAGCACAGTTGTTTCATACTATAGGGTGGCCCAAGTCACCAGGCTTGATCTAAAATGGACCGTAAAGATCGACGCCTGCACATAGCAATCTCAACTTTTCGTCAAAGGTGTATTTCACAGGTCGGTTTTTTCTTGTAAAATTACAAAGCGTAGTCCTTTTTGTGTAAAAAATAAGGTCAAGAAACTTGCCAGGGTCTACGGCGGGCAGCGATGCAGACAACGGGGGTTCAGTAGCGGGTTGTGTTTGGCATTCACATTGATAGATGGCACTACCTCCTTATTGCAACGGCTCGCGGCCACCATGGTTTATTAAAATGAACATAATCTTTTTGAAATGTACCTTCGGTTAAAAAACTGAATGCGGACAATAAAAGCAAAATTTAAAGTAAAAAAAACACGTCTGCGTGTTGTCTGCTTTCTTTCGCTGGTCGGCTGCACCTTCAGACGCTGCTCCCGACCCCCTCTGTCAATACGAACGCCAAACACAACCCGCTACTGAACCACTGTCGTCTGCGTCGCTGCCCGCCGTAGACCCTGGCAACTTTCTTGGCCTTATTTTTTACAGAAAGAGAACTACGCTTTGTAATTTTAAAAGAAAAAACCGACCTGTGAAATACACCTTTGACGGAAATTTTAAATTGCTATGTGCAGGTTATTTGTTTTTTGCGGTCCATTTTAGATTGAGCCTGGTGACTTGGACAACCCTATATATATTCTCAAGCTTCATATTTTTGGATTCAGAGGACATTAATTTGCAACAAAAATTCTCAACTTGCCCTATTCTTTCTTTTTTTTTTTTTTTTTAATTTCATTTAGTTTTTATAAACTAACCAGTGCCTGTTTTTGTGCAGTTTGCCTTCACATCATAAAAGGTGTAGGGTGTATCAAAGTGAGCTACTGTTTCTCGGCAGTTTCAAAATTCACAGTGGGATTGGGCTGTGGGAGGGGAAACGAATCTTGAATGTTCATGGAACTACAGTAGTAGGAAGCAGTCTGCAGAAGGGTGCCAACTCGCATCCCATTTGACACCGTTGGCTCGACACCGTTCTTCGCACCTCTTTTTCACCACACCTTGGCTCGAACAGGGAGGTAGAGCAGCGGTGCTTGCACGAGCGCATTTCTCGGATACGCCTCGGATCTCGGTATCCCCGTTCCGGCAGAGCAATGCGGCGAGTCTTGACCCGAGCGGGGTTTTATTTTCATGCCTCAGGGCAAGGTTTTAACACGAGCCGCCAAAGATGTAAACTCTTGGAGAGACAATCTCTGGGTATGTGCGTCCACAAAGTAATGGGAGCACAATGCTTGCAGTGGTGTTTCCCAGTTGCCTCCTTCACCTGCTTTGTGATCTCGTTTTTTTTTTAGATCTCCGCGAAGCTCGGACGATTCATTCAATCAATGCCTTTTCTTTCGTGGTTTAATGGCACAACATTGTCACTGTTTTCTCGAAATCGGCAGATGTAGGCGATGTAATAAAAAATTATATACCGTGTCCTTTTCTTTTCTTTTTTTTTTTATGAATTTTGGAAAATTACAAAATTAAGCTATTGGCTAAAATGAATTGGAAGATTTGGTTATTTGTGGTAGCATTTATGTGCCCACTGATCATCAAGTTATAGGTCTACATGAATGTTGAATAAAGATGAAGATTGTTTTGCAAATTTCACGAGCTTAAATGTGTGGTACAATTTACGGGCTTGGTAGTTAGTTTTAAATTAACTTAAATGTTAATTCTGAAGCAGAGGCACTCTCAATCAAATGCTTTTTTTTTGTAGCCGAATTATGTAGCCTGCTCTCCACCTGTCACCATGTTTGGAAGTGAAGGACATCACAGTGGACTTTCGATATGAAACCCAGGATATGCCGTTCACCACTCGTCATTTTGAAATCGACCCAACTTTCCCAAACCCAGCAGAAGTACACGCAATAAACTGAAGATGTCGCTCCTCAAACGTCCAGAGGACCTTTTCTTTTTTTTAAAATCGGTGTCTCCTGCGCCTGGATCGTGTGAGTGAAGGGTCGTGGCAATGGTCAGGATTGCACGGATTTGCAAAGCAAGGCGGGTCCCGCGAGGTCGGGAGGAGAGTGCATCGACGGCCGTCTTTGTGATGGCAGCGGCTGCGAATGTGTCAACTTATCTCCAATGCCGAATATCCAGAGTGACAGTTTAATGTCTTGCAAAGAGCAGCAGCAGCATAGACATGTACCAACCTCATCGCAGGTAGCACTTGGCGCTTCGAAGAAATCTAGTGGAGAGACGTGTGGGGACGCTTCCGACATCAGGTTTCCTCTTGTTTTTGCACTGCCCCCTAGTGTGTGGTATTACGCCCTGTGAGCACAGTTTGCTCGTTAACTCGTTTCTAAGTATATTTATTTGTTCCCCAATTTATGAGCTGCTGCAACAATTCAGTTGTGCCAAATTTAGAAAGAAAAGAAAAAAAAAAAAGCTTTGTGCATGTTTAAGTTTTTTTTGTTGTTTTAGAACGAGTGTATGTAACGTATAGTACTGATCAAATGGAAATTCCAGACTTTGGGGCACTTTGCATGTGTGCAATGCCTATTTGTGTTGACTTCGTTTCGCAGTGTGATGGTGTGTGGTAGGATTGTAGGTGTCGTGCAGGTATCTGAACAATCAACCCCAGTGTGTCGTGCAAGCAATGGGAAGAGTTGTTTTTTTTTCTTCTCTCCCCCGAGTTTTGATTGACAGTGGAAAGCGAGGATTGTTGGGCATATGCCGAAAGGGTTTGCGAGATGCGGATGCCACATTCCCAGTATGTGGATGAATTATACTGGCTGTGTGCGATTTTATTTTTAGCAGAGAGAAAAGCAAGATATATAAATACTATATATACATACTATACTTTTTTTTTTACTTCCAAATAAATTATAAATGTAGCTGAACTTTTTGAAGGCAGTCTATAATTGCGCACTTATTTTTTTGCAACTGTTTTGTTTTTCACTACCTGCTGTAATATTCTTTGCTTTGCTATAATTTGTGACTAACTTCTGTACCTTCAAGGTTGTTGGGAAAGTACTATATTTTATTTTCACTTAGGTCCACGAAAGATCTCAATTCTTCCCTGTCACGACATAAGAATGCATGTTACAACTTAGTGATGTGTATTTTGCACAGATAAATTGACTAGCTTATACTTGTAAGCACAACAAAAAAAACTATTTATTGTTTCTTGTAATAAAAATTGGTAACACAATTTTTGACTCCTGGGTGTTTGTTTTCTGTGGGCCCTACTTTGAATATTCTGCAGGCAGGCAGCTTCATTCAGTTCAATCCACGAATCGGCACAAGTGCAGTGATGGAATTGTTGCACAAAACTGCACCACAAACAAAATCCTGCTACATCTTACGCCAAAATGTAATATTTTTGCTAAAAATTGCACCTCGCTTGCTCGGGAGGAAAAAAAAAAAATTTTATTGGTCGATTAGAAGGAAAGAATTTATAGTGTATAAATATGTCTCGCAGTGTCTCTGCTGACCGTATAAAATGATTGATCTTAGGTCAGAGCACATTCGAAGGCTTGTGCACACACAACCACAAAAACAGTCACGGGGAATTCGCTGCGCTTGCTTCATTTAGATGACTACAAAAATGTTGAGCTTTTGATGCCATTTGATTTGTCCGTCAGCTCGTAGTGTCGGCTGCACTTTGACCTAAAGGGACTATAAAATAATTTTCCAGCTTTTTTTTTTCAAATGAAAACTTGAATTCATCTTTAATGTCCATAGAACCCAGAGCAGGAATCCGTTTTCGTTTTATTGCCTCCAGTTTTGCACACAAAAAGATTAAAACTCGTGTCTGCTTTCCTCCTCGACTCGACCGGACTCGGCCACCAACACAAGAAATAATGTGATTGTGACGTAAAGTATGCCTCTTTGCCGGAAACGGAAGTTCTCCCAGCCGAGAGAAGGAGCCGCGGTGGACACGAGCACTGAGTCACCCGGACGTATGCACTCGTTGACGAATATTTGATTTTGCGATGGCACTGATCATCGCTTGCGAATAACAAGTTCCACGGTGTGCTTAAGAAGGACGGTGGAAGCTTGGAGTCATCGTACCCGGTGCCCAGGCACTTCACAGCCACTTGATTTAGCGGCCATGAAGCTAAGAAGGAAGAGGTTAAAAAATCACTGGCATTTTGCTGGAAATTTATTTCCAGGCAAATTAACCATTCAGTGTTAAAGGGAACGGGGGAGATAGCCTTCATCTCAACTGAAGTGTTGTGCTATGCTTTATTTTTTCAGTATTTTACAGTGAAGCTGTTATGTGCTAGGATCTGGGAAAAAATGTGTCCGCGGACAGAAAACTCCCCATTGATTGTGGCAAGTATGATTAAATAAAAATGAAGGGGGCAACCACCATGAGTAAGCCTTCCTTGGCATTATTAGATAGTGAGGTCCTGATCCCTTGTTATCATCTCTAGGCATCGTCCTCGAAGTCGTCCTAGAAGTGGTCCGAGAGGTCGTCCTAGAAGTCATCCGAGAGGTCATCCTAGAAGTTGTCCTTGAGTTCGTCCTAGGCGGTGTCCTCGAGGGTGTCCTAGAAGTCGTCCTTGAGGTCGTCCTAGAATTCGTCCTTGAGGTTGTCCCAGACGTCATCCACTAGGCGTTGTCCTTAAGGTCGTCTTCTAGGCGTTGTCCTAGACGTCTAAAAAATAACAGCTTCGCTGGTCCTCCATCTTGATGTGAAGTGAAAGGGCTCTACAATTTTAATACTCATTGTAAATATAATCTAATCTGACCTGAGCCTTATTCTAAAAAGAAGACTGTTCCACTTAGCGATGCAATCAATTTTTCATTTTGAAGTAATATGCTAAGAGATGTTGGCACCCACTCCAAAGCATCAGTGGCTGCTCGAAACCAATAACTTGCCTTCTACAAAATCTGCTATAAAAGGTCAAATGCTGTTTCCATCACCTGCAAGTGTGAACCACCCTCTACAGTGAATCATCCTTCCACCAGTTGTCCAGTGATGAAGGGGTTTCTGACAACCTAGACCCGTATGTGCTGTGTCAGTTACTGGGGATGCAGGGACAAGGTACATACAAGTTCCAAAGAGACTCCTAGACAGACTTCTAGTACAAAGGTTTGGAATAAGGCCATAAACAGATTCTTCACTCAATCAAAAAAAAATTTACTGTAATAGTATGTGGTTTCACAAGGCTAATAGGGGACTTGTAGCGTGGATCAGTGTTCCGATTTTAAAAAGTTCAGTGCCTGATGCACAACACATCCTGAAAGCTACACCTCAGCAAAGAATTTGTGTGCCTCTGTAGAATAGGAAACCATGCAACTACAGTAACCCGAGTGTTCCAAGCATTCCTAAGCAGCCCCGTAAAACTAAAACGCTGGCAGGTAGAGTGAAAAACAACATCCCAATACCGAATGAGTTACTATCATAGAGAACACTACTGGGAACAGTAGTAACTGAGGTAAGGGCAATCCACATATAGCATGACCTCCTCAGACTTCTGTCGTACACGATTTTGCCTCGTATAAAGCCCCTTATCTCCTTCGAATCCACTTTCCTGCTAATCCACTTTGCATGTGTTCCTATGGGAGGCAAAAGGAACATATCTTCTGTCTAAAGGGATGCCAGGGCAGCTCTTTACTAATGGATACATGTTCCTAGCAAAGAAAACTGACCAAGCTCAATGGCAACAAATATAGCAAACACTTGCTACTCTCACAAAGAATCATGCATGCTTTCAAGTCGAACATTCCATTGGTGATATGCACATCTTTATTCAAGATTGAGTTCGGGCCACTTGAGATAACCATAAAATAATGTCACCAAAAAAATATTTTCCCTCGGGCTGTAGCGATAGCATGGCGAGATTTTACAAGTTACTACAGACATGGCAATATTCATTCATTCATTTATTTTCAGTGTCCACAAACAGCTGGATGCCTCTTTAGCAGTGTGCTTTCCAACTCCTCTTGAACTAATAAGATATAATCTAGATTGAAAGCAGTTACTTCAATGGAAAACTGGAAAGGTACTTAGAAAAAAAGAATTGCAAACAATCACACAAAGCGTACTGTGATTGACAGCGGTAGCTGCTGCACTGTGGAAAGGTATGTGGAAGGAGATTTGCCTTCAGCCGGTGTGCTGTATAATGTTTGCAATGCGTTCTTTTCGTTCAGGGGAATTGATGTCGGAGACGCACGTGAAGAGATATGTGCTTTGGTAGAACCATTGTGCGAGATGTTGCATGTGAGGGAGAAGGACACAAGAGACGGGCTTTTTCTTTGGCTGAAACACCCTTTCAGAACGGGGGCGATAACGGAACCTGGGCGGCGGTAGTGGAGAGACGAGGAAGCGTGTCCGCAGTAAACGCAACCATGTGGGTATTTTGCAATGGCGGCTGCCGGAGGGGTGGGGGATGAATAAGGGAGAGCATTGCCGTAGGGTATGTGGATGTAGCAAGAACAATGAGGAGGCAGAGAGCGCTGTCCCTGTGATCACGTGGATTTTTCGGAACAGCGGTGGCCTACAGGGGATAAGGGGGGGGGGGAGCGAGAGAGAGCATTCTTGCAGTGGCTATGTACGTATGTGTGGGGGAACGACGGAGAGGGAGAGCAGTGCCTCTGCTGTAGAGTGGGATTGTGCGTTCGTGCATGAGCATTTTCTGCCAGGAAGGGGCACTAACAGCTACCACTGTAAAGTATGTATAATAAGCTAGACCAGGGGTTCTCAAACTTTTTGGTCTCGCGGAACCCCAGAAAGCCTCAAAAACTGCTGCGGAACCCTCCCCCTCCCTCTATATTTGCCGAACGAGAAGCAACAGATGCACAATTGTAGGCAATTTTGCTTGTGCTGCTTCCCATATATCCCCACGATATCAATCGCGATGTCAGTACAAAGTGAGATGAAGGCGCTTTGCATGGTCCTGCCGCGCAGCCTGCGGCGGGGGAGGGGGGGTTGCAATTTGGGCGTTTGCAGAACCCATGAGGCCAGCTCATGGAACCCCTGTGTTCCCCGGAACCCAGTTTGAGAACCCCTGAGCTAGACATTGGTTCTGAACATCTACAGTTATGTGCCAGTCAAATTTGAGCTTTCACTATTAGCTCAGCCTGAAGACTGAGTGTTGGAAATGACAATATTCAGGGTAGACTGTGACCCAAGGTCACGGCACTGACAGCTCTTAAAGAAAGAAAAGCTACTGCTGTCAAATGTAGTTAGTCTAAGCAAGTGCGAGAGATTTCACAAGGTATTTCCACCACAAGTACACATTTTGTTCTTAAATTCTTGTTTAACATGACGGATGCCCCATAGCAACCAGTGACAAGCACAATTATCCAGTCAACTTTTAGAAGTGCTTTTCCAGGACCTCAAGGTCTGCAGAAAATAAATAAACGTAAACCTGCAACGTGCCACAGTATATTTCAAAATTCATCTTCTGCCGACACATTATATTTTGTCACTCCTACACAAATCTCGAAGTTGAAAGTGGAATAGTAAATAATAGAAGTGTATGTATAAAATACCATTCATACTCCTTTGCTTGATATGCTCAACATTCCCCGTACCTCCGAATAAATGCTCCAGTAGCTTGTAGTCAAGATCTCGATCAACACAACCGTCCGACAATGTTACGCGACCAAAGCAAATATGAGAGGGGACAGTCTACTTCGCTTCAATACCACCGGCTAATAAAAAATAACAAAAATAATAATACGAGCTCTCGTCTCAATCTTGGCCAAGGCGAGATAAAAAGTTTGAGAAGAGTCGTCACCGTGCAAAACTCCACTCCAGCAACGGCAAGCATGTTTCGCCGGCTCGCATTGTCGAAGATCGAAAACCCAGAAGTGAAACCAGGCAGAGAAAAAACCTTTACAACTGCACAAAATATATATAGCCTGTAGTCAAAATCTTTCCCTTCCTGAGCCAAGGGCGGCCACCCGAAACGATTGCGAAGCAATGTGTCGACCGGCGTGGCCAATACCGGGCACACGAGAAAGGGACTGGAGCCCCCTCATCAACTGGGGGCCTCCGTGGCCGCCGCCGCCTGCTCCACGTGTCCGGGGGACGGCCCCTTCTGGTTTTGAACAAGGGCCGTAAGGAACTGCTTCTTCACCTCCTGGGTGTGGGGGTCGCTGTCCCTCAGCAGCAGGCTTGTGCGGTCCCCACTCCCCCAGGAGCCCAGGGAGACGCTGTCCGCGTCTCGCATGACGGCCGCCCCTTCAATCCTCCCCGGCTCGTCGGAGGATACGAGAGTCCATTCCTCCATCACATAGTCTGGATTACCATCCTCTTCTTCCTGGCTCGAGTCTGTGCACTCGATCGCGCCTTTCAGAGTGTCTCGCACCTGTGGTAAGCACAAAAGAAAACATTGCAGGCAGTGCCATGAAACATAACTGCCTCTTTAAGGAGAGGCACTCCCTTGGAGGGTCTACTTTTTAAGTATTTGTGCCAGGTCAATGAAATTTTTAGGGTATGTTAAACGTCAAAACTTGGGAGGCTACACCAACTTTCAACCCAAATGGTTTATTTTTTGACAAGTTACAGCCTTATTCGTTGAAAAAAATGTACATGTAGCAGTGTCAAAGGAAAAAAACTATTGTTTCAAAATATGAATAAAAAGGCACAATTTCTTTGTTGGGATATAACGCTGAATGACTAAACTAATCGGTAGTAGGCTTTAAATAATTTTTAAGGCCATATTTTACGTAAAAATTGACTTTCAATAACGGCATGAATTTTTAATTTTTTTCTTGTTTCACAAACGTCAACATTTTTGTGTGAAGAAATAACAATTTGCAAAAAGTAAGCGCATAGCCGAGTTCTCCAGTAAATTTCATGCCAAAAAAGCCATACATTAGACTTGGGGGCGCTTAACTCACCAAACGATAGTTTTAGAGCTGTGAAAAAATGGTGAAAACATGAAGCTGAGAAAAACGGGTTTGAACAGTGTTTTAGTTTAGATGGGGCTTGCCATTTCATCTAAAATGCTCCAGGGGCATATGTCACTCCTTCCTCTGCACGGTCCCTCTGTGCCTTGGCCACAGCTTCCATCTTCCTTTTTTTGTGGGACATCTTGGAGGACTCGAGCGCTTTCATTTGGGCCTTCGCAACCTTCATCTTGGTGGCCCTCTCTCCGTATGACGCTTGGTAGCTCCCTGGCTGTATGCCCATTTCCAACAGAGCTTCCTGATTCGCTAGGACGAGCCACGTCACGTGGCTCGTTCTAGCGAATCAGAGCTTTTGTTTCGCCAGCTTGACCATTAAGAGCGTGCACAGCTATGTTTTCTACGGGGTTTGATGGTCTGTGAGCACAATATCGCGAACAATGCTGCGAACAGAACGAAAGAGGGCGAGACGTTCATTCCAACGAGGGGGGCCTGTCCATGCTAGTCCTAAGAAACGCGGAGGGAGCGCGCTTTGAAAATGGCACATTTTCGTAATCGGCCGCGTCGTTGGCGCGCACGTGCAGCCGCCAGCACTTCGAAAATAATTTATTTCGGAGTAAATACTTTACTTACAGGAATAAAATTTTTGGACAGCATTCTTTATGAGTTGTAAAAGCTGGTCAGCCTATTTTCCAAAAATGCGACTTTTTTGAAAAAATCGCGATTCCTAGGCCGTGCCTCCCCTTAATGTGCCTTCAATGTCCCTTTTATATCTTTGATACGATAGTATGAGATAGAACGATTGGCTGTGACCTTTACCTGCAAAGTCTTATAAAGCATGCAAGGCAGTATTTAAGGAGCGATTGTTTAAATTTGCTTTGAAGACATTAAGCAGTCGTTTTGGGAAGTGAAGGACATATTGTTTATTGATTGAATGGTGTCAAGTTGTGGTATCATGGGACATCATGTTACATGACACAGTGTCATGGGACACCGTGACATCACCTGACCACATGTTGCAGTGTCCAGTCATGGTGCGACACGACGTCATGTCTCATGGTGTCTCGTGGCACTATGTCATGGCACGTGATGCCACAACTTGACACTGCAACACTGTATCATGCGACCTGGCAATGTGGCCATGCGATGCAATGTCACAATATCAAGTCGAGGCATCGCGTGACATTGATTTTTCCGCTAAATTTAGTGGGCAAGTTGACAACAAATTGTTCTCGATATAAAGATGTATGGTGACTACAACATTCTTCATTTACACTGGGGATGGAGACACTACACTGCATCGTGATAAATTATCATCTTAAACAACTTTTGATGATAACGAACTTTGCCGATGTTGACAGCACGTGCTCACTGAGGAAATACAAAGAAATAGCCGGCAACAAAGTGCCGCTGTAGCACAGTCAATGCCCGGAGCTCGTGCCAAGAGATGCTCTTTTACGCACTCCAGAACAGAAAAAAAAAAGCATCTGCAACAAAATGGTTGGATGTTATCACCAGTGATGGAAGCAGCAGCGGACCTTTTGTAGAGGGTTTTATAGCAAGCGAAATATTGGTACTATAGAGCAGCCACTGACACTTTTGAAGCAGATGCCAACATCTGTTAGCACATCACTTAAAAAGGAAAATGTGATTGCATCACTCAATTAGTTCCTATATCTGAGAATAATTGAAGGTCCTTCTTTGATAGTAAAGTTTTTTGGGGGGCTTTATATATTTTGGTGCAGGAGTGGCACAATTTTTAGCATAAGTGTCACATTGGCACAAGATGTACATAGCAGAATTTCGTTCGTGGCGTAATTTGGCACAAATGGCACAGCACTTCCATCACCACAATGAACAAGCAAAGCGCGCACGAAGGCACCCTAGCCACGCGCACTCAACCTGTGGTCTTGGGTGCCTACATTTCAACCACGAACTGGGGCATGGCCAGCTCACCCTCTTGAGCCTGGCCAAAGCCAGGACGATGTCGTGCTCCCTTTCCTGGCTCTGGGACAGTACGCAGTCCTGCAGCAGGCTCAGGTTAGAGCTCATCTGGCGCCAGCAGGTGTCCATGACAGACCGCATCTCGCGCACCTCCTTCCGCAGGGCCGACAGCTCCGTGCCAGGTGCCCTCTGCGAGCGAAATGTACCACATCTCGAGGGAGCTGGAATGTCTGCTTGCCTCCTTCGTTCGGCCACCCATCACCTTATTCGCAACTCTCGTCGGAAGTTTCTCTGAGGCACAAGTTCTCAAGTTGGGTTCCTACAAACCCAGGGGTTCTCCGGTGTACCCTTTCCCAGGCTCCCAAATTTCCCCGACTGTCTCTGCCCCCAAGTAAAGCATGAAACCAGTTTAAGTGGTACAATAAGAGATTTGGTAGCTTAGTAATGCTCAGCTACGAGCCATAGACTATTTACTGTGAAACCCCTTTAGAACGAACCCACGCATACCGAATTATTGTCGGTATTGAACTCATGTAAAATTTAAATAAAAATGCATGTAAAAAGTACTTTTTATAACGAACAACACATTGGCTATATCAAACGTTTCACCCGGGAAGGTTTCCAAAAACGTGCAAACAATCGTCTTCTAGCCTGTTCCTTCCCCCTTTCTCCTCTCCTCTTTTCTCCTCTCCCCTCCCCTCCCCTCCCCTCCCTCCCCCCCCATAAAAAAAGAGGAAAAAAAGAAAATTCCAAAAGCTCAAGCCGCAAACAAAATTGAGCGAAGAGAAGCGATTCAGAAGGGCAGAAAGCTAAAAAAAAAAAAAAACATTGAGCACACGCACAGAAAAAAAAAAAGAAAAAGAGGCAGCATCTCCACGTGGTGAATGATGCTGATTGGGGCAAAGCTCTGGTGGTGCTGATGATACTGATTTTATTGTTCATAGGTAGTGCTGATGGTGCCGATATTTTTTTTATTGCTCATAGGTAGTGCTGGGTTCTGGGTTGCATTTCGACTTCATTATTACTGCTTTATGGTTGGTGAAATGCAGAGCCAGTGGTTCTTCTAGCGGATCAGCTTGGATCCGCTAGAAGCCGTGGGAATGCGTCTCCACCGCTTAAGTCAACGGTCCATGTCAGAAAGAGAATATGTGGTATGGAACGTGGTTATATACGCAGTTGAGCATTTGACCGCAGCGCCCTCTCGTCTATAAATGTTGAGCCAATGCATGCAAAGCTTAACATGATTATATATGCATTTGACCGCAGCGCCCTCTCCTGTTTAGCGGATACATGCAACGTTGGAGTGTGGCATAGTGGTTAAGACGTCTGCTTCGTAAGCAAGCGGTGCTAAGTTCGAACCCCCGTGCGGGCATACATTTTTTGTTTTAAAGTGGGCTGATCCCGGAGGCAGTTCAATTGATGTGAGCACGGACGCCGGACGGATGGACAAGGCTAGACCCCAAAGAGCTTTGCCCCTAAAAAAACATTTTCATCCAAAAGCGATTGCCCACGAGGAGAAGCAAATCAGAAAAGAAGATAAGCTAAAAAAAAAATATCTGCACGCATGCAAAAAAAAAAAAAAAAGAAATTCCAGCACGTTGTTACAAGGCGGAACGAAGAGATGAGAAAGAAAGAGAAGCTCTCGGCCTGACAACGAACGCGTCGCGGAAGTTTGTTGTAAATGGTTTTTGCTCTATCGAACTACTTGCTATATCGAACTGATCGTAGTGTTTCCTGCCGTTCGTTATAAACGGGTTTGACTGCAGTATGTATAAGGTCTGCAAGCTTCTGCACCGCTTTACTGCATCAATGACAAGAGCTGCCGGGGTTTCTTGGCTATCAGACATGAGAGATGGGATTTCTCGAGATACATAAGTCTGAGAACTTGTGCTCCGAGGTAATCGACTTGAGCTTCTTTTATAAGAAGCTCATAAATATAAATGTGTCAAAACCCTGGTATGACTGCCAAAACTGTTATTATACTGAGTTTTAGTGGCGCCATCTATCCTAGGTCCACAAAACCGTCAGCTCTATCCGCTACTACAAACAGCTGCCAGAAGCCGGAGGCAGAGGGGGACAGGGCCGGACGGGTATGGCCGGACCCGGATGAGACTTTCCTCCTTTCACCATATTGTTCGCGCTGCGCCCGCCAGCACGTGGTCACGCGGTCACGAGTGGATGAGTTCTCGCTGCTCACTGATGGCTCTAAAAAGATAACTTTTCCGGAACGCCGCATCTACCCCATCGACGTCACTGCGCACGTGACCCGGAAGACGATGTACGAGTTGAGAGGTGGCAAAAACATGGATCTTTTTCATTTTTTTTAAAATAAAAACTAGGGTATCCAGGCAAAATCTGTTTTCTGTAGTTCACTTCAGAAGTGTCAGGCATCAACTTCCACAATTATTTAGTAAGCAAAGCCCTGAAATTGTTGCACAGCTCCTTTATGCACCAGAACACTGCATTAACAATCCTTGGCTGGGATATTTTCTTCCAACTACACTTTGGTATGGCAACAAATGGGTTTCTGCCTGCAAGATCAAACTGCATTAAATTGAATGCCCTCCTCCACTGTGTGCAAGGAAAAATTGTACTATACACATTACTTAATGCTCTAGAGCAGGGGTGGCCCGGCTGACCCGGCCTAAGAGCCGCAAACAAAGCCACGAGACTTCCAAGAGCCGCGGGGGAGGGTGGGGGGGGGGGGGGGCAAACTTTTGTTCAGAGCAATAAAACTTGAATTACTTTGGATCTAACCTGGTCAAAAGCAGTTCAACTGTACGTAAGGTGGTAGTAACACAAGACTACCAAACCGCCACCTGTCTTTCGATTTAAAACGCGGTTCATATCTCCTTTTGGGAAGTCCTCGTGTGACCGGGAGGAAGGCAAGGAAAGGGGCGGGAGGGGGGAGGGTAAGGGAAGGAGCTGCAAGCCGCACTTTAACACGCAAAGAGCTGCATGCGGCTCACGAGCCGCAGCTTGGCCACCCCTGCTCTAAAGAAAGGATAAATGCCATTCCAATAATGTGAGGCACAGATAATAATAACAGGTCTAATGTAATGCTGTCTCAATGATTGCCTCCATGAACACTACAATGAGAGCACGTGGCCAGCCCCATTGCACTTTACATCAAAAACCACGAGGCAGACGTCTCCAACTTTCAGAAATATTGCGCGATTGGAGGGCATTTTAAGCACTAGGAAAGACATTGTCTTTAATATTTCGGACTGACAACTAACAGCCTTTCTGAGGCTGGATTTGAACATGATGTGTTTTTGCACAGTTAGCCTATCAGTTCTCCCTACCATTTTAGCCCACCATTTATGGTAAGGTTTATTTTGGTCCACATATTCTCTCTACCTCTCTCTAACCAAGGCTTGCTGGAGCAAAGGTAGAAAAGAAAAGTGTTTTAGCTGAAAGCTTGTAGACATGTGTTCCTTGTCCCTGCCAGTACTGAAGAAAAACGCATCTGAGCACTTTGTTCACAAACAGTGTGGCTCTATAGTACTTGAGCAAATACAGTGGCAAGAATTGCAAGAAAACTGCAAAAACTAGAAATAAAACAGCCACAAGGATACTACTACTTATTGTTGTGTACAGGAGCTGCAGTACAACTAATGGAGCGTTGCAGTCGCAACTCACATGAGCGTCTCTCAAAGAGGTGCTCGGGTCGCCGACTCTGCGGTTGGACGCATTTAACTGCACCATCTCCTTCTCGCTGAGTGCGTCTCCGTTCCCATTGGCCAGCAGGTTCAGGCTCTGAGTGATGGCAGTCTTCTTGATGCCCTTGAAAGACCACACCTGGTTCGGCCTGCGCTGCCCCTTGACCGGGGACTTGCCTTTGCTTCTACCTGCTGGCGCGCTGGCCTCTGTCCAGAAGTCAACAATCGTGGAATAAAAGCTTAAATTTACTACTGGTGGCATTCTCGATCAATGACACTCATTTTTAATGCAACAGTTTCAGGCTGCAGTTCCACAGAGCACGGGTTCTCAAACTGGGTTCCCAGGGGTTCTCCAGAGTACCGTGATGGGTTTCCCCAAGCTATTTCTGTAACCGTCTCTGCCCTTGTGTAACATGTTTACGCACTGTTTTAGCAGATCTGAGCCACCGATTACAGTACAATGAGCCAATCACTCCCTAGCATGTGAATTACTGTTTAGCTTCTACAATGTTTTACTGTATCGGTGCCAAGACTGAGAAGGCTGCCAATCAAGAAAGATAGAGGTTCCTGGAGATAGAAACGTCTGAGAGCTCACACCACGGAGGTTACCTGGCACAAGCCATTCTGTGTATGTTTGAACAGAATGCCGCCTTATGCATCTCAAGCATTCCACACACCCATCCAACGTGGGAATCTTGGCGATCCCTGCGTCACACCGGATCTGCAAAATCTGACTCACTGGGTCGTGTCATAAATACCAGTAAATGCCTGCAGATAACCTGTAGGTATGCAGGGTCTTACAAATGTGGTGTATGACTGCGCGTGATGGCACCCTGAACGGGCTGTTCCTTTGTTACAAACACTAAACTCAGTTCAGCATGTTTTACTTTAGGAAGTCCACACATAACAATAAGTGAATTTCTCTACAGCATATCAATTATCGGAGCTAGAAATAGGTAAGCATCTTCCCAACTCCCATGGACCTTGTTCAAATATGCACAGTAGACTTCCATTAATTCGACCTTGATGGGACGTGCGAAATTGGGTCAAATTATCCAAAAGTCAAATTAAAAGGTGCGTGCAAAATTCCGAATAACCAGGGCTTTAGATCAGGTGGGCTAACATTTTTCAAATAAGCAGTCGCACACCGCCGCACGGTGGTGGCAGCGGCCGTGTTTGTCCTTAGCGTGTTCGGTGCGGCAACGGCAGCAGTGACCAGCAGCCAGCGCTGCTGCCGCTGCTTCTGCTACACCGCTCTGCAGCGGTATTGCAAAGGTAGTGTTGTGTTGAGACCCAGCCGCGTCCCTTGTCCCAACATGTGCTCTCTTTTTCTCTCTCTATTCGCAATTCAGCGTGCGCTTTAAAATTTTCAAACGGGCCTTTTCACCGACGGGCACAGCCGATCACGCTTGCAACTTGCCCATTGCATAATGCGAAAAAAGAAAAAAGGCCTGTTTTTATGCATCACGTACGACCAATCGTGCTTGTAATTTGCCCACCGCCGGTCTTCTCTAGGTTAAATTAACCAATATTTTATAATTTAAGATTA
Source organism: Ixodes scapularis (assembly GCF_016920785.2). Classification (NCBI taxonomy): domain Eukaryota; kingdom Metazoa; phylum Arthropoda; class Arachnida; order Ixodida; family Ixodidae; genus Ixodes; species Ixodes scapularis. The sequence continues at coordinate 107,147,300 of NW_024609835.1, read as the reverse complement.
AAATAAAGAGTTTTTTTGTTTTTTTTCTATAAAAATGTGTGGGCTTTTGCCGTAACCTTTAACCAGGGTCAAATTAAACGGCAAGTCAAATTAATCAATTAGTCAATTAATGTAAATCAACTGCAAGGTGTCTCAAGTAAACCTTTTGCTGCAAAAACGGTCAGAAAACTCGGCGCCTGCGCATAGAAAGCTCAAACTTTAATCGATTGCGCAAGAGCAGGTCAGTTTTACCCTGTGAAAGTTCAAGGCGCAGTTCTCTTCCTGTTAAAAAATGAGAGCAATGAACTTGCCAAAGTCAAGGTTGGGCACGTTAGCAGACAAACGAGTTAGCGAAGCTACTTACTTGTGGCACCTTCTCCCGATGGGCGCCGCGAGCAGACAACGGAGTACGTAGTCTGCTTGTTGCGCCTATTGGGAGTTGGGGCCACAAGTAAATAGCGTCGCAAACCTTGTTGCCCACTTGGCAAGTCTTTGCTCTCATTTTTAAGAGGAAGATTGCAAGGTGCAGTGCCTTGAAATTTAACACGGTAAAAACTGACCTGCTCAGTGGATGTTCAGTGAAGGTACGAGTATTCTATGTGCAAGCACCAATTTTTCCGGCTCGTTTTACGGAAGAAGGACCGCCTGGGACGCCCTAATGTTTGGGAGATCCGTCTTACCGTCAGACACGTCAGAGTCAGATTCCAGGGTTGTTGGTTCACTGTTGGCCCGGAAGCCTTGTGTTGAAATGCCCAGGGTGGTGGGCCTATTGGAGGGATGCAAAGTACAACACTATCTTCTTACCAGCAGAACAACAAAAGCATACAGCGGTAGGCTAAAGCACATCCCATTAACAGAAAGGACCAATGAACCGAGCATTACCTTCGTAGGCTGAGACCCCCGTCCCCCGTCATACAGATGACGACCCCCGTCATACAGATGGCAACTCGTGAATTTAATTCTTTCCGTACCACGGCCATCAATCACCCACGATCTGTGGTTTACATGCACCGCCTAAATGTGAATTTGGCACGCAGGAACACGTTGCACCATCTTGTGGACAGTCATGAAAGCACAGCTTTGGATCCTATCACTTTTTGCACTTTCTCCCAAGCTGGTGAGCTATCAGAAATACCTAAATCTCTTCACAGCAATGGCACCTGTCAGGCATGGCAACCTGCTGACAGTCGGGACTGCCACAAAAACAGCCTCAATCGCACGATTCAACTGCTTTCGCTGCTTATTTTTCAGATGTCAGCAGCAGTGAGGACTGTGGACAATGTTGGATCATTTGATTTGAGCTCCTACAGCGATGTTTCATCTCCGAGATGCAGAATATCGACAGGTGCTCGTTGGAGAGCGTCATTCTTGCTTTCTAGGCTGTCCTGAACTGGGCCACACACTTTTTGTGCACCGCAAGCCATAAAAACACGAGCAGAGGGCAAGTTAGAGCAGTGCTATTGGGCAGGAGATCGAACTATAGGAAGCGCTTTATCGAGCTTGCTGTCCCCACAGCCAGGTGTTTACTAACACAGCATAACAAAGAAATTGAACCTTGCCTAGCACGGTCTGGGCACGAGCGCTTCGCTCTGACCAGTGCCCTAGTCGCATGAGGAACGGCCTTCGAATCGTCATCTTCGATTTCTCGGATCAAAAACAAACAATAATATACGGTTTGTTGTCCCCACAGCTGAAGCATACTGCTAGAGGCGTGACTGATCGATCGCCTCCCCAATAACAAACCAAGGTTTTGTGCAAATAAAAAAAGTTCTGGAGGACGTGCACCTCCGTACACAACAGTGTCTCGAAATGGCATGATGCCAAAGAAGCACACTTGCCGACGGGCCAAAATAAACAGCATCATCTTGTGCTCTGTAAATTACAAAAGTTACAAATGCTGTGTATGGGGCACAGATTGTATATTTAGGATTTTTAAACATCAAGGTATGATTTGATACAGTCACTACAGTTCAAGCTTTTTGCTATAAATTTTCAGACAAATTTTGTGTTCAGCATACAGATGTTTTTCCAACATTAGTGAAAGCATTTTTTTTTCTTCTAAAGGGCAGCTTATTGGCTACATTTCCATGTATCATCATTTACTATATGTTTAATTCTTTTTATTAGCGGTATGAAAAGAGTTAACACGACTTCGTATTACTTATTGCCACAGACCCCATAATGTAATGATGATAATGTATGGTGTGACAATAATAAATCCAAGCAAAGTCTACTCTGCCTTAGTTCACAATAACTTATTTTTTGGTATTTTGTCTCCACCAATTCGCTTTAGTTCACAATAACTTATTTTTTGGTATTCTGTCTTCACCAACAAACATCTACTAATAAATTGGGCACACCTATAAAAAGAAAATGAATGGAGCAGAGAATGCAGCTTCCACGGGAGAGTTTTGAACAGAGGAAATTAAAGCATGCCCCAAAACGAAGGCCAGAAGAAGAGAAGAAAATTCTAGAAAGAGGAGTACACAGGCAACTTAAGCAGTTTCCTGTTTCAAGTATGATTTTAAGTCACTGCCACTTAGAGATTACATTAATACCAGATCTATAATATATTGACCCAATATTACGAATCTAAACTAGGCAAATACACAGCTTGAGTATTATGGGCTTTTTTAGAGTCTGTGCCAAACAAAATTCTGACAATCCCTAAAACCTGCAATTACTTAAAAAAAAAGTTCAAATAATTGGGAGACTTTACCTGACTGGAGCAGTTGGTAGGCCACAGTCCATCTGCCTAGCATACTTTGCTGAACCCCTTGGAGCGGTACTGAAGCCATAGACATCCAACTCCTGCTCGGCCGGCTTCACATACTTCTAATGAAAGGAAATGCGATGGGTCAAGGACACCAGCTCCATTAGCTGCAAGCTCTTACTCAAGAGATTACAGAGAGGCACCAATGAGACAGATATAGTATGCCACTGCCCAGGTGTGACCACAAGGACCAACACGCTCCTTCTTAGACATAATAGCTGGTACATGTTCCATGTGAGGCTCATCTCATCAGGCATCAAGTGCAGCCATGGATTACCTTTGGATCCTTCATGTGCAGGGCCAGTTGGAGTATGTAGGTGACTTTCCTGCCAGCTGGGTACTTCATTAGATAGCTCAGGCACTGTGCATAATCTGCATTCAGCACTGAAAAGCCAAACAAAATTTGTAAAGTTATCAACAAAAAAGAATTAAAAAAATAGGGTTGTGTCAAACGTGAAAACAGCGCAAAAAATTGAACAAAGGACAAGTGGAAGAAGCACACGCACAAAGCGCTGACTGTCAACTAAAGTTTAGTTTTCAGGCGAACCAGAAAAATAAACACAGAGCATAGGAAAGAACCAATAAAGACACAAAAAATTATACAACCCAACCGACAGGATTTCTACCACGTTATCACCCTCACACATGCCTGCCATTCTCCCTGATAAAAAGGACCTCATCATCTTCCAAGTGCACCGACGGTGCGCTCACACATTTCCCTTCCCCTTTAGATAAAATGAAAAATGCCTCTTCAATCTCCCTAGCGGTCTTACTTTTATTGCGCGCCAGGATCGTCAAGTCATGAAAAACAGGTACGCAGCCACACCTACTGCAATGTACCGCTAAGTGGCCAGCGGGGGAGGAATGGAGAGAAAGAGAATGCTCCCTCGCCCTCTCGTTCACGCACCTCCCCGTTTGTCCAATGTACACCCTACCACATGTGAAGGGGATCTGATACACAACCCCCCCTGCGCATGGTACAAAAGGAGTGCGGTGGTTGACATCACATTGCAAGTCACTGTTCCTCCCTCGGTTGACAGCAGTGCACAGGCGTGACAGCTTCTGGGGTGCTGAAAACACCACTGGCACGTTAAACTTATGCGCCACTCGCTTGACCTGATGAGAGAGGGTTATGTGCATGTTTATACAGCCTAGGACGTGGTCTGCCTCAACGGGCAACCAGTCTACCAGCTGTAGATGAGAAATTTAGCCAGTGCAGTAAAACCGCTAGCCTGGGGTCTTTAACGTGCATCACGCAGTAGGAATACAAGACCGCACGCCGGTACGATACTCATCCAGATCGAAACGGGCAGGGGTAGGGATTGAACCCAGAATCCTGGGTTGTGCAGCGCGAGCTTTTGCTCCACATGCTCCGAAGTGGTGTGCGCTAGCCCACTTGGCCACCGATCCCCCCAAGTTATCTATGAAGCATCAGTACAATGGGTGTTACCATAAAGAGATTGTGTCACAGCAGTTGACTCAGTGAACTAACATTAAATACTTTCTTAGTTACTTTACAGCTAAGGATTGACTTCCTTTTCCTTTCTAATGCTGCATTAGAAACTTTCATTGGAACGAGCTGTTGTTCTTCCCAGCTTTAGTGACAAATTTGCTTACTAGCAAAGATACTACTACTATATAAATATTCTATTTGCAGTTCACACTTTGATCCACACACAGTTTAGATATTCATATGGAATTTGATTATCTTGGACCTATATATTAGAAAACCTTTCTTATTTGTATTGTGTTGTAAATACTCACACGGAAGTCATACTTTAAAGACAAACTGGTGCTTGCACACTCCTAAAGCAGGGATGGTCCAGCAAGTTTTGAGTTTGAAGCAATTTTCGGAGCAGAAAAAAGATCTTGTTTTGAAGCACCTTTGTATCAGAAACATGTGCATTTTGGAGCAGCTCATGTGTAAGTTTGGCGAAATTTGGTGCAGTTTTCTATTAGTGACACCAATATGCATTCATGTAATCAGTTGTATGATAATTAAAATCCCAATGTCAGCATTTATACCGTACTACAATAAAATATTTTGAAAGTACCCACTTTATACAAGCATCCACTATTAACGTTTCCCAAATTTGTAAATTCTGCCAATTATACGCTAAGCGCCCGCACCCTCCAAAGGGCCGGCAAAATATTCACTTCGTTCCGGTGGCCATGAGACCGCCAGTGGCGATGACGGGGATGTCATGTGAAAATAAATTTGCTTTCTGCCTTCGAAGTTCTTTATTGCCTTTCATCTTGGTTTTCACTGATTTGACCGGACAAGCGCCCATGTAGAGATGTTCTAAGTGAAAGTGGGGTGGGTGCTTCCCCGGTATTTTAGGGTAGTCAAATTGCCCTTCAGCTGCTGTAAAGCTGTGCCATAAACTTGGTCATATTCATGTTTTGTTCCCATTAGTGTAGTGGGTGAAGGTTAGCAGGATTGATGTAAGCACGTGCTAACTATCACCATTGAGAAGTCCATGTAGAGTACCAATGGAACCCTCTAAATCAGGGGTCTCCAAACATCTGGGCTAAGGGGCAGGATAGGAGACCTGTTGCAGTCTCAAGGGCCAGAGAATATATAAGATTACATAAATAAGGAAATACAGAATAAATAGACCTAAATAAGTGCTTAAATACAAAAAAAAACAACTAGACCAGGCATAAATCATCATATAAACTTTGACATATTAACATAGGGCAGAAGAAGACTAATGAGGTTGCTAGATTTGATAATGACAACATGCAAAAGTTATGACACGGATCCTAGTTGCACAGACATGAAACAGGGAACTATAAATAATAACGTTGGTCATGACAATTTATGAAAAATGTGGCAAGAGAACCTGCATTTCAACATAGATTTTTTCTCATTCTTTCTTATATCTTCGCCTGCGCTTTCAAAGTGCGTCCTAGCGCCACCTTTTTTTTTTTCTTCCTTTTATGCTCATTTATTTTTGCGTTTGCAGCAGCGAGTTGCAAGCCACTCGAAAGACCGCGGCCATCTGCAAGCCGGATGGAATGCCACCGCGGTCCAGATCTAGCCTGACAAAGCATGTTGTCTTTAGGAGTTATGAGGACCAGACAATGCTGATTTTCGTGTCATGTGAGAAGACTGTGTAATGCCAATTTACCTTATCTAGAGTTGGCATTATACGAAGCCTTCTCACATGACACGAAAATCAGCACTGTCTGGACCTCATAACTCCAAAAGACAACATATTTGTGCACAAACATTTTATTTACGATGACACTTTCTCAGTGTGGAAACATTCAATGTCTGATTTGCTTTGCTCTTCCTCGGTTTAAATAGCAGTCAAATTGCCCAAAAATTAAAGTTAGTAGACAAAAGCATAATCAATAAAGATATTCTGGGTTCCCTAACCCAGAATATCTTTCGTTATTCGAGGTTTTAATGAGTAGTATGATCAACAATTCACATCATTCGACATAAAAAGGCAACAACTCGTAACCAAGCAGTCGCAACCGAGCATGGTAATGAAATGGGAACCATGTGCGAGCACATTTATATAAAACAGTGTCACGCCTCTGAACGTGGGCACACAGAAAACAATTAGGTACTTGCACTTGTTAATCTTTAGTAGTGCCCTTCGAAATATGACTAAGATTGTTAAAATTGCGTTGCATTAGGAATGTCGGTAAAATTGGTGTGAAACAATGCCGCGGAGCCGGAAACCTTGATTGGATTGTGATGGCCAAACCTCACTGAATTCCCACAATTGCTAGACAAAAACAAAAACTCTTCCAAAAACCAATTCATTTGCAGATTCATTTCACTTTGGCGAAGTTTGGTGCAATTTTTTCCTTTGGGAGCAGCTAGGCGCAGGCAAGCGGGAGTTTATCAAAATGGCCCAAATGGCACAACTGGACCACCCCTGCTAGTGGTAACCTCCCCAATAAATAAATCCAATAAAGTCAATCTACCAATAAGCTACTCACACAACTTTCGAATGCAGGTGAGCATTGCTACAAAGATGTGATCCACCAGGTTGAATGCCAGGCTGTCTGCAAAGATGGCATCCCAAAGGATGAGTAGCTCAGGCAGGATGAACTCGCGCCCAAACAGCAACCTCAGCCATCGTCTGCAAATCAAGGCACAACAGAAGCAAGCTTTAATGTCCTAGGCATGTCTGAAATTTGGTAGACACTTCTCAATGTCTGCCTTAATGGCCAAAGAATCTAAAAATTTACAAAAAGGCACGCTTTGTGCCCTGCAGGACAACAAGGGGGTTTTGTTTGCTGCCTCTAATAGAACTTGGAAGGCCTGTCATACTTCAGATGCCCTGTCAGTTTTGGAAAGCTCTTTATTGAGTGAGCCCAAAAAAGTTGACAGCAGGAGTCAATGAAGTACTGTGTGTAGCTACTGGTACACCTGGTTTTGGAGCTGGCATGCACTGCAGCATAATCACTGTCACATTTTCACTAATGGTCCCTTTTGGCCTGGGGGCAGCTTGATGACTAGCAGGAGAAGTTAGGTTAAAGCATTATGTGGAAGATGCCGACTTGAGGCTCCTGTGTTTTTCCAACAATATAGTCAGAGGATGCCAACTACCTTGATTACATTTCAGAGACCCTTCTGTTAAACTGAAAGATATAGTATATGTACAAAAAGAAAACAAACTGAATGGGGCTCAGTGCTAAAGCCAACTATAGTCACTGGCAAAATGAGAACGGCAGGCAGTGTCTTTCGAAAACCCGGCCTACAGCACGCACGCACTCTATGCCTTCTGTTGTGCTTTGGCTGCACAAACATGTTTGAGGTGCACGAGATGCCCAAGAGTTGTCGAAGATAGGATGCTTGCGTTGGAGGTGGGGCAACAGAAGCACCTCTCTGCCACTATCACCTCATCAATGACTACAGAACTTACATCCCGAAGACATGCAGGGGAATCTCCATGTTCTCCAGGTGGGCAAACACTGCAGGGTCCTGTGTTTTGAGCATTGCTTGGTTTATCTTGCAGAGCTTCACACCAAGCCCATTGTGAACACCCAAAAGGTTTGTCTTGGAAAATGGCATGAAGCTGAACTGGTCCAGCTGCAAACCATTGAAGAGCCAGATAAGATCATACAAGAAAACAGAAGCATACTTTGGGCCAAGTTGCTTCTTCATGAACACCTTTGACTTGGCATTTGCATAAAGCAACTTTTGGAAGGAGCTTTGGAGTAATTCCAGGCCTAGTGCTAAACACTTTCAGGAATAACTCCCACATGTCTGCAATACATGAAACCTGAATCAGTTTTTCACATTATTACCCACCGTATCTACTCAAACCAACGCGAGTTTTTTTTTTTTAATTTTTGTTACCTAATGTAGTTGAATGGAAAGCGCCGAATAAACAAGGACCAAGAAGGGGACAGAGACGAAGCGCACTCACAACTGAAGGTTTATTGAAAACAACATTGACTATTAATACCGTCTATCAGGGTGTTGGCTCAAAAAGAAAAACTCTTTATCAGTTAAGTGCAGTGACGGCGCACTAATACACAGACTCACCCCTTGCTCTCTTATGCGGAATGCCTCGTGTATTTCTCGCGCTGTTTTGTTTTCGTATCTGCCCAGAACTGTTGTTTTTTCCAATTCCGGGCTACATGGGCACCTATCACAATGCACCGCAAGATTGCCCGACGGGGACTGTTTGACTGACCAGGCATGTTCTCTGGCCCTTTCATTTATGCACCGCCCCGTTTGGCCGACATACGATTTCCCGCAACTCAATGGTATGTTATACACCACTGACGTTGCACACTCCACATATTGATTAGCGTGTTTCTTTTGACACACCTTACCCTCTCCCTTTTTGTTGTTTATTTTTGAACACAATTGAGACAGCTTATGCGGCGCTGAGTGCGCTTCGTCTCTGTCCCCTTCTTGGTCCTTGTTTATTCGGCGCTTTCCATTCAATGATGTACCAACTAGCCCATTTATCTATTTTACTACCTAATGTAGGCCTCCGCATTATAATCGAGCCACCACGAAACTGGCTGGCCATTTTGAAATAATTCTGTGTACCCGCGGTTTTTCAAGCTTGTCCTGGCAACATATGTATGCCTATATGGATTTTATCCATGAAAATACTCGAATCCAGATCAAAATCCATCAAAATGTTGTTTTAGCCATTTTAACCATGGTTCTGCTTGTTGTGTTCTCTGCCTCATAAAATCTGGCATGCCTGGTGTAGTTCTGGTTGACTTCGTTGTTCTTCACTGCTCTACAGTCCTGGAACATCCTCTTCTCACAATTCCACAATGTCAAACCTTCTACCAAAACCGATGGCAACGCTATGTGCCCACGACAGCACGAGCTTCAAGAAAAAAGCCATTTTGTTGGGGGGAGAGCTTGGCAATTCCGCTGCAGCTGGACGCAGAGCTCAACCTGGGACGATGACGACGACGAGTGACTAAGAACTTCCCCAAAAATGGCAAGTGTTGGCCGTAATGTCTTTCAAATAAACATACTTTCTTGCACCTCCGTTGGTCTCGCATTACATACGTGGTTTTATTTTTTTCGCAGGGCAGAATGCAAAGTTGCTCCTTGCGTTACATTCGTGGTCACGCTAGAATCAAAGAAATACGGTATTTCTTTCGGAAGAAAATGGAATACTGCTAGCCTCTATAAGCTTGCGGTTAGGTGAAGGTGGGAGTTCAATCGGGATATTGCAGTAATGCAAAGCCAGTTGTCAAAAGTGCTCTTCTTCAAGCATACGCATTTATATATCACCGAAGCTTACACTAATGCAATTGCTATAATGGGGATACCATGGAGAGTAGCACAAAATGAATTTAGCACTTTGAAGTCCACCAGAATATTTAACTGACTGGCAAATAGGCACTTGACCAAGTCATTAATTTCGGCAACATATGTATGCCACGCAGCAGAATGACCATTGCAAGCCATTCAAGACACTTTTCTTCAAATCATCACAAAGGTCATATATTTGTGTATCACACACTTAGAACCAAAACAAAAAGCTATGGGATCAGTTGAGAGATATTATGCACTTATTGGATGATTTCTACACAAACCCCACAAGCTCACGCTTTTTAAAAACCACATCGTTTTCATGTCTCTAATGTTCCTTTCATAACTGGTTAAAGCCCCGCAACTACTAGTATGTCGTTATAACTTTGAAAATTACACCAACTGGAAGTAGCGAATCAGAACCAGCAGAAACAGTGGGCTGTCTCCAAGTGACCACCACCCACCTTTGTGTAATTTTCAGTCCAGGTGTACCATGACTCGACTGCCTCCATCACTTGGCAAAACAGGAAGCTGAATCAAGCGACATACTTAGTGCATGACAGGAGGCACTAGCAACGCTGGCACAAAATGCCACAGAATAGGAGATAGCGGTGACACTTACAAAGCGTCGTGTTCAGTGAAGTCTGGATTCAGAAGCTCCCTTATATCCTCCCTAAAATGGAGAGTTCTTTAGTATGCTGGAGAATAGGACACAAGTACAGTCTTTTGCAAGTATTACTCACCGCAAATTCGAAGGAAGCTCCCTGGAAAGGTGAATAAAATTATGTTTGACAACAATTAAGTCAAGATGCCATTAAATTGAGCATACTATAAACACAACTTTAAGTCAGTGATATCTTGAACAGATTATTGAAAGATACCATCAAAGCATGGATAACTAAAAAAAATATATCCTGAACATGATTGTAATACAGTTAAATGTCTATATATAACACTTCAATAAAAAAAAGTTTACAACGTAACCTTTTTTTTATATTTTCTATCTGGCTTAGATTGGAGTTCATATTTGCGACTCTGATTCACCATGGATGGCGCTACTCATTTTGCAAAATGGTGGTTGTAGTGAGGGTCGGAGAAGCGAACTGGTATACCAGTTGCTGAGCCTGTCTAGAGAGTTGGCTTCCCTGAGCGACACAAATTATTTCTGCTTATATGAGAAAACTAGAGTGTTTTGATCACAACACATCTTTACCCTGGAAAGAAAAAATAAAAGGTGTGTAATGTAATATTTATGCCAGGAGGCACATTTTAATTCTGGAACGAAACTAACCTCTCGTTTGGATTTAATTTCTCGGTACAAGAGTTAATTTCCAAATTTTTTTCATAATTCAAGATGTGTCTCACAGCGTAACTATTAAGTTAAAGAAGTTGTTCGCGGAAATTTTATTTTGTGACATACGCGTGCTCGATCCAGAGGCTTCAAAATATTTTGGAGAGTTTAGTGTCTCTTTAAAGACAGAATCTTTCGTATACCTTATTGGTAACATAGAATATTGTATCTGTTGAAAAAATCAGTGCTGATATTATTTGTGTGTTCTCACCGCCTCTTCTCGCCCAGATAATTGTCACGACAAATAATAAACTGCGGGGCCTTTTAACAAATTTTTGGGTATTTACATGATTAATTGCTTTAACATTATTCCTAGCGCAAGAATAACGAAATCAATCTAAATTTTACAATATATCGCCGCAAGTGATGAGTCTAGAATATGTTCACAAAATGTATACATTAAGAAACGCTGTTCTCACTACAAAAACCCATAGACGGAAATCAAGTCAGATAGCAGAAGTGTGTGTGCTTTTTAAAGCAACGCGTGACGCATAGGGCTTTATATTACATCCTATGTTTGGCTATAAAACCTCCGACATAGTTATCGTCGAAGGTCTTCATATGCTAAAATGAAAACAAAATGAGACCTTTCTGGAAAGACTATTATGGTTAAATGGCATATTTTTGTGATTGTGATGTTTATTACATTCTGCAATTTGCATTAATAATAATAATACAATTAAGATATTTCAATACATAGTTTTTCAAGCTCTAATATAATTTGTTGCTTATGATCTAATTTCAAATGTGCAAACAAGCATGGCAATCAAAAGTGTGCAATTTATCATCACTGGTGCTAATTGCAGCATTTGTATTTAACAATTTATGAAATTATAGTATAAAATCAATGAAAAGATCCTAGCTAATCTGAGAAATACATGTAAAATTACATTAATTGCGGGTCAAGCATATGGTGCTATCATAGTCATGAAGTGCGATAATCGGCAAAGCTTTTAAAGTCCCCGCCAATCCTTCCGGGCCAAACGCCCAAAAAGAAAAAGAAAAAATGTTAAACGGAAGCTGAAGCGGTTTTCTATTTGAGAAAAAAAAACACTTCAATGGCCTTCATTCGGCCTCCATCATCCCGAATATTGAAATTATTTTTCAGTTTGGTGCACAAAAGCTGCATAAATGAACTTTTAAAGTACCGTTGAAGCCCCTTCTTCCCGGGACGGGACGTCGCACTAGGAGTTTTCGGAATCTCTGCTCTCGCGTATCTTCAGCGCCTGACAAAGCTATGCACGCACACTTTTGCTATTTTGAAAAAGGTCAGAAATAGACATCACGACTGGTGTCAGTGTGGGGGAATATAACTGGCAAGCTTGCAATTGCACGAGCTGCCCACATGAGCGACACGCGCTTGGCAACCCAGAGATCCTAGTATGACGTCATGACTGGTCAGAGGTGTTTGTGTTTTCTCGCATTCAGTTACATCTTGGCGAAAAAAAATGTGACATTCAGATTCACAAGATAAAAATATGCCAGAATTCACCTCTAACTCGTTTTTTTCAAGAAGTGTCTCAGCTTTCCTTTCGTCTTAATAGTTTATAGTAATAGTTAAAGGGAAACAGGGTATTTATGTTCGCCAATGTTTTATTTGTACATGATATATGAGAGCCCAACTACCCAGAACACAATTTGCGGCTTGAAATTCGTTTTCTTGCCGCCCGAAAAACGCCAATCTATAACTGGCCGGTTTGAGTCGCGCCTACTCTCTTATCCGTGGTCATGTGCCATTTTCTATGGTTTAGACACAACCACCAAAGATAATCAAAGTCATGGTTCATCGAAGGCACACACTCAATACTAGGAATGAACAAAAATACCATACCCATTTTTTGTGGCTTCTAAAACGCTGCAAATACGTTAATTGAAAAAAAAAAAAAAAAAAAAAAAAGTTTCACAGCCACATGATTTTTGGTAACTTTCCCCTCCTCTACACTTCTTCTTCCCCCCCAAGCCAGTTTTGGTTTCGGTTTCAAGCAGCTGCGTATTTTGCCTTCATTAAAAATATATGTGACACTGTAGCAAAATATGGATTGGGTAGTCTTCTGACACCATAATAAATCGCCTGGCAAAAGACTTTCAGCCTTTCCACTCTAGTGAAGAAGAAAGAAGGTGGGACAAGCTCAAGGACGACTTCTTGGACGAGCCCAAGGGCCTAGAGGACGACGTTTAGGACGACCTCAAGCACGACTTCTAAGATGACCTCGAGGATGACGCCTAGAGGACGATGCCTAGGACAACCTCAGGGACGATGTCTCGGACAACCTCAGGGACGATGTCTAGGACGACCTCAAGGATGACGTCTAGGACGACCTCATGGACGATGTCTAGCAAGACCTCAAAAACGACCTCATGGATGACCTCATGGACGACTTCTAGAACGACCTTGAAGACAACGTCAAGAACGACCTCAAGGATGACTTCTAGGATGACCTTGAGGACGTCCTCGAGGGTGACGTCTACGACGGCCTCAAGGATGACTTCTAGTACGACCTCGAGGACAACCCTTTGGACGATGTCTAGGATGATTTCAAGGAAGACGCCTAGAGAAATTCAGCCCTTCCACTCCGGTGAAAACCAGAGTGGAAAGGCTGAAAAGGTTGCCACCATCTATAAGCGACAGCAGCAAACAGACAACCAGCAAGCCGGTTGTCTGGTGTCCGCCGTCGCTTATAGATGGCAGTAACTGTCCAGAGTTTTGCGCCGAGAATTTTTTGTCCACAGACACGAAACTGGGGAAACTTGCCCTTAACAACTCCGTTGTAAAATAAAAATAAAAAATTTTTGGGGGTGTCAATGTCTCTCCACACAATCTTTAGAATCTTAATTAGCCAGGTGATTTACTCACTTGATGAAGCCTAGCTCCAAGGCATGAAGGAATGCTTGTTGGTCGCTGTGCAGAACAAAAATAATTGGCGCCAAGAGTTCATGCATGCCCTGAAACAGAGGATCCGACAAGGATAATGAGCTTCACTTTCAAAGGCTGCTTTCAATATGAGCACAATAAATACCAATGATGGCGAATGGCAACACTTTGCAAATATTAGGGGGGAACGCAGACTTTGAAAACCGAAAAATCGCAAAAGTTTATTTCTAGGAAACCATATTTTTGGGTTGTATACAGGGCCGGATTAAGGTAGGGGCTAAGGGGGCTGCAGCCCCGGGCCCCCGACTCTCTGAAAGCCCCCATGCAGCTCGTAAAAAAAAAAAAAAAAAAAGCCGAAATTTAAAAATATTTTGGAAGCGATGTTGCTTTGCCGCAGCATTCGAGAAGAGGGAACGTGCACTTCGCGTAGCACACCCCTGTCCCTGTACAAAGCCGGCCCTTTGGATGGGTGACCGGCCCCTGATGGTGCTTGTCCGCTTTCTTTTGAAAGCGGCTTCGAGCAAACGAAGAAAACACGTGAGGGGCCCCACGATCTGGGGTTTTCGCTCCTCTTTTCTTTTTTTATCAGGAAGGGAAATGTCATAAACACCTCTCTCTTCACCCTACTCGGGCTCATGTCTCACGCGCGAAAACACGTGTTTTTGAGCAGCGCTTACACTTTGAAAGTGCGGCCTCTGACGCTGCTGGGGAAGGGAACAAAGCTGCATGCCGCCTCCGCAATGGTCTTGCCGGAGTGCTCCCTAGTTTAAACCAGACGGGAAAGGTAAATCTTTTTATTTTGAGGCTATTTCGGAGCATTAGTTTTACGAACAATGGTGGTCCTCTAGGCAAGTGCACGATTGTTTATGCCGAAGGATGCACACATGATTCCACTTCGCGAGAAGCTGAGTCCGGGTGGCCCTTAACCAGACCGCATTATCATCATCATCGTCGCCATCATCATCATCATCATCATTAGGGCCCCTGAGCGTCCTTAGCCCAGGGCCCCGAAATGCCTTAATCCAGCTCTGGTTGTATATCTCATAAACTACCTTCTCTGTAATTATCAGCACCTAACACAACAAGGAAATATCTAAAAACAAATATTTACGAGGCCTGGGTAGCGTCCAAGTGACGAACAAATGTCAAAATCAACACCAATTTCGTGTGCTCGCCCTTCCCGACGCATTTGGCCAACGGCCGCCATCTTGGTCTTGTTTTGAGGGTGAATTCTTTTTCTTCTATTTGCAGGCTCACAAAATGGTGTGGGCTGTATGGTTACGGCATGCTAGCTGTTCTTCCATGTCGCAATGGACCTTTTTCCAGTAAACTTATGCTCATCCGTACACTCCCACTGTCGCTATTTTCGCAGGACACCGGGACGCGGTGTCCTGCAAAAATGGTGACAGCAATATTGTCAGCATCTATCTTCCCGCATATTTATAGTCTATTTTGCGGCTTTGTTTTAGTATTGGTAGTATGGGGTATAAAAAGCACTGAAAACCAATACAACGGCACAATGCCAATGTGTTTAGACGGGCAGAAGCATGTAGGACTGCTCTTTAATTGTAGTTTGCAGACAACTCCACAGACGGCGCTCATTACTCAAAAAAGGTTCATTGCAAGAACGTGACTGGACAGAGCGCGCGACTTCTATTGGCTGGGACACGATTTCTCCGCTCATGGAGCGCTCTCCTCCTGCTGCTGCAGCTCACGTCGTCTGCTCTCGGCAGTGGTCTGCTTGCTTGCGCTCTTGCTTTGTTAGCTCCGCTTCATTTTTTGCCATCTTTACGATTGTTTTCTGAACTTCCTTTGAGTAGCTTCATGCAGTGTGCCCATCTGTTTCGTGGTCGCACACGATGCGAAGTTCGAAGTACAAGACGGTGCTCGCATTTCGCACGTGGAAGTGGCCCATGAAGTTACTGCGGATGGCGAAGCTGGAAGTTTCTGCGCAGCATGCCGTCAATGGTGATCGTGTCAACACTTCCAGTGATGGATTTTCTCTGCCATCGGCTGTCGCCAAGGGAGGATGCATCGCCCCGCTCACACATGGAGTGCCGATCACAACAACCGCTATGATTCTTCCTGAGATTGCGGGTCCCAGCTATTTCACTAGCGACTGTTTGACATTTTTTAGAATTTATTTCCAGTGTCTTGTATGCAGAAACTGGAAGGTAAATATTGATAGTAACACTGGTCATGGCATGAGATGCATTAGATAGGTGCTCCTCAAATTTCCCAATTGCACTGAATCAATGGATTCTCTCGAAGTTTATTTTGTTTCAATGACAATGAAGAAACTACTTTTTTAAAAATAATCTTTTTACACTGACTGATAAAATTATTTGTGATAATACTTCTAGAATCAAGGAACAGCATTGAGGTATGTGTGTTTACCCATGTCCCGAATGCCCAGTCCGCGTATCAGCCTTCGACTGCTGAATTTGTTTATCACTTTCCTGGTACACATAAAAAGATTGCTCACCTTATCTTATAATTATCTATCTCTGCATTTGAAGTGGGCCTTACAGAGATTTTCATTAATTTACATTTGAAGGGACCAGAAAATTCTGTTTGGATTACTTAAGAAGTTTGACCCACAGAAAAATATATGAACCACATTTATATTAGAAAAGCAATTTGTGTAAGGAAAGAAGTACACAAGTATGAAAAAAAATGACCGCAACTCCACGTGGTGAATGATGTTGATTGGGGCGAAGCTCCGGTGGTGCTTGTCTGCGTAGACGCTGAGCCGCAGCATGCCGAGCCTTTAGTTCGTTTTCATCCATGTCAGAAAGAGAATGTGTGGTATGGAACGTGGTTATATACGCATTTGAGCATTTGACCACAGCGCCCTCTCGTCTATAAACGTTGAGCCAATGCATGCAAAGTTTAACGCGATGATATACGTATTTGACCGCAGCGCCCTCTCCTGCATAGACGCTGAGTGGCTACATGCAACGTTTCATCCGTTTCATCCGTGACATCCCCAGCTCTTGAGTTACTACCACATCTCAGAGCCACCTACTTGTCCCACAGTCGTGGCCGAGTGGTTAAGGCGATGGACTAGAAATCCATTGTGGTCTCCCCGCACAGGTTCGAATCCTGTCGACTGCGCAAACATTTTTTTTTTCATCATTTTTTTTTTTTTTTTTTCCCTTACACGAGCACGTGAGCTCACGAGCACAAGCACGAGCACCAGCAAGATCGATGTGAGCACGGACGCCGGACGGGCAAGGCTAGACCCTAAGGAGCTTTGCCCCTAAAAATAAAACCACTGATTACACATCAAAATCCTATCCCATGGCTGAAACTACCTTTCGATTGTTGGCTTCTCGCTCAATTCCAGCATTGGAAATGAACTCCTATGGCTATGGCTGGGACAGTGACTCCAGCAGTTAGGGAGCTGTCTAGATTCTTTGAGAGCAGCATAGCATTCTGTTCTCGGAAACATTCTATTCTTACCTTCGAGAACGGTATAGTGTGGTTTTATCAGTTCGATAGTAAGGAGGGCTATCATGGCTTTGAGAACCCGCCCAAAGTTTTCTAAAAAGGTATCAATGCATCAGTGAGCAGGTTCTGATGCATTGATACCTTTGGAGCAGGTTCTGTAGCAGGCAACTGATTCGTTTGGAGCAGCCACTGATGCTTTTGGAGCAGATGCCAAGAAAGAAATAGACATCTGATACTGCGATAAAAAATCATGCACCGCTGCTACGTACAGATCGAGATAGAACACCGTGATAGGCTTCGTGCCAAGCACCACTAGCTTTACTAACCCAAGGCATGACAGTGACACAGGCAAGGTCCTGCTCAAGAAGGCTTCAGCGTAGAAGCAACAAAGTTCTCTGTTCGTGGATGGGCGTTTGGGGGTTGCTTATACGCCAAAGCCTTCACGCACTCCGCGCTTGTGCACAACACTCAACTACACCACAGTCACAAGAACGGTCCTGCTCAGTGAAAGGCTCATTGGATGTGCAAGAATTATCGTGGCGTGCTAGACGAGTTTTGATGGAAGCTTCTTGACACGGACCCGGCAAAGTACCGTAACCTGCATCGCGTCAGCCGGACAATGCTTCTACAGTTCCTTTCACGTGTGGAACCAAGAATCACGCAACAAAAAGAATCAGCAAAAGCAGAATAGTACAACAAAAAAAAAAAAGAAAGAAAACATTGTACCGTTGCCAGACTAAACACTTTTCAAGTCAATCTCCAGCCAAAAATGTGCGAGTGAAAAGGTGCTTGACATTATCAGTCTGCGCATCTGCAGACAAAGCGCGCATCGCAGGAATCAGTGATGTTACAGTCACGTGGTACACGGTCTGCGAACGAAAATCGTGATTTGGTCCGTCATGTGAATTGGCTATTAGCGGCATTGAAAGCAGAGTGAAAGAGAAGTCGCTGTTCTTTTGATTGACAGCTGCACGGGAACTACATTTATTCATGTCCGTCAGCAAACAAATGATAACACTAAACTCTGGACAGCTACTGCCATCTATGAACGACGGCGGCAACCAGACAACCGGCTTGCCAATTGTCTGGTTGCCGCAGTTGCTCATAGATGGCGGTAACCTTTCCACTCTGCCTTGCCAACTTGCGGCCGGCCATACCTAATTCCCACCATAGTACAGCTTCGCTGGTCTTCCTTCTTCACCAAAGTAAAAAGGCGGAATTTCTTTTTTTTTTTTTCTTGACGCGGCATTTAAAAATGAGAGATTATACAATCAAGACTAAAGAATGAAGACTTGTAATAAAACTAAGCATAATTTACGAGTATACAGCGCTAAACCAGGCGCTCAGCCAGGCGCGTTTCGTTTCGGGGGGGCCTGCCCATGGCAAAACACCACAGATGGGGGGAGGGGGAGGGGGAAGAGGAGGTCCCAGCAAAACTGAGGGTTTTGGGGGGGGGGGGGAGGTCCGAGCCCCCCCCTGGCTACGTGCTTGCGGTCAGCTATGTCAACCAATAGCCCTAGCACTCCAGTGCGAAGCTCGATACGCGCAAGCTGGTGAGAGGCGGCACGGAGGCATATGGCAGACATGATAATCAGGTGATCTCATTAGAAATACAAGAGCCTGGGTTCTGCCTTAACACAGTAGCCACCATCCTACTATCTTGCAATGTTTTCTCGCCACTTTTGGCTCCTAACATCGCCAACATTGTCTGAAAATTTAAACAATGTCAATCATCAACTCGCCAGCGTAGTTGACAAGCAATTCCAAAATTACGAGCCAGTGGGATCAACCAAACAATGTTGAAACGCTACACCAAGGCATTGTTCCGTCTTTCTATACATGTTCTTTCATCGACTAAGCCAATCAAATGCAATTAATGTCACGTGACTTGCGCTTTTACTATGTGTGTTTGTGGTTGTATGTGTTCGAGCCTTCAACTCTGCTCTCACCTAAGATGAAACAACCTAAACGTTGAGTAGAGACTGTGAAATATATATCTCTACCATTTTCATTTCCTCCTCCTTCTCTAAATATTAGGGTCAACCAATAATAAAATAATTTAATTTATTTGCTTAAACTTATCTTGGCACAGGTGAGATGCAATTCTTTGCCAAAATGACACTTTGGCGCAAATGGCGCAGCACTTCCATCACTGATTCATTGAATTCCACACATAAATTTTAAACAATATACAAATGCATTATGAAATTACGCATTATGGAAAATATAACTGATCCGAGTTTAAACTAACAACAGTCTACCATATCTGGGAAATTTACAGTGGCAGTAGATGTCAGAACAAGGGTAAGCCTCACTTACTCTGACCATGGTGTTAAGAAAACTAAAAGCAACAATACAAAAGGTGTTTTTGTTTTGTTTTTCTGCGAGAGCACACACACTTATTAAAGCAAGCTAGGGAAAGTGGATATATGAAATGCACTCACCTGTCTGTAGGAGATCTGGGGGTGTTGCCGTGCATAGTGGAACAGCACATTTACCATCATCTGTTGCACATCGCTAGTCTGGAAGAACTCTATTTCAGGAAATCTGCAAATATACAATGAAACCTTGTGGAAGGCCTGCATGCCACCTCTCTAACGAAAAAAGTGAAAGCCGTTTACAAATCCCTGTAACGCCGAATTGGAGCGCAGCTCTTGAGGAGGAGGAGTGAAGGGTACTGAGGGGA
The DNA here is from genome assembly GCF_016920785.2 of Ixodes scapularis. Lineage (NCBI taxonomy): Eukaryota > Metazoa > Arthropoda > Arachnida > Ixodida > Ixodidae > Ixodes > Ixodes scapularis. The sequence goes on along the minus strand of NW_024609835.1, from coordinate 107,127,426 downwards.
TGGTAGACCCCTCCTCCTTCTCCACCTCCTCCCCTAATTCTTTAATATGCTCCGGGGGGTCACGTGACCTCGGGGGGGGGGGGGGGTGTCACGTGACTTCGGGGAGGGGGGTCACGTGACCTTGGGTGTCACATGGGGGTCACCTCAAGGTCACGTGACCCCCAAGGTGACCCCCACGTGACCTTGGGGGTCACGTGACCTCAGAGGGGTCACGTGACCTGGGGGGTCACTTGACCCCCCAGGTCACGTGACCCCTCTGAGGTCACGTGGGGGTCACCTTGGGGTCACGTGACCTTGAGGACCTTGGGAGGGGTCACGTGACCTCGGGGGTCACGTGACCTCGGGGGTCACGTGACCCCTCGAGGTCACGTGCCCCCTCCCAAGGTCATCTCAAGGTCACGACCCCAAAATGACCCCACGTGACCCCCAGGGTCACGTGTCCTTCAGGGGGTCACGTGACCTTGAGAGGGGTCACATGACCTTGGGGGTCACGTGACCTTGGGATGACCTTGGTTACGCCGACGCCAACGCCGACGCCGCTCAAGCCGGGAACGGGCCCCTAAGAGCTGCGCTCTAAAATTGAGCAGTCCTGTGTTGATCCAAGAATCAAAGAATAAAAGGCCCGAGGTACACCTAAGCACTTCTAACGATTGTGAATGCGAAAGCATGGATGTCGTTCTTGCGCGCATCCTCGGAAAGTTGCCCCGCCTCGCTGACATCGGCCGTGCCGCCGCTCTGTTAGCGGCACAGAATCGGCTGCAGGAATCGGCTGGCGGCACGGCCGCCCGAGCGCGCCAGCCGATTTTAGCACATTGGCGGCGCGGGCACACAATTCCATGGGGTGGCGCTGATTGAAACTGACGCGCGGCGGCCTTTTTCGGCTTCATTTACTTGCCGTTTTGCGTGGCTTTTTGCACGGCTTCAAAGCTGCGATAGATGCCTCAGATCGTGGCTTTGCGAAACTATCTGCCGTTTGGCGCGGCTAATGATGTCGGCTCGCTCCATGGTACTGTTAATGCTTTCGCATTAAAGCACTTCGTGACAAGAACAGATGGCACAGTTTTTTCTTTCCCGTTCTTGATTCTAAGTGTTTTTATTCTTTCTTTGATTCTTGTATTTTCACCAACCTGCACTTTGTTCTTTGTGTTAATCCACAGTGCAGTCCCAGTGAAGTCGTTAGGCATAAGCGTCTCGTTCACGCACTGTGGGGTATGTGAAGAAAAGTGTTCGGAACAAAATATATACACATCTGACCATTTTGTTCCAGACGCTTTTGCTTCTTTTTGATTCCGGAACGCATGAAAGTGTGTCTCTTGGCATAAGCTCTTGGCATTGATAGTGCTACAACCCCGACCTGCTCTATAAATGGGCGACCAAGTCACCCGCGCCTACCCCAGCGTGCCAATTTTTGTTTTACTTGTTTGGTGTTTGTTTTAGTTCACATAGTCACCACTGCTCCCGCAGCGCTGCTTAGCATCTCCACTTTCACCGCTCGGTTTCAGGTGCAGGTAGCCTGAGGAGGCTAGTATCCAGTACTTTGCGCACGTGAGCGTGTGGTTTTTCTGTGCATAATATTGCTTGACCACGACGCTTGACATTGATGGTTACATCAAGGAAGCATTCAACGACTGGCCGTTATGGTGTACTGCTCCGTACCCTTATGCAAATCGAGCGCGACGGGAATCGTCTTCCACTAGTTCCCGGTGGCGGAGACACGAAACGACTGGCTAAAGAAGCTCTCTCGCCAAGCGGGAGGTGAATCAGTAATGCCACCATTCACATCTTCACAAATGGCATGACAGAGACCCATGTCAAGAGGAAAATGCTAAAAAAAAAAAAAGAAAAGCCAGTGTTGAGGGAAGTATTAAAAATCTAAAACATGATTGGGAATTTGTATAAAAGTGGTCCATCTTTGTTGTTTTAAGGTGCAATAGTTATAGACCTTGCTCAGTAAATTAACACACACTGACCTCCCGCTGGCTAAGCATCCCTATTGCAAAATTCACACGACCTGTAAACTGGGCACACAGATGAAATATATGTAGGACAACAAACTTTCATATTGGAAACTTGACATTCTTTTCCCTCAGTCTCAGGATTGTTTAAGACGTCATCAAAGAAGAAATTACGACATTTAAAAAAATTTTCCTACAATATATATGCTATTATAATTAGCCACATGTTTCTGACTCGTAACCTGGAGGTGTATGTTCCTGCAATGTTTTTAATCATCAGGTACCAATGTCACTTAACAGTGAATATGTTACAATGTAAACATGCTTTTTACAGTCATCCATCATAATGATAACAATAATAATAATAATAATAATAATAATAATAATAATAATAATAATTTTATTGGCGATGGGGAGAAGATTAAAGAAGTTCAATTAGCGGGACTGGACAAAGCCTGCATGGGCTTATGGGCCCAGACCCAGTATGCTAAGTTGTCTATTAAAATGTTTAGATTATCATTTGGTTGCAATACATTATTGCTTCCACATACGTATCTGCACACATATATACACGCACAAATGTCATTCTTGTTGCACCGCTAAACCACAGTGAAGCAGTGCCAGGTCGTTGCCTCGGGAGTGATTGCAGTTTGAAGACAGGCCGGGAGACGCCCACACAGATACACACACGCACACACACACGCACAGGCACAAATGGGCTGAAGTAGACCGGAAGAAATGTCGTAGAGTATATAACTCTTCTTGAGCGGGAGCAATCACATTTCCGTAAAATGATATGCAAAAAAAAAAAAAAGTTGATTACAATGAGAGTATACTAAATTATGCAATGTTGAAATTAGTTAACATTTTCTTCAAATTTCTTCTCGTCGTAGCCTTGAGAATACGTTCTGGAAGCTTATTGAAAATGAGAGGAACGTAATATGAGCGAACTCTCTTACCGTAACGCGTGAAGTATCGCGGGGTTTCAAAGCGAGTTACGTGGCGAAAATTCCTTTGAGAGATGAAGGGACGCTTAAAGTCATCGCTCCAGAAGTGGCGAAGCACAACGCTTTGTAGAAATAGAGAATAAAAAGTTGGTAATTGCAGAGTTTCAAAGAGTTCTATGTCAGATGTGAAATTCATTTGGTATCCAACGCTTTTCAACAAGCCTTTTAGAATACGGTTGATCTTGTCATGCCATAGTTCTGAGCAATTAGCGAACAGAGTGATGCCGTACCTGAGTATACTGTAGCCTAGAGCATGCGCGATTGACTTTCTAATAGTAAATGGCATAAACACTTTTTGATTAAAGAGTAAACAACTAACACTCCGAAGTTTGTTACATATTTGTGAGAGATGCGTGTTCCAGGACATATCCGAGTCGAAATGTATGCCCAAATACTTCACATTATTAACACATTCTAATGGCAGACATTTGCAGTTGCGACAGTTTGATTTGTGTAAGACAACCGACGAGCGCAGATTCAATTTCTTTAGTGGATTTCTAAAGCAGACAAATTGTGTCTTGGACATGTTAATTCTAATTAGATTTTCGTCAAACCAGTCCATTAGCTGCGTCGCGTCCTCTGTCAATAGATGTATTGCTTCGTCATAATTCAGATGACGAGATATGAGAACAGTATCGTCTGCATACTGAAATATTCTGCAGTTGGATACTATGGTTGAGATGTCGTTCACATACAAATTAAAAAGTAAGGGTGACAGAACTGATCCCTGAGGTACTCCCGCTTTTATCATTACGCGCGAACTTTGAAAATTTCCAACACTTACAATTTGCGATCGATCAGAAAAAAAGTTTTCTATTAATGCAAAAAATGGACCGCGGAAGCCGAAGTTATAAAGTTTCTGAAGAAGCAACTTATGGCTGACCGTATCGAATGCTTTAGCAACATCTAGGAAAAGGGCACACGTAAATAGGTTATTATCAAATGCAGTGTGTATGAGATCGGTGAAATCCTCAAGTAAGGACTGAGTGCCTCGTCCAGCTACGAAGCCGTATTGGTTCTCTGATAAAATTTTAGAGGTGTCAACAAAACTAGTCATTATATTGGACATGTGTTTTTCCAATATCTCGCCAATGCACGGTAAGATTGAGATAGGTCGATAGCAGTCCATCCGACTTGGAGTTCCCCCCTTGAAGAGTGGTTTTACGAGTGCGGTTTTTAATTCAGCAGGAATGTTGCCAGACGACAGGATACCATTTATCATGATAAGAATGACGTTTTTGATAGTTTCAAAATTTCGGCAGAGGTCTCCAATTCGTATGCCATCGATACCTGGAGACTTTTTCCGCTTTATACCGAATACAATTGATCGCAATGTGTGCTCATCTATTGGGGGCAAAAAAGCGGACGGAGATATTTTGTCAACATGACTAGGAGTGATGAATGTCACTCTGGAATCCCTGGAAATTCCCGATGATGTCGCAAATTGCTTGTTAAAGTCATTCACAGTTGACTGCAAGTCCAAACCGAAATGCTTCTCTAGGGATGCAATTATAGGTTGCCTAGATGCCCGCCCTCGAAATGCGTTTATTAAGTCCCAGGTTTCTCGTGGATTGTGCCTCGTCTCAAAAAACTTTTTTTGGAAGTAACGGCGCTTTGAGGATCTGATCATCGCATTCAATTTGTTTCTCGCGCAACAGAATTCTGCTCTTAGCTCCAAATTACTAGGAGCGCGACGAGAGCGTATCCATAACGCCTCTTTATCTTTAATGGCTCTCATGATATTGATGTCGAGCCAGGGCTTATCTGATCGTTGTTTGAAATTGACTACTTTCTGGGAGGCCTCATAAAAAGACTGAAAAATTGCAACAAAAGCAGGGTATACATTACAAGGTTCTGTAGATTGCAGGAAGTCATTCCAGTTGAAGGCAGCGACTAAAGCATCAAATTTAATAGTATCTGTTATAATTACGGACGTTTGGTTTCTTCTACTATATTTCTGTTGGGTACCCTGGTGCTCCAAGTGACAACCTACCAAGTAGTGATCGGAAAGCTTTTGATGAATGACAGCGGTTTTCACAAGTGCATCTGGGGCTCTTATATTTATGTGATCGATGCAAGAGACTACTAGTCTACCAGATAGAACTTCTTCTCTTGTTGGGATGTTAATGGTATTTTCAATTCCATAGTCCGACAGTAAACTTAGGTAGTCACAAACTGTAGATTTGTTAGGCTTTAAAGTGTCAATATTCATGTCTCCTATTAAACAAAATTGCCCTTCTGACCGCAACTCTTTGAGGATAATGTCCAGTTCTGCTAGAAAAAGCGAGGGATTCTCCGAAGGTGGCCTGTACACTGCCAGCAAGAATAAAGAAAATGTGCAGTACGTAACTTTGATTGCGATTGATTCTGCATGTTGAAAAGACACACTTGAACTCGTTGGCAGCCATTTGTCCTTAATATAGATGGCAATACCACCGCCCCTACGAATATTACGCGTGTAAAAAAATTCATTATACCCATTCAAGACGAACTGATTACATTGAGAAGCTGTCACATCAATCTCGGTTAGAACAAATATATCTACAGCTGGATCTAAGTTGTTTACGACTATTCGGAACTCCTCCCAATGCTTTCTTAAGCTTCTAATATTTACATGAATAATTGTTAATGAATGATTAGAAATTGGACCTAAAATATTATTAAATGAATTACAATCTGGAATGGAGTAACAAGTTGTAGAAGAGCTACTCATCGATGTTTAAGCGATTTGATCCAGTGCACCAGTGTCAGTGATGCGGAGGAGGGGAGAGTTCTGGCTTTGTTTAGCGTAGATTTTGCCATGTCGGACCCATACAAATTTGAAATTATTTTCCTTCCCTCTGGTCCGCGCCATCCAAAATAGCTTCCTATTTGAATCCGTGAGATTTTCGTTAAAATATACTCGGGGATGAGAATCATCACGAGGTAAGTAACCCAGGCGTCCTCGGTAGCCCATCCAGTGCTCCTTAATGGAGACAGACGAGAATCGGATTAGCACGGGTGGTACTGCACCAGACTTCACCGGCAGGCGATGTGCAGAAACGATATGTGAAGGATGAAAACCCTCAATATTGATTTGTTGTGCGAGCCCTGTTAGATGATCCATAATGTTCTCCTGGGGTGAAAATGGGATGCCATGCACCTCTAAATTGGAGAGACGATTAAATTGCTCCATATCATTCTGATATGTTTTTAGCTGTTGGATTTCACGTGCCTGCTCAGACACGGTGGATTGCAAGGAACATGTTTCAGCTTGTAGCTCTTTGATTATTGTGGCCTGAGATTTAACTGAGGTCACAAGGGAGTCATACTGTGACGAGACAAAGCTAATTGATTCCTGCATCGTATTGACCGAGTCGCGCATTGTGTCGACCGCCTCTTTCATCGATAATAAAGCGTCGACCTTTGGGTGTAGTTCGTGAAGGGCATCAACGGTGTCCTTCCACGCAAGCAGAAGGTCAAGTTTTTTGTTCACCGTCGATAGCTCTGCCAAAAAGGCAATGGGATCCGCTTGAGATGACGGAGTGAGATCGCCGTCAAGATTTGATTTAGACAGTCCTCCCCGGCATCCGGGACAGCGCCATTTCTCATGTTTTGCGGCGCACATCCCTTTGAACGTGCTTTCCGAGACACCGGAACATTTTTTTCCTAAATGGTAGGCAAGCGCGCAGTCTGCACATTTCATGAAGCGACCGTCCTTTGGCATGGAATCGGAGCATCGAGCACAAATCTCAGGTCCTGCCATAGTGTTTACTCAAGGACGAAGAAGGTGAAGATAGAAGTGGAAAAAAATGATCAAACAAAAAGCAAGCAAGAGAGACGCTTCCAGGCTCACCCGCAAAATCAGAGTACTGGTACTGTGGTGAACGTGATCACCAACTAACGATCAGCCGGCTCTAGCATGGGCTTGATGAAACAAAGATTGAGCTTCGGTGGTCACCAGTCGATTGCCGCTGTCATGATGTTTCGAGAGGTGCTGGCTTTAGCCCTCTTGCTATAGGTCAAGAGGTTTCGTGCAGATGAGAAACGTCTTTCAGCTCACCGCGAAATATATTGCGCTAGGTGAGCTAGAGCTGCGCGACTGAAGCGGCAGCGAAAGCCGGGAATTTAGATGCTGCGGAAGGCTGCCGGGAAACTAGAGGCAACAAAATGCTGGTGACCTGATTTGGCTTGAGGACCGCTCCCGTCAAGTTCCCTTGGCTTCTTCATGGGTCTTTGACTGGCTGATGGTTGTAGACGGGCATTAAATAATTTGTTTTCTGCTAAAAATTATTATTATTATTATAATAATAATAATAATAATAATAAATTGTTTTAATTTTTCGTGCCCACAAACAACCTCTCAGTTTACAGTGTGGTGCACTAAACACACATGGAGTAAAACCTAAAAATACAGAAACAACAAAGTTAAATCAATAAAAGTCATGCAACATTATCATAATGCAAAAATTGATTACTGATTAGTTCGCAGACATCCAGTCATGTAGATTTAACATAAACTCATGAGTGGATGAAAAGATGTCGAGGTTAAATTTTAGAGAATCATAAGCAATTTGTATCCTTGACAATGGGATCACAGCAGACAAGCAATGATGGATAAAAGTTTATATGTTTAGACTCGGGCAAGGGGGAACGTGAAACTCAAGAGTTTGTAATAAAGCCGCCAAATTTACCCTGCCATGAACAACTTTGTGAAGGAATAGAAAATCTCTGTACTGCCTTCTCACTGCCAATTTATGCAGCGAAAATTTACGGTGCAATGTTTCATAGTGATAAAAATATCTCCTTCCAACATTGCCGTCATATAAAATTCTTACCATTCGTTTTTGCACATTTGCAGTATTTCACATACTATGTCTTTGAAATACAGCACTAGCACATATGTGAAATGACCTTTTAATTAAGTACTTTGTTTTCTTTCCATGTTTAGAAAACATAGAAGTAGGTGTCACCTAGTCAAACTGCAAGTACTTCATACAAGAATGAGGAAAGGTGAAAGTGTTAGATCTGCAGATTATAGTTTGCTTCTACAGATTCAAATCATTCCATACAAAACACTACAATCTTGTTCCAAGCACGCTACCTTCAAATAATTTGAAAAAAGAAATCCTACCAAGGCAAGCAAATAATGCCCTTTTATGACACACAAGGACAGCAGCTTGGCTTCTGCATTGATTTCGGACTCCAATCCAAGAAAATGTTGGCTTCTGCACCGACTTCAAACTCCAACCCAAAAACATTCTTGAATATTGAGCAAAACATATAGTATTATTATGATGTTTCGGGTTCAAAAGCTTATAGCCAGGGCAGTTGGTTTTCATTATACCGGCTGTTGTGCACACTCTCAATTACTTTTGAGTAGCAGTCTTACAAATGCTAAACAGGTAGTACCAATTACAATAATTCCTTGGTAAAATAAATGTCAAAATAATATGCTAAATCACATTTAGAAAAAACACAAAAAATAAGTTTTACATGCTCCAGTAACCAGGCTGCACACTTTTTGGTCCTCAAGAAAGTAACTTGACTAACATCAACTCTAGAACACTAACAATTTGATGATGCAATGGGACAGCTTTCTGCCTGGAAGCCGACTACCCTACACAATCCTTTGACTCTTATGACAACCATATAAAATAACATTTCTTAATGCCTGCTAAATACAGTCGTCAAGTTCTCACCTAGCTTGATTTTACTTTCATGTCGTTTCATAAATATTTTTGCCAAATAATCATTGACTTAACTTCTGCGACAGGTCAATAACAAAATATGCCAATCCTTCCAATACAAATAAACACAAAAAATATTTAATTTTCTCAATTGGTAAAAATTACAAAATCTGTACCTGTTCATTATGTGGAAACAAAATGGCTATAGACAAAGAAAAGTCTTGTGAAACTCACGTCCGGATGACATCCTGTTTGATCACAACCCGAAGTTCACTATCCTCGAAAAACTGGTGCCAGGGACTGCTTTCTTCTTGGGAGAGCGGGTTGTTATGTGACAGATCGAGATCCTCAGGCTCTAGTCTTGGATTCTGGCACGTCTAATGAGAAGACAGCAAGTGTTTATTAGCCAGTAGCAAAGCACCCAATAAGGCCAGCACTTCCTCTTGCACATTCAGTATTCTCCAAACCCCACGTAATTCACAAAACTTTGTCAGCTAGCTGAAAACACCCAACTGCCAAGTCACCCTCAGCATGCAGCACGCTGCATGGTGTTCTTAATACAAGGCATAGAACCAAAATTGAGACTTTCAACTGGCTAGGAAAGTGAACTTTTTATGGCACCGACATGTGTGAAGAAAGTGGACTAGAATTTGTGCAAAGAACTCAATAAATTTCAGAACAGGGGGTTGGAGAAAGATAGAGCAGTTTTATTTAATTAGACTACTTATTACGGGAGCTTCTTAATTGTTGTTGTTCCTTTTTGCGTTTTTCTTTGTTTCCAGTTTTACTATGTGCCACTTCAAACAGCTCACTTCCTTACTAATTCTTTTTGCCAACACCCCAATGATGTATGCATTTTGTTTAACCTTAACAAGGTTACCAAAGGCATACAAAATTGCAGCACTGCTGCTCCCATCCACCCAAAAATTAGTTTGACAAACCAGAAGCTTGTGCCAAATTATGCCCACATACAAACCTCAACAAAATTCCAACACCAATTCTTCTATTTCATTAGCTGTTATCAGATTCAACACTGGCAGATTCTATAGTCTTATCTATTGTAAAACAGACCTTTGCAAAATTCAATCTGGCCACTTTGACCGCTGTTATCTAGATTTATTCCAATAATTGCTGTGCTGGCAATGGACAAAGCCTGCATGTCGGCCTTTCCACAAGGCACAAAATAGTCGATCATGATGAAAAATGGACGGAGCCTCTGCTAAGGACGACGTGCATACCTTTTCAAGAAGCGATTCATACTTCTGTCTCATGGACCGGGTTACACATATCCAGTCATCTCGCGAGTCTGGAAGGCACTCAAGAAATACCTGCGAAGCACATATAAACAGAAAGCATAAAAAACAAAATCAATGCCCCTGCTTGTCCATCCACGGCAGCTAACAAAGTTCCAAGGTACCCACACGATTGGGCTCAATAATATATATTTGATGTTACATTTATGTATTTACAAGCAAACATCAGGGACTTGGAGGATATTACAGAGGGGAATGGCTGGTCAGTGTAAGTTGAAGTGCAGTGCTTTTGGTGGCAATGATACAGTTCTGTAATTGCTAGATGATGCAAAGCATGTTCAGAGTGTGAGCTTTAACAGGATACCTTCCACACCACAACAGGTTTCCACACTGATGTCAAGTGGAAGCACCCTAGAGAGAAACCATAATGCCTTGTTGGTGGATGGTCTATAACTTCATGATGAATGACCAAGAGTAAGCAAACTAACCACAAAGATGGGCAAACATAGAAGGCTTTCAGTTGGCCCGTTTATTGTGAACTTGTACCAGCTAGCCTGCATTAATACCTAAGTTTGTAAAGGATACATTAAAAAAAAAAGCCTAAGAAAATTGAGGAGGCTACCCTGCAACTAACAGTTTCTTTTACAACCAGGAAACAACTTTTTTTTTAAAATAGTAATTGAGAGACTTAGGGGAGTGAATACACTAGCACTTTTTAACGAGTTAAAGCAACTGTATCTTTCCAATTACCAGAGCAAAAGAAACTTAATTACAGAATGTACATGCTTTATGCTTGTAGAGAGCGCATATCATAAAGGCTTAACTGAAAGTGCCACATGATAGTAATTTTTATGCCACAAAAACCAGGATCAAGAAATGAAATCAATGAATACCTATCAGGTTTTGTCATCTATATGAGATATATGACTATAGCAGAAACCTCTCAGCATATTAATGATACTGAAACAGCAATCTTTCTTATTGCCCAGTCAGCCAGTGTCACCACTGGCTGTGCACAATTAAGAGAAACATTTCAGTTACAAGTGGTCAGATAATGCCAGTTCAGTTGTGCTTACCTGTTACTTCACAGCCTCATAGGAAGCAATATACCGGACGTTTCTTTTTAAGCTTAACAAATTTCTTTAAAAAAAGCCGTGAAAGCTACCCTAATCCAGTTTGTGCAGGTGAGTTAAACAGCCAGAGGGACATGAGCGGTAAATCGTCAAGATTAATCAAATAATTGACTAAAATGTTTTAACCAACCTTTCAGTTAGTGAGAATAAACATACGGTTTCAATTAGAAACTTACTGACAGCCATCGAAAACCACTGAATCGGTTTGTTTATGAATACTTTAAAGGGATGCTAACCGAAATCTAGATTCCCCAAAACATGCGGCAAAAGCGTGCAACGGGATGCTACAAACACCAAAACACCACTCATACAGCGATATCTCGAACGGATGACCATATTTTTTAAAAAAAAGAGGCACATTTGGCAGGAATGTTGACATCATGTTTTTCCGAGAAGGAGAGGGAACGGCCTCACGTCTTCTTTGCCTCGTGGCCTTGAGGGAGCGAAGCGAAGAGAGGAGGAAACTAGGTATCTTGACGTCACGCGCCTCGTCGGCCTGGTTCAATCTCGACTTCTTTTTCCAAAAATACTGCCATCCATTTGAGATATCGCTTTACTAGTAGTAATGTAGGGATTGTAGCGTCGCGCTTACATCTCCAGCATTGTTTTTTTTTTAAATCCAAATTACGGTTCACCATCCCTTTAAGCGCGTGGGAAGCGCAATAGTGTGCTAAAGTTACCACTGGTGCAACAGGCACAAGGCTGGGGCTAGGATGAGAAGTGGAAAAACCATGCGGGCACGTTATCACACTGGTAGCTTTCCTCCTGATGCACGAGTGGGAACTTTAGCATTCCACCGTGCTTCCCACGTGCTCCGAGTCTTCAAACTGACTGATCTAGTAGTTTTTGTTGACACTCAGCAAGTTTCTAATTAGAACCATGTGTTTATTTTCAATAATTAAAGTGTTAATTAACAGATTCAGGGTGTCTAGCAAATTTTATTTTGAAATTCCCTGACTTTTCCAAGTTTTCCCTGACAATTTCAGGTGAAATTCCCTGACCACTGTAGAGGCAGCTAAATATGAAAGACCATTACAACACAAGGCATTGAGCACTGTGAGAATCATTTTGCACGGGCTTCATCCAACTTGCATATTCCGAAATATTTGGGTTCGTCCAGTCCAAATTAAACGAGCACTTTTTTACCGCCGACATTCTCAGTGAAGAAGCCACTTCCGGAAACACGATGAAAACACGATGCTACGCTCAACCACACACGTCAAAAACCGAACGGCAACGTGGCCGCCAAATGCACACTTTCGGATACTTTTGGCTTAACGCTTGGATTGGATTGGGGTCTGCGGCTTTTCCATTTGTTACTAAATCTAGTAGCTCTAACTGGATTTAGCCTAGTGTCTCGTCCTCAATCCAATCCAATCCAATTCCAAGGCTTGGACTTGATTTGTCGGCTGTTTCCTTTGCATTGGGACATAGACAAGAGGTGGATCGGCTTCGCCTTCACAATGAGGTAGAAAAAGTGAATTACCATCTTGTTGAGCGAATAACCATTCCATGACAACCTGGACTTTGTGCGCAGAATTCTAAATAAATCCCTTGCCGTCAATATTGCTCAAAAATAATATTTTTCTCGTAAAATTTATTTTTTGACATAAATGTCTCAGACTGTTAAAAAAAATTTTTCAGGTTTTTTTTTTTTAAGCTTAAAAACAAAAAGACACCCTGTATTTTCGTCAGCAGTCTTCGTGCTTGGTGCTGCACCAGAAAAGCTTGACCAGTTACTGGACATTATTATTGATTTCTGCTAATATGTTGCATCCTGTTCTTCTACAATTGTATTTGGGAACAGTCCTCAGGCAATTTATAACAAGTTACATTTCGCTGCACAGAGTCACCATATTCTCTCTGACAATTGCAGTGCACTGCTTTGGAAAGTACTGGTGCCCCCGTCAGAGACTCGGTTTGAAAACTCCTTGCTAAAGAAACTCGAGGAAAAAGGGGGTGCCATTAGGAAGGGAAGCAGAGAAGCTTCTTTGCAAAGCTCCGGGGTGAAAGATAAGCTACAAGTGCAACAAGAGCGATGTTTTACGAGCTCAACCTTTGTCACCATAGCTCAACAGAGCCAACAGGATCTAGGTTCGCTACTCGAAGAATGTTCATGTTCGCCCATATGCCCATGCAACTTCATAACAAAAAACTTTGAAAGTGGGAATTTGAAAAATGGTTGATTTGCTAACTAATTCACAAAGTAGAGGAAGTAAAAAAGATTAATGGCTGTTTGAAGGGACCACATATATCAGTTTGTAAACGTATTGAGCTAAAATATTTGTAGAGAGGTAGTCGAAGAATGTGCATAAAGGGTATAGAAATTTTATTGAACAAATTTACCCGAGTAAAAAGTTAAAAACAAAAAAATGTGATATCTCTACCTACGGGGCCGTCTGCTAAAAAAAGGTGTCTGATTGGCACAACCGCCGACAGATGGCGGCTTGTAAGATCACAGGTCTTGTCTGTAACTTTCATCCATGCTGTTTTGGGGTGTAAGTCATCTTCATGGTGTGCTTAGCACCCACCGAGCGAGTGAAGGGCGAAAGACGTCGACTGAAGTTTTCGGGTAGAGTTTCGGTGGTGAATTCCGGGCTCCCCTGTTAGACGCGCCTCAACAAGGAGGGAAACCTTTAAAATAAGCCACCGACAACAGTGGTGTCATCACTGAAGCTGACGCTGAAAAACGCGGTCCTCGCGATGTCTTCACTGCCGACCCCCACTTAGCACTGCCGACATCTACCAACTGTTGCGCCAATCGGACACCTTTGGTTAGTAGACGGCTGCCATAGGTAGGGATTTCAAGTAGATAGTATTTTATTTAAGTCTTTACTCAGGTAATTTTGTTCAACGAAATTTTTATACCCTTGATGCACATTCTTCAGCCACTTGTGAAAAATTTTTGCATGATACATTAAGAAATTTATTTATGCCATACCTTCAAACCACCATCTATACCTTTGTGTCCATCCAAAATTCTGTGGGGCAGTAAATAATTAGGTGCCTGGCTTGGACTGCTTTCTTTTCTAGTTGTAAGATGTTTGTAAAATGAAGTAATTAGACAGAAATGTTTTAGCCTATACTCAGTCCATAATAAAAGGGCAATGGGCATTGCCCCCTTATCTGATATTAGACAGACATTTTGAAACAAGTGGCTTGCCTTCCAGCATATGCTCCTGAACTTGCAGTCAGCCAGCTCCAATGACATAGCCTTGTTGTGGAGCTTGTGGGTGATGTTCCCCAACTCGAAGAGTGAGAACCACTCCTTACTGTCAAGAATAAGGATTGAGAAAGATTGATGAAACATTCATACATCCACTAAGTTTAATGGCTGCTACAGTTTGAAGCACGTACAGCCATATTCTGGCTGCCTGGATGAATCACTGGACAATGAGTTGCATGAAAAAAGGCACACACTGAAGATCCCACAAACTTCACCCCGCCTGGAGCAACGTCATTAGATCGGCTCAGTCGACAAGCTTCGCATTAGCCGTGCTTCGGAAAGCTGGCCCCCTCCATTTGCACGCAAGTGAAAATGCTGTCGTGGTAGCTTGCCCGGTTCGCAAGGCCGATCAAGTTCTGGGCAAGCTCATGACGCTGGCTTTTCATTGCGAAATCAGGCGGTCGGCGGCACATCCATTGCGCACTTCTTTTTAAGAAATGGACTCTGCAAGTAGATTCCACTACAGCCACATGATTGTAAATAAGCACGCTTACGGTTTTTTTAGATTTTTAGATGGTATAATGCAACGGATAGGGACGTAGGTAGGTGCCTAGCTTTAAGTCGAGCTTCTGAATGTGATTTTCTGCTCGTGTTATACGGGATTTATGTCATAGTTGATATTTCTTATACTGTAAACGACTTACTTATCGCGGGCTCAAATTTTCACAAATCGGGCCAAAGCTGAAAATTTGAAATTATTCGCAAGTTCTAATTTTCGCGAATCGAGTGTAGCTTCCGTAGCTTTCATATATTGCCCGAATTGTTCGTGGGACTATTTTCCGCGAATTGAAGGCGATTCACGAAAATTAGGTCCTCGCGAAAATTTAGTCGTTTACAGTATTCGTCTATGACCAGCATCCACAAGCAGGGACTGGCATGCACTGTCAGCGCCGTATCCAGTTTTCGACAAGTGCTCCCACATAGGTATTCACAGGAAGACCAACAAAATATGTTTTCTACATTTCTTGTCGCAACAAATTTTCAGTAAGGCTAAAATAGTAAAAAAAATACTGTGAAATGTTTATTTCTTTTTCCATGAAAAAATCGCAATCAGATGGCAAAACACCAAGGCTGAAAATTCCTGTAGTTGGCGATCACAGGAGCCCGGCTTTTGTTGTTTGCTACAGCCACCTTCTCAGTCACCTCTTACTTTCGAGTGGTGTCTCGCGTGGAAGTGCATTCGCGTTACAACAAAGAAGCCGAGTAGTTGGGCAGTGAGGATTTCACAGTGGTCTTTGCACCCCATCCTTTCAATGTCACATTCTCATGGGCTCAGTAAGATAGCTAAACATTTCTTTATTTTGACTTGAAATAGAGAATAGAAGCGTTATGAAATTAATAAAACAACATTATCATTAATTTATTTTAGGCACAACTGCAACGGTAAGAAAAGAGTAGTTGACATAAAGCGAACTTAAATTAACACAACAAGCATGTTGCTGTATCAGGCACATGTGCATGCATATATGCCTATACAAATTAATTTGTTTCACATAGACAACGAAGCTTCTCCCAATTTATTCACTGTTGCTGCGAAGCTGTATCAGGTTCTGTAAAAATAACGGCTCTAATATCTACTTCACAGAAAACACATATGACACAAATCCGCGCTGATCAACTGATAGGACGTGATGTCTTGAAATTCTTGCCCCTTAGTTACACCTCTCCGAAATGGCACACACACGTGGGACCGAGGTTATCACACACGTAAAAAACACACGAGAGGAATAACTCGCCCATTTTCACCACTTCATTTGTTCTAGTAGTAGGCCTCGACGTAGCCGAATACAATTATAAAAACAGCCTGCTTCCTTCAAATGACGAAGATGTCTTCAAATTGGCATTCTTTCCTAATGCGGCTTTAGAATGTATGCAGCAGGTTATGCTTGAATTTCAGACACAAACACAGAACACAAAAAGAGGGAAGTTCACGGTATTTAGTTTGCAAACGACCAAAACACAACGGTCCACGTGCTGGAAACCACGATAGACGCAGCCATTCTTCCGAGTTGCTTACCTTGGTGCCGAATGTCAAAAACTGCCAAAAATATGAAGGCCTGGCGGGCGTGCATTTACCTCAAAAGACCCAGGAAATGTTGTCTCAATCCAGACATTATCACACTACACAAAAGCTATGTGTATCACGGCGTATCCAAGGGTATCGAGGCAAGCCAGACGAGCGGGCGGGGCGGGCTCCGACACGAGCGCCGCTATGCAGCAGTGAACAGCAGCGTGCCACTTTCTTTTTGGAGCTTGTCAACTTATCCTATCAAGTAACATTGGTCTGGAGAGCCACAATAGTTCACATGCACTAAATTAGGTGAAAGCAAAAGAATCAAAACATTACTAAGATCCAAAGAAACTAGTGCAAAGGCAAGGTTACCAAGAGCTTGCCATGAGAAACATAGAAAGTGCATTTCATTTTGTAATAGACTGCATACGTTTTAAGCCACAACTCTGAGAACATTGTGCTTATGGCTGCCCACTAGGGTCTGACAATAGGAACTAGTCAAGTTAGTCAAGATCAAGTTAGTGTGTCCGAAATCATCTTTGTTTCTCGGATGGTTCGAAATGGGTTAGTGTAGTAAAGTCATTCAACAAGCATAGAAAAACCATTTGATGTTTACAGCCAGGAAAACTGTCCATGCCACCTTACTTCTACCGGGTGAAACAAGGAGACGGTAGGCTCTTTAAATCGACCGGAAAATTCGGTTTCTTAACCTATCGCGCTACGACTTTGTGCAGCGTTGCCCACAGATGGTGCATTTTTTTTTGTAAAATTTGCAAAGAGCGAATTTACCTGAGGAAAAAGTAAAGAAAGAAAAAGGCTTAGCTCCTATGGAAACGCAGCGACGCCATCGGTCTGCAATCAACACGGCGCCGTTTTGCACGGTAGACAAGAGATGGCGCAACGAACGCCGCCAACGAACGAGCATACGGGCGCTGAGAGCCGGCCGAGGTATTCCTCAAAGGCTCTTTAGCAGACAATCTTTTCAACTCAAAAGCGGCGCGCGTTCCGCAGGCGGCGACAGTCGCAGAAACAAAAAAAGACAGGCGCGGTAACAACAAGCAACTGCAGTTTCTTGCCTGCTAAAAACCCCGGCTCTCGGCGTCGTCTGCTCATTCGTTGGCGGCAGTTGGCGTCGCGACCGCTTGCGCCATCTCTTGTCTACCGTGCAAAACGGCGCCGTGTTGATTGCAGACCGGTGGCGTCGCTGCGTTTCCATAGGAGCTAAGCCTTTTTCTTTCTTTACTTTTTCCTCAGGTAAGTCTGCTCTTTGCAAATTTTACGAAAAAAATGCACCATGTGTGGGCAACGCTGCACAAAGTCGTAGTGCGATAGGTTAAGAAACCGAATTTTCCGGTCGATTTAAAGAGCCTACCGTCTCCTTGTTTCACCCGGTATTTCCTTATGTTTAGAAATAGCAGCGGCACAAGCCGCTTACAGGTAGCAGGAAAGAGCTAGCTTACCGGTAGCACTCGAAATAAACATTTCATGTTCATGACGCATGAAACAGGCATGCTTTTCCTCTTAAACTACCCACTCTCCTCAGGCTGTGAATATCCCCCACCCCGTGAGGAAACATTGCTATGATTGTGAGCCACTTCACGTGGTTCACTTCACATGGTTCCCAATCCTGACATTGTTTTCTTTCAGGCTGTGTCTAGCATTCTGTCCATACAGAATGAGTATCCACTAGAATTGGACGGAACTTCGCTCCCTTTTGGGCCTGACTCGGCCCACTGGACGAAAATCTAGAGACGACTATGGTACTGTCTGGGCAGCACTCTACTGGGCCTGCTATCGTTCTGTCTGGACTGAACGCTATACATGCCTTGCACCTACGTTATATGATGACGTCGAACGCCGGTAAGCACCATGCTGGTGGTTGACTCGACGGCCCTTCGCAGTGAGAGCATTGGTAAACCGGTAAACTGCACTGCACTCGGCTGTAGCAATTGCTACGTATCCCAATGATTGTTTCGTCGGCATGTCCCGCGAGACAGAGAAGCCGTCAAGTTAGAGAAAGTATGAGCAGCAGGAAAGGGATGAGGCCACGGATCACCGAGTTTGTGGGATGCATTTCATAGCGGCGAGCAACGGCACATTTCTACCATTATCGTCGTTTGCTCGTTCGTGGTGTAGATGCCCTTTGCTGTTCGTTACATAACGCCGTTTCCACGCTTCCAGTGCACCTTTGGGGTTGCCGGATGAGTACGGGCGAGTGTCGTGCCACAAGCCCGGCCAGACGACGACACCGCCACCGGGGTGGCGGTATCTCGGCAATCGGTCTCACCATCGGTTTGTGCCGTGCGTGAGACGGTAACCTTTACAACGAGCGAAAATATGCAGGCGAGCCGGTTAGGAAACATCATAATATAAGCCCTGAGACAATGAGAGTTGTCTTGTCCATTATTTTATTTATCCTTGCATCAGTGTTTAGATTATGACGGTAACCTTGTGTTGTTTACCAGTACTTCACAAAATAGTAAAAATATTTTTACAAGCAACTCTTAGAGCCACTGAACAAATTTCGCAACGCGTAAGTAAGCTTTTCTTTTTTTTTCGATTTGACAGTTGTTTGCGTGAAACTTTCTGATTGTAGTGCAATTGCACTGACGCCGAAAAACTCTGCACGTACTGGCTAAATAAACAACATCGTCAAAAGCTCGGCTCGTTTTTCCAAGTTCACATCTAACAAAACTAGGTACGTTTAATGAAAATACGGTGCATATCAGCGAATGTCCGGGCAGTTAGCAGCATCCTACGCCTTAGTAAGCGGATCCGCGTGGTGTGAAGTCCACCAACAGCATGGTGCAAAGCCCCGCCCTTCCCTAGCGTGACGTCACATGTAAGATTGTATACACCCTGTTTCCTTTACTGGTAGAGGGCTTATGCTGTATCTCTTTTATGTTTCTTTGATGCTGCACAACCTGGCACATGCAGTGAACAATCGAACTAAGCCGTGTGTCTGATGTCCAGTGGCTTAAACAGTTTAAAACGGAATCGAAATGGACCTACCAGTATTTCGTGGAACCACAATGCGCGCCATTCGGCCCCGTCCTTGGTTCACTGTTTCGTTGGGGACTGGACAGAGATTCAACAGGCTCGAACCCTGCAGTGAGCACGACACCACCAGGAACACCGTCAAACACAATCTCCCAAAAAAGAAAAAAAAGAAAAAGAAAAAAAGAACAGCTTTTTACCTGCGACGGCCGTCGACTTCAGCGCGACATGAACTGGGCGAGGCATATTTCAGTGTAGCTGACCGTGTTGTCCACAACAATAACTTCATTAGCCGACAATGAGATTAAGAACGTTCGAGCACATTATTATCTTTTATCGCAGATAAATGATGACTGTAGTCCGATGTCCACCAAAATATTTATTTTGCTTGCTGCGCTAGGAGAGTCACCCGGAAACATGGTATTCGAAGCGGATCACGAAAATACATACATTGCTGCAGGAGAAACGAGGAGTGGCCGAGGAACGGCGAAATACTGACGCAGAAACGTCACGGTACTTACCAAAAAGACTAGATTCCATCGATGTTTGGATGCTCGATATTAGCCGTCGTAAGGGCACGCAGGTAAACAACTGAAGCTACTCTGCGATCATCAAACGTCACTGAAACAGTTCTGCTAGATCACAGTCAGGTGGTTTGACGCGTAGTGTTGCAGCGGTCCCGAAAGCTTGTTGCTCGGAGCCTGTGTACAAACACAGTCAAGTGATCCAGATTCCTCGACTCAACGCTCGGCTGCGCTCCGACCGGCCATATGCGCTTCACGACTGCGATTTGCCTCTTGTCAGCCCAGGAGAACGCGTGAATGTCGTGTGTCCACTTGCAGAGAATGTCATCATATGAAAACAAGATAAAGAACTTCGATCCGTGCGCGGGAACAGAAATCAAAGGTTCTCAAGTTGCCTCCCGAAAGCGACTTCCTGCGATCTTCGCCCATCCGCAGCCTGTGTACCCACACGCCTCGCTGGAGCGGGAATTGCCCCACTTAACATTGGATTCGGTATGTTCAACGTCGGCGCTAGCAACGGATGTTTTTTTTCTGAGAGTCTATGGCATCTACCACATCCAATTAAAAAGCATACTAAATATAAAGTATAATAGAATATTTTAGATACTAGTGTTTGCTGCGGATAAGTTATCATAAACCATAAATTATAACAAATATGTTATTATTTAAAAAGTTTACGATCATCATCATCACCATTGAAGGCGCGGGATTTTAAAAGTAAATTCGAGCAGGGGATAAGGACAGGGGGTTTGTTTAGACAGATACTATCGATTCTAAAGGCCCGTTCACACGATGCATTTTTCTCACGCATCTAGTGTCGCGAAACGTAGTTTCGCGAAATGGTTGCGCCGTCTGGACGAGTCCGAAAAGGACGCGCGCATCTAAAAAAAGTTGCGCTCACACCTCGCTTCTGGAGCGAGCTTCTGCTGAAACTTTGCCGAGTCCTGTCAATCAATGGCCGCTCAGAAACGCTCTCACGTGGCCTTTGAGGGGGGAGCGAGGTGTTTGAGAAGACCACTTCACTGCCCGTGTTGTAGCCGAGCCAAATCCGAAAAAAAAACCGAAACCACGAACGATGGATACTGCCGGCGCTTCCGCAAGCACGTCAAGCACCACTGAAGGAAAAGTGAGTAGCATATCGGAAAAAACTCCAGCGATGGACGAAGACGTAATTGGTGATGATGATAATTCGCGTATATTTTTAGTCATTATTAAGACATAAAACCTTGAGACAAGAAAACAAAAAGGGACGTACACAGTCTCAAAACCAGCACAGCGTACAGCTCTCATTTACTACCACAACAGTCTTCTTCTTTGTCAACCTCCATCCAAATTATACATATTCAACAGTAAATAAAGTAAATGGCAGTAAATGACAATTCAACAACTAGTAAATGACAATTTATAAGTAAATGGAAGTAAATGACACGACGCCGAATGGCTAATGATGATGATGATGATGTTAGCTTTCAACTGAAGCGCCACTTTATGGTCAACACCCGAACTATTTTCGCGAGTCTAAACGTCATCGTTGTTGCACGTGAAGCGGTACGTGTGGACGAGCACATTTCGCGAAACTTGAGTGTCGCGAAACTGTTGCGCGCCTAAAAGATGCATCGTGTGAACCTGACAGGGTATTTATGCTCGCCGAGGTTTTTAGTTGTACGTGACATATGAGAGCTCAACTACCCAGAACAAAATTTGCGGCTCGAAATTCGGTTTCTTTCCGCCCGAAAACCGCCGATCAAGAACTGGCCGGTTCGAGTCTCGCTCACTCTCTTTTCCGCGGTCACGGGCCGTTTTCTAAGGTATCGATGCGACCACCAAATTTAATCAAAGTCGTGGGTCACTGAAAACACACACTCAATATTAAAAATATAAAAAAATATGAAACCCATTTTTTGTGGCTTCTAAAAAGCTGCAAATACGTCGATTGAAAAAAAAAAAAGTTCCACAGACAACCGGAAGCATTCTGTGCGTTCGTCGTTTCGCGTATCGTGGGACTCGCGGGAACGGCGATGGCAGCGGACGACGGGCGTGGGACCTCTATTTCAGAACTGTCGTTCGCGGTACCGGCGAATTCTGTCTACTTTTAAAAGAGAAATTTGGGACTGATCAAAAGAATTGGTATTCATCCCGTACGACACGCCCGACCACCAAGCCGATTTGCACGAAGACGTCGCCGAGACGTCGCTCCCTTCCCGTGGCTGAAGACATCGCTCGCGCAAACGTCAAGCACGACGTGTCTACTTCGAGTTGAATATGCGCGCGTACGATTTCTTTACTAGGTGCGAATGTCGCCAATGCGTGGTGCTTCCCGACTTCGACCCGGGAGTGCTTTTGCTAGAGGAAAATCGGCAGCAAACTTTCCAACTTACAGTTTACCGGCTGAATTATTAGTCAGGAAAGAGATCCACCACTGAAGAAATGCTCCAGTAGCATCTGTGCAAAAAATAAAGCAATGTTCAATAGTCTCTGGCGTGTTGCATAAACGACAGTTGACCGACCACGGTACAAAAATTCCTTTGTCACGTAGCCATGGTTTTACGGGTAGTGTGTTAGTATGAAGCTTAAAACCTTTTCTGGGATGTGCTTCAAAGGACTATCAAAAAGGACTTGTATATCAACGCATACTCTATTCGTTTTCTTCCTGTGGAAGATCCAGACACATTTCCCGCAGATTTTTTTATGTTGCTTGGTATGCATAGTCTCTGGAAGACTCGCATGATAGACAGAAACGCTGATCCACCAAGGACTACCAAATCAAATTTTATCGAAACATGCAATCACGTAATAAGTGTCCTTGATGAACTCGGGGAAAAGCCAAGATGGTACTGGCGACTCGAAAAGTGCCTTTCGTTTCCTGATTTCTGATACAGCCGATTCAGTCCTGCGCACCCGAAGAGCTGTGCAAATTTGTCTGAATTGTAAAAGTGTTGGTGAAAATGTATCTGAATAAGCTTGTATAATCTCAGTGCATTCTCGTTTCAAAACTGCAACTATGACCCATGTGCCCACCCGTCTGTGCTTCCATGCAATAAAGAGAAAAAAAAAATGCTCCAGTAGCTCAGTGGAAACGACGTCCGCTTCGCACGCGGTAGGACCGGGTTCGATCCCCCGTGAAACCTTTTTTTTTTTTTCATTCATTTTTTGATGTTTACATATTTTTTTTTTTTTTACAATTATCACTGAAGAAACAAGCAAAAAATAGCAAAAAAATGTTGTGGACGACGCTTCGCTAAATTAAATGGTATGGGATTTCCTTTTTGACACCTGCGAACTCAATGTAATCACTTTCCACAAAATGCAAGGAGCATATAAATCAGGTAGCGTCCGCTTTCCGAGGTGCCCGTATATGTTCTACATTAATTGCAGCCAGCCATTGGTCCCGATCCCGTTGATCTTTCGGAAACTCTGTCGCACAATGCCCTTTTTTCCGGACGCAGGACATGTGAGCCAGCTCTTCACGCAACATCTTGGGTGTATTCTTTTCGGAGCCGACCATGGAAATTCACCACGGGCACTCACTACTCATCTCCAACTCCTCAATGTACTAAACAACTCATCTTGGAGTACAGAACAACGAGCGGAACAAACATAACTGCAAAAGAAGCGCACGCCACGGCGAACAGTACCCGTACGCCGCATGTCGTGTCGTCTGCTACGGAGAGGAGAAAAAAAAAAAAAAAAAAAAAACGCACGGTCGGGTGTAGCCACGTGACTTCCGCCATTCACTCTCTTCTTTCCACTTCTCCGATCTCCGTCGGGTTTCGGTTTCGGTTTCGAACAGTTGCGTCTTTTGGCTTTATTAAAAAAATACGCTACTCTGTTGCAAAATATTAATTGGGTAGTCCTCTGACACCATAATTAAGCGCCTAGCACAAAATGAAAAAAAAAAAAAAAAATTTGGGGGGTGTCAGTGTTCCTTTAAAGGGATACTGAAGCGAAACTTGAAATACACCAATTATGGTCAGAAATAGGTTCAATATGATCAATGATATTCATAAATCATAATCGCGCGTTTGTATTTTGAACGGAGGGCTATATTTTTCACCCTGATGGGCCCGATTGGGCGCGCGCTCAAAAATCGGCCATCGGAGAGCGCGATGCGTCTTGGGATATTGGGCGCATTCGTGACGTCACTTGTGCCGGTCGGGAAAGGCTACGGCGTGAATGTTGTGGTTACGAGCGTTGCCACTTGGTGGCGCGTCGACGATTTACGACCTGTGACAACGTGGCCGTTTGAGATGTGCAAGGGCTGCACGCACGCTGCACCACGGGACCACGGCAAGTCGGCAACCACGGCAGCACTGACAAAACCAGCTCCGAGGCCGGATTCTCAAAGCGAATTCACGACGAAAAAAGTGCGTACGACAAATTTGAGAGAAAACCCGTGCTCTCGAAACGAAATTGTCGTAACCTTTGCGCAGGTTACGACAGAATCCTACGACAGCTCCGAAGCTGTCTTACGCACTTTTTACGATCAAATCAACAAGGCCGACAGCGTCGCTCAGTTACTTGGTATCGGCCACCAACGGACATTTATTTTTCTTCGTGCTCTTCTCGTGCGTCCCGACTTCAACCAGCAAGAAAAAAGGAAGGAGTACTTAAAACAGACCACGACGATCAAGAACGCAGGATCCACAAACACACGAGAAGAGCTACAACAGCCACGATTCTGCCGACCGAGCGAGCTCGGCAGAATATAGTAGGCCTAGCAGCAACATCGACTCGGCGCACCGTTGCTCCGGCGGTCCTTGGCCAAGACCGTCTGTCCATGACCGGCTGGCCTGCTGAATGGAATATGCCCGCGCGACCCTTGTGGACCCTTACCGGATGAGTAGTTTGATCCCTGAACTAAATTTCAGAGGTCAATATTTTCCCCTTGTCATCTCGATCTCCTTGTTTTCCGACACAGCAGTGACGAACGCTGTCGTCGAAAAGGGAGTCTCTTTGATTCTATCTCCTTGTTTTGTGTGATATAGAGCTCAAATAAACGCCATACGGATTACCTTGGCAACTCGGTATGTACACTCTGTTATTAGTATGCCATTTTTATTCTGACTCGACGCTACGTCAGTGTCGAGCTATAGCAGTTCGTGGGAGCTACGCGATGTCGGTCTAACCTTTCTTTGCTGTCATGTCAGTATCGAGTTGCAATCGTAAAAGATCGGTCCAGAAGCGCTTACCGAAACGCGGTCTAACAGCGAATCCAGCACTTCGATCAAACGCGCCTGTCCGCTCCGAGTGTGAACAGGTATTTGGCATTTGCGTGGCTCTTGCTGACACCCTCGTAGTTCAAACATATCCTTTTTAACGTCGGCTTGCAGCTCGCGACTCGCAGCAACTAATACCGGCCGTGCCAGAAGCATGCTCGGGCCGTGTCGTGCAAAGAGCCGCAACGAGAACGAGCTCACTGTGGCCAACTACGCTTTGGCTTTCTCCGCCAAGGCTTTGCAAACGCGTTCAGGCCTAGGCGAATTCTGCCGGCACGCCGTATTGCCGCAGAACGGCGCTGCTATTTTGGCACAAGTGATGTCACGAGAACTTCCCCCCATCCACCAGATGAGAATTTGAAATCGTTTAATTATGTTTAAAATTAGTTCTCCTGTGTTTTGCAGCGCAATATTTATATTTCCGAGGTGGTGCCTGTCCCTAGCCCATATTTATGCAACAAGATCGGCGCTAAAATTTCGTTTCACTACCCCTTTAAAAGGCTACTCCACCGATTTTTCGAGCTACCTCAACTAACTATATTTTCTGACTCCCCAGCCTTTAGCCTTTCCGGTATGCTATTTAGCATCGCGAAATTCATAATAGGCATTGTGAAATCGGCAAATGAAAATGGTGCAAAAACCAACATTCAAATATTCGCGCACTTTTCAGTGCCGTGACGTCAGTGGCAGGCAGGCTTGCCAGTCGAGCAAGTAGTCTAAAAATAGAATATGCCAATCATTTGTTCCGTGCTGGAGCGCGGATACGGGAGCGAGCTTCCAAAGCACTCATTTGACACCAAGAAACTGCTTCAAATCCGTTGGGAACAACTTCTGTAGTCCAAAAAGTTAACCCCTGCCTTCCATTGACGTCACTTTGTTGTTGTTGCCAGTAGAGACTTTCAGTTTGAAAAACATGGTGAAGACCAAAACTGTAAATTCAATAACTTCGCGAAAAAACAATATTTTGACCTAATATTTGGGATACTGTTTTAGCAATGTTTGTTGGTTAGTTTAGCAAAATTTCAAGCAAATCGGAGACAATGAAAACAACGGTGTAGTACCCCTTTAATACTCCACCGTTTTTTTTTTCATTTTCTACAGAAGTTGTTCCCAACGGACTATAGAAGTTGTTCCCAACGGACTATAGAAGTTGTTCCCAACGGACTATAGAAGTTGTTCCCAACGGATTTGAAGCAGTTTCTTGGTGTCAAATGAGTGCTTTGGAAGCTCGCTCCCGTATCCGCGCTCCAGCGCGGAACAAATGATTGGCATATGCTATTTTTAGACTACTTGCTCGACTGGCAAGCCTGCCTGCCTCTGACGTCACGGCACTGAAAAGTGCGCGAATATTTGAATATTGGTTTTTGCACCATTTTCATTTGCCGATTTCACAATACCTATTATGAATTTCACGATGCTAAATAGCATACCGGAAAGGCTAAAGGCCGGGGAGTCAGAAAATATAGTTAGTTGAGGTAGCTCAAAAAGTCGGTGGAGTACCCCTTTAAGTATACCGCATTCTAGAGCCACACTTTTCTAGCGGGACCTCGTGCCGTCACATTAAAGGATGAACTGAGCACGCGCCCGCTCGGCCGGCTGGGTCACTGGCTGGGCCCACTCTCAGTAGCGTACTGGATGTCCAGGGGCTCCGAACCGGGGGGACAGCGGGGGCAGTCAACTGTCACCCCCACAGGTTCTAAACCAGGGGAAGCATGCAGCCACCACCCACACTCAAAGCTGTTCCGACCGCCCCCTCCCCCTCTTTTCCCCTTCCACCACCCGTGAGGCTGCTTCACACATACACACAGACACGGGCAAAAATGGGCTCCATTTTGCTATTGAAGTTTTCAGAAAGTCAGTTATATCTTTTGATTATGTCATCGGATCGGGCTGAAACTTTGGCATCTGGTTGTGCCCTCTAGTGCTACCTTTGGGCGGAAACGAGCGTTCGTCGATGATTAATTTATTTTTGCGTTAAAAAAAAAAAAAAGCTGTAATTTCTTTTTTCTTTTTGTGACACCCTGTATCAGTGGCGTACGCAGGATTTCATTTCGCGGGGGGCCGGACCAGCGAGAGTAAAGGGGGACAAGATAAAAAGAAAAGAAAGTCCAAGAGAAAATAAAAGCATGTTCATTTTTTTTCTGATAACTATGCATTCTTCTATTAAGTAATTAAAATAAAGTTGTCATATTGGTTTTGGGATGGTTATGAAACATAAAAATGATGCCCCGGAAATTCCCCACCAGGAAGGCATTTGCATTTTACTTTTTTATTTACAAGTCACGTCAAAAGAAAGCACCAGATTAAGCAGAAAACAAGAATCATAAAAACAAATATTTTATCAAGCACGACTCCAATGCACAAAGCCTCCAGTCATCGGGGCTGATAAAACAAGGATGCATAAGTAGAAACGCGGAACATCTTGATGGATAGACGATAAACACTGGAAAGCTGCTCCACCATAAAGTACTCCCTATCTTAACCTGATCTAATCAATAAAAATCTCACGTGATTTGTTCGTTGGTGTCGATTTCTAAGGTTTCCGAAGTCCGCTCACAAAAGAAAGTCAAGGAAGTCACATAACGCAACAAAGGGACGATGCAAAATGGTTTACACACTTGCATATTGCACTTGGCTCTCGTCCTGAGGCAGCAGGTCGCACACTCGCGCCCCTATATCGCGCTGTTCTCAAACTGCCGATGACAACTTCCGTACTCGAACCTTGAACCGCAAATCCCGCGCCTTTAGGCGCCTATATTCACTTTGCTAAGAGTTTTCCCGCCATCCGAGCAGCCGATCAGATATCGCTCTTTTTAGACCCAATGGGAGCCACGCGGTACAAAACAAACACATACAATACAAAATCCAATTAAGAAAGGACACGTGCACATAGACCCCCGAAAACTCCTAAAAACCTTCGCCCTAACTGTCGACCGTCAGCCGGACACCGCTTCAAGGAAAAACCCCTCGTCGGGGTGCAAGAGCTGTACCGACGCTTCTTCTCAAAATAAAAAAAAGAAGGCTACAAAACATCGAGGGGCCCCGCTGCGCTCGAGCGAGGCACAGCGCATAGCACGCACCCAGAGCGGGGTCCTCGAGGACTAGGGGACACGGGGGCCGCTCCGCCATCCGAGCAGCCAATCAGATATCGCTCTTTTTAGACCCAATGGGAGCCACGCGGTACAAAACAAACACATACAATACAAAATCCAATTAAGAAAGGACACGTGCACATAGACCCCCGAAAACTCCTAAAAACCTTCGCCCTAACTGTCGACCGTCAGCCGGACACCGCTTCAAGGAAAAACCCCTCGTCGGGGTGCAAGAGCTGTACCGACGCTTCTTCTCAAAATAAAAAAAAGAAGGCTACAAAACATCGAGGGGCCCCGCTGCGCTCGAGCGAGGCACAGCGCATAGCACGCACCCAGAGCGGGGTCCTCGAGGACTAGGGGACACGGGGGCCGCTCCGCCATCCGAGCAGCCAATCAGATATCGCTCTTTTTAGACCCAATGGGAGCCACGCGGTACAAAACAAACACATACAATACAAAATCCAATTAAGAAAGGACACGTGCACATAGACCCCCGAAAACTCCTAAAAACCTTCGCCCTAACTGTCGACCGTCAGCCGGACACCGCTTCAAGGAAAAACCCCTCGTCGGGGTGCAAGAGCTGTACCGACGCTTCTTCTCAAAATAAAAAAAAGAAGGCTACAAAACATCGAGGGGCCCCGCTGCGCTCGAGCGAGGCACAGCGCATAGCACGCACCCAGAGCGGGGTCCTCGAGGACTAGGGGACACGGGGGCCGCTCCGCCATCCGAGCAGCCAATCAGATATCGCTCTTTTTAGACCCAATGGGAGCCACGCGGTACAAAACAAACACATACAATACAAAATCCAATTAAGAAAGGACACGTGCACATAGACCCCCGAAAACTCCTAAAAACCTTCGCCCTAACTGTCGACCGTCAGCCGGACACCGCTTCAAGGAAAAACCCCTCGTCGGGGTGCAAGAGCTGTACCGACGCTTCTTCTCAAAATAAAAAAAAGAAGGCTACAAAACATCGAGGGGCCCCGCTGCGCTCGAGCGAGGCACAGCGCATAGCACGCACCCAGAGCGGGGTCCTCGAGGACTAGGGGACACGGGGGCCGCTCCGCCATCCGAGCAGCCAATCAGATATCGCTCTTTTTAGACCCAATGGGAGCCACGCGGTACAAAACAAACACATACAATACAAAATCCAATTAAGAAAGGACACGTGCACATAGACCCCCGAAAACTCCTAAAAACCTTCGCCCTAACTGTCGACCGTCAGCCGGACACCGCTTCAAGGAAAAACCCCTCGTCGGGGTGCAAGAGCTGTACCGACGCTTCTTCTCAAAATAAAAAAAAGAAGGCTACAAAACATCGAGGGGCCCCGCTGCGCTCGAGCGAGGCACAGCGCATAGCACGCACCCAGAGCGGGGTCCTCGAGGACTAGGGGACACGGGGGCCGCTCCGCCATCCGAGCAGCCAATCAGATATCGCTCTTTTTAGACCCAATGGGAGCCACGCGGTACAAAACAAACACATACAATACAAAATCCAATTAAGAAAGGACACGTGCACATAGACCCCCGAAAACTCCTAAAAACCTTCGCCCTAACTGTCGACCGTCAGCCGGACACCGCTTCAAGGAAAAACCCCTCGTCGGGGTGCAAGAGCTGTACCGACGCTTCTTCTCAAAATAAAAAAAAGAAGGCTACAAAACATCGAGGGGCCCCGCTGCGCTCGAGCGAGGCACAGCGCATAGCACGCACCCAGAGCGGGGTCCTCGAGGACTAGGGGACACGGGGGCCGCTCCGCCATCCGAGCAGCCGATCAGATATCGCTCTTTTTAGACCCAATGGGAGCCACGCGGTACAAAACAAACACATACAATACAAAATCCAATTAAGAAAGGACACGTGCACATAGACCCCCGAAAACTCCTAAAAACCTTCGCCCTAACTGTCGACCGTCAGCCGGACACCGCTTCAAGGAAAAACCCCTCGTCGGGGTGCAAGAGCTGTACCGACGCTTCTTCTCAAAATAAAAAAAAGAAGGCTACAAAACATCGAGGGGCCCCGCTGCGCTCGAGCGAGGCACAGCGCATAGCACGCACCCAGAGCGGGGTCCTCGAGGACTAGGGGACACGGGGGCCGCTCCGCCATCCGAGCAGCCGATCAGATATCGCTCTTTTTAGACCCAATGGGAGCCACGCGGTACAAAACAAACACATACAATACAAAATCCAATTAAGAAAGGACACGTGCACATAGACCCCCGAAAACTCCTAAAAACCTTCGCCCTAACCAGTGTGCAGCACCGAAAAAAATACGGGTTCGGTTACGGTTCAGGTTCAGGTAAATTTATTTTGTTCCGGTTCAGTTCAGGTTCGATTAATTCGATCCGCGAACCGGTTCGCGAACCGGTTCGGGGCGCTGAACCGGTTCGCGAACCGCGGTTCGGAAATTATAAATGAGAAATTGCAACATCAAAATAAATTACAAATAAAACATCTGAAATCAGCACATACGAAACGGGATACATCGTAGTGTAAGGCTCAGGGATTTCTACCAGGAATGGTTTCTTTATGTGCACTCAAAGGTTACCTCACCGACGTTTACGCATTCGGACTTCATCTAATTGGGTCCGACGCAGTAGCTGTAAAATCCGCGACCTCCTTACAAACCCACTTACAAGTAGAACTCGCTAACTATACCGCCACCTCGGCGTGTAAGCAATTGAAAGAACAGTGGGGAGAAAATACAGCTTTCTTTATTTGAACTAGCCTTCGGTAACTCAAATTAGACCCTTAAAGAAGTTTTCATTAAACAAGATACGGAATATGAAAAACACTTCACCGAACGCAACGCCAGAAGCACGTAATAGGATAAATATTAAAATAAAAGAGTTCGCTGTCTCGCAATATGTTAGCTTCTAAGTGCCTATACGAAACCGGATGCATTATTATCAAACTCCACAGCCTTTTCTTTTCTCATTCCGATGGAAGCAAGCTTCAAGAACTCGCGCGTTGTAGAAACGTGTTATGAAATGAGCACACAGCAGTATTTAGGATTTACGAGATAGTAAAAAAATGAAATCCCGTGACGCGATTTTTTTTTTTTTTGCACAGCCTTCCAATTCTTTTTCTTCCGTGCAAGCCGCGACCAGCGCAATACTGGTTCCTATGTCAAGATTCATGGATGCAGCGTTTGTCAAGAATCATGGATGCAGCGTTTATATTCCTAAGACTGAGTGGAGAAGAAAAATTTGTAAGCGAGGTGTGTGTCAGTTGACGGCACTTAAAAAAACAAATGGCATTGATAGCACATTCATTGTCAACAGCGCGTGGCCGAACCGTTTTGACATGAGCCGGTAACCGTTATTTTTTTTCCGGTTCAGTTCCGGTTCGGGTTCATCGCGATAATAAAATAACGGTTCGGGTTCAAGTTCAGTTCCGGAAAAAATACCGGTTCGGTTCGGTTCCGGTTCGACACCCTGGCCCTAACTGTCGACCGTCAGCCGGACACCGCTTCAAGGAAAAACCCCTCGTCGGGGTGCAAGAGCAGTACCGACGCTTCTTCTCAAAATAAAAAAAAGAAGGCTACAAAACATCGAGGGGCCCCGCTGCTCTCGAGCGAGGCACAGCGCATAGGGAGCCTTCATGTGCGCTTTCACATGAAGGCACCCTAACAGCGCATAGTACACACCCAGAGCGGGGTCCTCGAGGAACAATTAAGACAGGGGACACGGGGGCCGCTCCGTGGCGACGACAAACCAGCCCTGGCGGCTCCGCGAGAGGGACATGGGCCATCGCGCGCGAGGCAATGAAAGAGAAGTAAACGAAGATATTCGTTATTTGATTATTTTCCAGTCATATTAGATAAAAGACGTTAAAACTACACATTTTTTTATTATTTTTACTATGTCATAAATGACCCATATTGCATTCCCCTCCTTTTTTATTTCCTTTTCTTACAACTTCTCCACGAAGTTTGATATCGATAAACCTGAGAGTCAGTAACCTCGCCGACTCCCTCCCCCCCCCCCCCCTCGGAAATTGGGGGGGGGGGGGGGGGGGGCTTCTTCGCCCTCCCCCCTGTGCACGCCACTGCCCTGTATATATATATATATATATATATATATATATATATATATATATATAGGGTGGTCCCCAGTCACCAGGCTTGATCTAAAATGGACCGTAAAAATCGCCGCCTTCATGAAGCAATCTATATTTTTCGTCAAGATGTATTTCATAGGTCGTTTTTTTCTTTTAAAATTACAAAGCGTAATTCTCTTTCTGTAAAAAATAGGGCCAAGAGACTTGCGCTGGTCAACCGAGTTGAGTTGCGGGGCGCGTTTGGCACATGTATTAATTGGATGGCGTCTGGAGCAGCGTCCGGATTTAGCCGACCAGCGAAAGAAAGCAGACGACACGCAGACGAAATCCGTTGGTAGCAAAGGCGTCGTCGTTATGCAAATGCGTTTTTTTTTTTTTTACTTTACGTTTTTTTTTTTTTTGGCCGGGGGAGGGGGGGGGGGGGTCCGCATTAACTTTTAATTTAAAGGTACTTTAAAAAAAAAAAGATTATGCTCATTTTAATAAACCACGGTTGTTGCGGGCCATTGATCTCTATGACAATTGCTGGATCGCGCCTCCCAGCGTGTTCGCTGCTGCAGGCTGCAGCGCGAGTGCGGCCACAGAACGACCATCTTGCATACAGTTTTTTTCTTTCTTTTTTTTTTTTCATTTTGCTAGCGTTGCAGAGGCCGGCGGCAACGTGCTAAAGATACGTTTTCTACTCGTTCGTCGTCATTCGCCGATGACGTTCTTTAAGATCCTGTGTGAGGCGTGATACTCGCCGTTGAGAACACGTGGAAATTTTTACGAAAGCGCAGTGCTGCAGGGAAAAGGCAGAACTCGTCAAAAGCAAGTTTCGCCGGTCTGGCGGCGTGTTCAAAGCTTCCTTGGCACGCCGAAGCGCTGTGTCTCTGTGCCTTCGCACGCTTGGATACCAATCAAGAATCGACCCTGTGTGGATGTGTTTTGCGAGTGCAAAGTGCGAAGCCGTATATGCCTCTGGATCAGCGTCCTACTTTACTCTGACGACTGTATACTTGCGGCACTTGCGGTCTAAAAACGAGCTTAATCCAGCGTCCAGTAGCAACGGAAGAGGGGGGGGGGGGGAGGTACGTCCTTTCTTCGTCGTTAGAAGATTTACAGAATACCGCGCATAACAGCTCCCCATCATTGATAAGTGCTGGCTTGAGCGCGGCTCGCCTAATTGTGATTGGTCAACAGATTGCACACGACCATATGGGCCGCGCTTCAAAGATTTTCATTCTCGCCGCCTTGTACTTTTTTCTGCGAAAACCCTCCTTGCCCCACAGCGTTGCTCTATTCGTGCTCCCATGTGATCTATTATAGTAGATTTGGAACATAGCCAAGGTTAATAGTATATAAGAACAAGTACAGATCACCCCCCACCTTTATTGATAGCAACTCACTGAAACAGCTGGGCTATCCAGAACTCGGTGGCCGATATATATATATATATATGATCTAAAAATGCATCTACGCGCGACACACCTTCAAAACTTTGGTGCGGCGTCGATTCTTGATCGGTATCCAAGCGTGCGAAGGCACGAAGATGCAGCACTCGGCGTGCCAAGGAAGCTTTGAACACGTCGCGAGATCGGCGAAACTTGCTTTCGACGAGTGGTGCCTTTTTCCTGCGCCATATACTGCGCTTTCATAAACATTTCCACATGTTCTCAACGGCAAGTATCACGCCTCACAAAAGGATCTTAAAGAATGTCTTCGGCGAATGACGACGAACGAGTGGAAAACGTGTCTTCAACACGCAGCCGCCAGCCTCTGCAACGCTAGCAATACGCAAAAAAAAAAAAAAAAAAAAAAAAAAAAAACTGTTTGAAATTGTTTGCAAGATGGCTGTTCAGTGGCCGCACTCGCCCAGCGGGGAAGTGTGGATGGCTGCGCGATCCAGCTGGATAGATGGATGTAACGGGCGGTAGCTTGCGCCACCTAGCCTGAATCTGAAAAGACAAAAACTTTATACGATTCCTTCCGCCCTTCTAAGACCAATTTTCTTCCCCTAACTATCACCAGGCAGTGCGGGATATCACCAGGATGACCTTCGGGGGATGGGGCGAAAAAACTAAAAATATCGCCCCCCCCCCCTCCCCCCTGCCTCTTCCCACCGGGCGAGGAATTGCCGATTTTCCTCTGGTCAACCTTGTCGGCATTACCCCAGCCCCGGACCCACTGGGAGACACGGTTGAGACTTTGGGCCGGAGCCGCGCGGGAGGACCCAATTTTCCTCTGTCCCGCCTGTTCCCAGCTGTGCTAGTTAGTTGTTCATCATTCAATCTTTCCTAGATACTTTCCACCAATCTTCTAGTCGCATCTTTGTCACTGTCATCCTTTTCTCTTCCGTCCTTCCATCGTAGCCAGTAAAACCCAGGGCCCCGACCAAATCCGTTACCTCTTCAGGGAGAGCAGGGTGAAGCCCCGTGCACTTCAAAAACAAGTGCTCTAGTGACTCGCTATCATTATGGCAGGCGGCACATAATATGTCTGTCTCCTGAAAACTCCCGTTCCCCCTCGAACAGCAGAGAACTATACGCAGTGAATCGACAAACATATTTTCCTTCCTTATGTACTGTTTTCGTGACCTGTACACTGTTAGAGCTGATTTCTCCTACATTCTTCCCTCCCACATTTTCCTCTCTGCCCCTCTCACCCCTTTCACCCATGGATGGATGGATGGATGGATGCTAATGGCTATACCCTTTGTAGCGGGCGGTAGCTTGCGCCACCTGCTTAACTCTAAAAAGACGAACATAAGATTCCTCCCGCCCTGCTAAAACCAATTTTCTCCCCCTAACTATCACCAAGCAGTGTGGGATATCACCAGAACGACCTTCAAAAAATCGGGCAAAAAAAAAAAAAGAAAGGAAAACATCATTTCCCGCCCCTTCCCTCAGGCGAGGGAGTCGCCAATTTTCCTCTGGTCAAACCTTGTCGGCGTTACTCCAGCACCGGACCCACTGGGGACAGAGTTGAGACTTCGGGCCGGAGCCACGCAGGAGGGAGTCCCGATTCTTCTTTCTTCTTTCCCGCTGTCTCCTGCTGTGCTAGTTAGTTGTGCATCATTCAATTTGCCTTAGATTTCCACCAATCTTATAATCTCCTCTTTGTGACTGTAATCCTTTTCTCCTCCGTCCTTCCATGCAAAGAACTTCCCAGCGAGTTGTCAAACACATTTTCCTTTCTTATGTCCTGTTTTTGTGACCTGTACACTATTAGAGCCGACTTTTCCTGCATTCTTCCCTCCCACGCTTTTCCTTTCTGCCTCTTTCACTCCCTTTTCCACTTAGGTAGTCTGCTCAGCCCCATCACTAGTGAGTAAGTATTTAAATAAGAGCTATCGAGTTCAGTTTGTCCATTTTGTGTTTATGCTTTTATTGTATAAATACTTGGACACCTTACGTGCCCACCGCGTACCCAGTTGTCATAGAGATCAGTGTTGCGAGCGCTGTTTTCAATGACAATTGCTGGATCGCACTTACCACTCCCGCGAGTGAAGCCACCGGACGGCCATCTTGCTCGTAGAAGGTTTGCGGTTTTGCTAGCGTTACCGAGGCTGGCGGCTGTGCTGAAGACACGTTTTCTACTCGTTCACCGTCATTCAGTGGCGTAGGCAAGGGGGGGGGGGGGGGAGGGTGGAGGGGGTCGAAACCCCCCTTACCCGAAATGCCCCCCCCTCCCCCCCCCTTCCCGGTGGGCCCGCTCGCTACCCTGCTCACGCAGTTGGTCTTGCAAGGAGCACGGAGCAAAGGGGGAGAGCGGACTATCTCCAACTTATATGCTTTCGGGAGGAATGTTTGTGGGGCAGAAAATGCCCAAATAAATAAAATTTACAATAATGGATACTTGGGCGAGTTGGTGGGAATTCATCTTGGATGGATGGATGGAAATAAAATACTCAATATTTCTTCATTCGTGCTTATTTGATGGGATGCGGAACTTGATCTCAGATACATAAAGGATATTTCGAAACTTTTGTGGGGTGAAGGTTGGCCATTTGAAGGCAAAGTAACAAACTATCCTCACTGAAATACATAGTTAAATCAAACTAAAGTGGACATAATAAAGCGCACACATGGTGATAATTTAAAAAAATGTAAGTGATGTAAGGAGTATTAAATTAATTGTAAAAACAATTGCACTGTAAGCAACGGGTGGCGCTGAGCTCACGCACACCTTGTGTACTGATCAGAATTGTGTGCTTTCGACTAGAAATTAACGCGAATAAAAAACTGGGGGGGGGGGGTTAAACTAACCAATGGGGGGTCACGTGACCTTGGGGGGTCACGTGACCCCCAATGCCGATGATGTCATCACTGACGTCACTGATGACGTCATCAGTGACGATGACGATGTGGGTACCGATGACGTCATTAGTGACGTCACTGATGACTTCACCAGTGATGATGACGATGCGAATGTCGGTGACGTCATCAGTGACGTCGCTGATGACGTCATCAGTGATGATGACGATGACGATGCGGATGTAGGTAACGTCATCAGTGATGATGACGATGACGATGCGGATGCCGGTGACGTCATCAGTGATGATGACAATGACGATGCGGATGCCGGTGACGTCATCAGTGACGATGACGATGACGATGTGGATGCCGGTGACATCAGTGACGTCACTGATGACGTTATCAGTGATGATGACGATGACGATGCGGATGTCGGTGCGTCATCAGTGATGATGACGATGACGGTGCGGGTGCCGGTGACGTCATCAGTGATGATGACGATGTCGATGTGGATGCCGGTGACGTCATCAGTGATGATGACGATGATGATGTGGATGCCGGTGACGTCATCAGTGATGATGACGTCATCGGTGATGATGACGATGACGATGTGGATGCCGGTGACGTCATCAGTGACGATGACGTCATTGGGGGGTCACGCGACATCGGCGGGGGTCACGTGACCTCAGGGGAGTCACGTGACTTCGGGGGGTCACGTGACCTCGGGGGGTCACGTGCCCCCCCACGAGGTCACGTGACCCCGGTGGGGGGCTCGCGCGGTGCATTATGGGACATTTCCCATGATGCACCGGGGTCACGTGACCTCGGGGGGGTCACGTGCCCCCCACGAGGTCACGTGACCCCGGTGGGGGGCTCGCGCGGTGCATTATGGGACATTTCCCATGATGCACCGCGCGGTTACGCCGACGGCGACGCCGACGCCGCTCAAGCCGGAAACGGGCCCCTAAGAGCTGCGCTCTAAAAAGAAACTGTGACTAGTTATTTCAGAAAGCAATCTACAGGCTGTCTTGATCATCTCATTTATGCCAAGCGCCTACATATTAAGATGCAGCCGCCGGCGTTTGCGGCAAAGGATATCCAGGAGGTCCACCGCTTGAACTTCAATGTCGCGGTGAACATTCAAAAGCACTAGACCGAGCAGTCGCTCATTGGATGTAGACGCTCACAGGTATGCTTTCAACCGTCGTGGTGAAGAGAACGAGCACTCAGCTTCCTCCGTTGTTACGCGCAGAGTCACTAGGATCTTGTGGAGACGATAACCTTTTGGGAATAGAGCCTCCGGACAGAGGGCGACCACCTGTAGCGCAGACGTGACGGGCGTTTCATGTTTCTCCCTCTTTCATTGGACGCCTGAAATTTCCCTATTTTTGCGAAGTTTCTCTCACTCCGTGAAATTTCCCTCCATCCAGACGCCCGTCTGGGCGGTCGCTCACGGATGCGATGAAGTCCGTCTTGCTTTCTGCTTTGCATGTCGAGGTGGCATCCAATACAAATCGTGATTAGATCAATCGTTTCGTTGCCCGGAACATCAGAAACTCCGTACAGCCTTCATATTCTCACTACGCATAAGCGCAAGGGTATTCAAGTTCGTTTCCACGTTCGGCGAGTACGTTTGAGTGTTTGATATCATTTCTCCGAGTGACGAAACGACGAGTTCGGACTGACGACTTCTCATCGCCTCGAGGATATATGCCGCTGCTGCCTTTGGACCAAACTGCAAGATAAAGCGGCCTAGCAAAAATAAGACTCTCTTTCCTTCGGCATCATGTTCTGTAGCAAGAATTTGTTAAACCTCTAACAAATAACAGATTTTGGTTTTGTGATTGTTCAGAATTACCCTCGCCCTACATATACGCTCCTAGTTTTGTGCGAGGACGGTTACATTAATTTTTTAGCGTCGAGATTTTTTTTTTAGCTGCTTAATTTCTTGTGACAGCGAGACGGTGCCAGTAGAGGAGCCCAAGGTTATACCCTAGCCTCGGTGTAACCCTGCAAAGGGTGAACGATAAACCCGCTATTGCGTGCCGACGGCTTCGATATCCGCTATGTATACGAGTGCAACGCACAGATATTGGAGCATGACGCAGCGAAAAGCCTGATACTTCTTCGCCGTAAAAGTGCACTCCACTAAAGCACTAAAAGCAATTATCATAGAGATCGGTTGTTGCGAGCACTAAAGCCCCTTTATACGGAAAAGTCGCGACATTCTTTGAAGAATGCCGCCTGCTATCTTGGGCCAATCCAGGCGGCGCTACAGTCGACGCGCGGGTGTGAAGAAGCAAAACATAAAGATAAAAGGTGTGCGCGTCAGAGGAGGAGGGAAATGATGTCGCTACCTTTTTTTATTCAGGGGCATTAGTCTCAACCAGAGCTCTGGTCTCAACAAGCAGGTAGCGCCATATATATCAATACGACAAACCCGTCGCCAGGACAAGTTTAAAAGGGGTCTGCAGACTGTGCGACGCAGAAATAATGCAAATCTATTTTGGTTTCGAATAAAGACATTGAAAGTACTTCACCTGCAAACAATTACGATATTTGCACCGTGAAACATTATCTCTTCAATACAAAACTCGGCTGATACCTTTCGCCGCCGCAGCAAAACGTATCTTGTTGAGCTGTACGGTGTCAAAATCTCTCTGCCGTTTTTAATCTAATGGCAGTGTTCACGAGCCTAATATGCCTGCCTTCGGCCAGGGGAACCATGCATGGTTCCCATGCAGCAGAGAAAATTAGAATAGAAGTGTCCATTTCTACTCCGCTCGGATTAGAATACACAATGGATATTTGTGGAGGGTCCAGAAGGTCGAGGCTGACCTTTTTTATGCAATCGTCCTCATACAATTGCATGTTATAACGGCGTATCTGTCGTGTGTTCGCAGTAGATAACCACACGCTGTCGCAGTCAGAGGGATCGTTGTCGAGGCACGAGGTAGGCCACCTGACGTTATCTCGATATTGATGTCATCTAAATAAATGCTCGATCATTGCGGCCCTGCCTTAGTGGGCGTGTGCTTCAACGTATTGTTTCATCACTTTTCTATTAGCCCCGATAGCGAAGAGAAGTGTCGCTGCGGTCGCCGCGCCCTGATTGGATGAGGTGTACGGTGACGTCAGGGGTAGGACTCTGGCTTAAAGGACACATGCGAAGGAAAAAAAAAATTTTTTTAGACAGCTTAGGTGGAAAAAGGATGTCATAAAACGATTTTACAACGAAGAAACAAAATTTTTAGAGCTATATTTACGGCGCTATACGAATTTGTAGTTGGCGCTCGCGGGAGCCACCGCTGGTCACGTGTGGTAGGCCCACGCGCCGCCGCGCTGCGTCGCCGCCGCACGCTGAGCGTTGTGCGAACGCCGCTTCAACGCGTTTCTCCACGCCGCCGTCGCCGCCGCCGCACAAGTTCGTCTGCTTCGGGGCGCCGCCGCCGTCGTCTGACCGGCGCACAGGTCTATCACGTCTGCTTGCGCTTTTTCAGGAGTTTCCTTTGGGCTCTAAAAGTTACTTATTCGTCTTGGTTTTTTGTTATACTTCAAACAAAGATGAATAAGTTACTTTTAGAGGCCATAGGAAGCTTCCGAAAAAGCGCAAGCACCACGTGATAAATAAAGACCAGTCAAGTGATAAATACAGACCACTTTTCCGCGGTGCCCGCGGGCGCCAACTACAAATTCGTTTTGCGCCGTAAATATAGCTCTAAAAAAATTTTTTCTTCGTTGTAAAATCGTTTTATGGCATCCTTTTTCCATCTAAGCCGTTTAAAAAAATGTTTTTTTCCTTTGCATGTGTCCTTTAAGGTTTAAAAGCGCAAACAGACAGGGACAATAGAAAATAACACAAACGACAGGGACAAGGCGCTACTCTTAACTGATTTATTGCAAGATTTTATAGACAACTCATCCACCGTTTACAATTCAAAAAATGAAAGCCGTTTACAAATCCCTGTAACGCCGAATTGGAGCGCAGCTCTTGAGGAGGAGTAGGGAAGGGTACTGAGGGGGGTCACGTCACCTGCGGGTAGTCGCGTGACCCCGGGGGGGTCACGTGATCTCGGGGGAGGGGGGTCACGTGACCTCGGGGGATCACGCGACTTCGGGGGGGGGGGGGGGGGGGTCACGTGATCTCGGGAGGGGGGGGGAGGGGGTCACGTGACCTCAGAGGGGGGTCACATGACTTCAGGGGGGTCACGTGACCCCCCCCCCCCCCACGGTTACGCCGACGGCGACGCCGACGCCGACGCCGCTCAGGCTGGAAACGGGCCCCTAAGAGCTCCGCTCTAAAATGCCAACAGCCAATAAAACACCTTACAGACACCCATCGAGATAGGTCACTTCTTTATCTAGTAGGCTGAACCTCCCTGTCGGTCCAGACGGCACAAGGCAATCGTGCGAGGGGTCGGTGAAGCGGCGGCGCAAGTGTTTCAGACGTTTGAATTCTATTCCTTGCATGTTCATAATTTAGGAGAATATTACATCCCGCTTCGCAGGCCTTTCAAATGGAATATATATCAAAGGGCTTTGGGCGGTCGAAAAATTAGCTCGCGACCCCGACTCTGCGCGTGCCACTCTGCGTGCGCTGGTTCGCAGATGTCTTAAAGGGAATCGGTCTAAAGATCTTTGGAGTGCTCGTGGAAGAAGGTTGTTTTACATCATGTAGCTTCTTCGTGACTTAAGAATGTAGTTCGTACACGTATGCACACATGTTTTATTTTTTAGAACACGAACAACTGCTGGAAATGAGTTTGTATGGAAGCAGGAAAAACGGCCGAATTGTCCCCAGTTGCCTGTAGGAGATGTATTGAACTGCCCAAAATATTCGCAGCGATAGTACCGTACTTTGGAATGTTTATACTTTTTCCTGGCGTTCGTGTTTTATTCCAGCCTTGCGTATTCAAAAAAAAAAAAAAAAAAAGGGAACACCGTTTAGTATGAATTGTCATTTCCAATTAAAAGGGACACTGCTGCAGGTGCCCAAAAGCTCCCTCAGCCTCCAAACGCCCTACAGTTGGATTCTCTGACAACAAAGAGAAACAGGAGGAAGAGCGAGCATTCGAACGGCTGTCCAGTGGTAGATACTGCACTAGTAGCGGAAAATTTGGAACCTGTGAAGGGTGACAGTTTGCGTGATTAAAACTTTTGGTATTTTAGCTTCAGGACCAATTTGATTTAGCTAAAATCTCAATTTTAGAGCCTGAGGGACTAATAACGGGTTAGATACCTTCACCTATTATTTGTTGTACATTACTTATTGTGATATTATAGAAAAGTCCACAGGTAGCACAGTCAAGTCCATTGATATAGTGTCCGAATCCAGCAAAGGTCAAATGCGAGCAGTATAAACAGGTATAAGCAAATAACTGTATATGCCTGTGTTCGTTCTTTTTTTTACCTTATCCCTGTACTTGGGCTGTGTCATTTGTGATTCCCTCTCCCTCATGGCCCAAACTACATTTAAAGGAGCTGTGCAACGATATTCAATTGGAATGTTTTTCTCGCTACACGAGCTTACTGGCACACCTGGGACTCAAGGATAGTCACACGCAACGCCACTGGCCAAGAAACTCCTTTGTTGCGGTGTAATTTCAAGGACAAAAGCGATCATTTTCATTCAATCTCTCCTTTGCAAAATTTGATGACGTAACTCGGGGATCGCAGTACACCCATATGACGATATTTGAATGCGGTTCATAGATTGGACCCGAGCATTGCGTGGGCACTCGACTCGGGCTCGTGACAATTGCTAGCTCGGGAAGCATTCGGGTTGGGACCCGTGTCCAATCGCTGCAACGACGACAATAGCCGAGCCATAACAATGTCTGGAACTGAGCGCGTGTCCTGCGCTTTGCCAACCCCAGCGCGTGGCTATGGTCAACACTGGCGGCATATAATCGGCTCCAGATCACGTGGCCGCTTGTTCTGGCTGCGAGTTGAGGGGGTGAACGCTGCTCGTTTTTCTTAAATTGTTTACTGGGACTTCTATTGCGTGGGGTGAAAAACGAACGCGTGTTTCATAGGTCATTAACGTTAGGGATCCGTTTTAAGCGGTATTTGTGCACAGTACAAAAATTGTTGCACAGCTCCTTTAACATGTTGTGCGAGTAGCATGCAGCTTTTCTGCTTCGGCGTCTTTGTTTAAAAACAGAGATACAAAAATAAAAAAAACCGAAATAGTATACATAATTTTTCAATTCATTCAGACCATCAGTATCATTGATTGTGTGAGATGCAAATCTATAGTGATGCTCCTGCAATTGTGGCCATATTTCTTCATTTTCATATACCAGCTGCGATTAATGCTTTGCCTTCCCCGTCAACCATGACTGAAATGTTGGTTGAAGTTTCGCCTGAAGCTACAGGCCAAACCTCGATAAAGCCACAAATGAAAATTTACATTTCCTGCGAAAAACGCGCACAAAAAAAAAAAATCAATAAAAACGAGAGCGCCGAAAGCTAACGTCGTCAAAGCCTCCACAGGGCGAGCGGAGCGAGTCAAGCAAAAATTCTCTCTTACGTCACCTCGGTTCGCCGTAAGGGGGCACCACGCAAACTTCTCGGGGCTTATAAGAGACGAACATAAGATACCTGTATACAGGTATACAAATACCTAAAAATTTAAATAATAATAAAAATTTATAACAGTGTCTTATATGCAACATGACAAAAGTATTTTAACCGCTTGTGCCTCGGTATTTAACAATCTTGTTTTCGAGACGCCAAAGCGATACCGAAAGGGAAGTCGGTGCTGCAAATAATTGTTATTTGCTACATCGTCTGTGCGAGGAAGTATGGTGAAAGTCGTGGTAGAAATCTGATTCTTTTTTAAATTTCTGTCGTTATTGCTACCTCGTCAAGGAAGCCTTTCTCGACAAAGAAAACATGCCTTCGTTGTGTGTATAGACTTCTCGAAAGAACTATTATTTATTCCCAGTGAGCAAAGGGGGCGCAAGAAATTTTGGAATGATAGTCGGCACACATGAGTTTTCGCGTAAACGTCAACCGAATTGCCCCCTCAAAAATGACGTATCACACAGAAAAAAAAAAAGAGAAAAGTTTATATCGTATTGTAGTCCGCCAAGGGCCTATTCAAAAGACAAATACGTTCGCTATAATTATAGGTTATTACTATTTTTGTATAGTTAACTTTTGAGTCAATAAATTTCAAGGTTCACTGTCTCCGTTAAACAATGGACGGGCATCGTCTAAAATCCATAAATAAGCCCAGTTTAGAAAAATACGAGGCACGTATTTCGCGGCGTTCCGAGAGCAATAAATTTAGGCACATTTCTAGGTTTCGGTCTCGTATCGAAGCGCGTCTTTACGCCAGCGGTCCTGATCACCGTGACCAAAGCGCGTAACTAACGTGCGCGCCACGTGTTCTTAACATGAAGGAGGTGAACCCAAGAATCAAAGCTTATTCTTGCATTGTCATTGAAACAGCACAGTGTTTCATTTCGCGGACTCGCGCCGCAATTCGTTCCATGGCGTACGAGAGAGGTTGCGTGCTTTGGCCAGGGCAGAGCCACGGGGACATATTTGAGGTCGGGGCTCGATAAAAGAATGTAAAATAATAGTCCCCTGTGTCCGCTCCCGCCGTGAGGCACCGCAGACTTAAAGCCAATTCTAATAAAAATGAATTGGATCATGTGATCAAATGGTAATTTTCAGGAAAAGCCAATTGGAGTTAAGTGGGGATAAATTAAACCAACAGCCAGTGGAACAGCCCGGGAAAACCAACCGGTACTTAAAGTACCCACGTGCTCGACTCACTGTCCGGCTCCACTACTAAGACACGAGTGCGCCTCACAGCGGATCCGACGGTCACTGAGTGGCAACCATGAACCACCCAGCCCCGTCGCAGTGATCACTTTTATATCCCTCGGCTCCCCTGGAGGCCACCCCCGCCATCCTGCGGGGGCGCCTCCCTACCTGGGAAGATACGAGGGGCACCACCTTTATGACAGTCCTCCCCTTGTATGGATGCCTCGTTTCGGATCACCACGCAGCATCACACGTACTGCGTCACACGTCCCGACTCACGTCACCCACTCCACGTCCTATACTCCCCAGATGTCAGCACGCTTCACGTCACATTTCCATCCCTTTTCAGTTCAGGTAGTCACACGTCATGCGTCGACACATCTTGGGTCGTTCCTCGTCATGCGGGCTCACGTCGTCCCCACGTCACACGTCTCACGTCACACGATGCGCTTCCCGCCTCAGGGGCTCCGTCCTCCATTGGTGTAAGCTAGGGTTTCCAGGCCCTTTTCGTCCCCTCCGTCCACATGAGGAACCCCAATGCAAGGGTTCCCCATCTCAGGTTTGGGGGGGGGGGGGGGGGGGGGTGTTTAGTCAGAGCCTCCGTTGCAGCAATGAAGCTGGCAGGGCGCACCACGAGCAGGTGGAGGTAGAGAGCCACGGGGAGCAGGAAGGACCTCTGGGGCAAAGATGCGTTATGAGAGAAAACCGAAACTTAAAAACGCTTCCAACTTG
The DNA here is from genome assembly GCF_016920785.2 of Ixodes scapularis. NCBI lineage: Eukaryota > Metazoa > Arthropoda > Arachnida > Ixodida > Ixodidae > Ixodes > Ixodes scapularis. Next base: position 107,082,541 of record NW_024609835.1, on the reverse strand, counting down.
AGTGTTTTCTGGGAACGCAATTAAAGGCTGCGCGCTTTTCTGGGAACGCAGTAATAGGCTGCTCGCTTTTTTCCCCCGTTAGGCACGAAATAACCCAAAAGAGTTCCGAAAAGAACCAATACAATGGTTCATTAGAAATGTGAACCATTATACCGGTTCTTTAAAAAGAACTGAAAAGGACAAAAGCAAAAAGAAAAAAAAGAAAAAACTTGAAAAGGGTTTGTTCCAAAGTACCGAAAAGGGATTCGAAAGGAACCTAAAAAAAAGGGGGTTCTTTAGAAAGAACCAAGGAAGAATCAGAAAAGAACCGCAAAAGGCCTGGGTTCATTAGGAAAGACCAAAATAAATGTCCAAAAAGAACCCGAGAAAGTGTTAATTAGAAACAACTAAAAGGAAATCTGAAAAGAACCCTCAAATAGTGTTCATTGGAAAGAATACAAGAAAAATCTGAAAGGAACCCTAAGATAGGGTTCGTTGGAGAGAACCAAAAAGGACCCTCCATTAGGGCTAAGTGCAAATAACCAAAAATTGATCCAAAAAGAAGACCTCAGAAAGGTTCATGGGTGTATCGTATTGCGTTATTCACTGGACGCCATATTTGAGGTCAATGTTTAGAGAGTATGCTCAGAACGAGCTCACATTAATAGCCTGCTAATACCAGCAACCTTGATGGTGTTAAATGCACGCTCCAAAAGGACTGCGGAAGCTCGCCGTCAGCACGCGCTCAGCAGCAGCGCACACGGATATGGCCGCCAGTGAATACTCCCTATACAAGATAACCACGCGGTGAAGCGAAGATGTGCTCGCGCTACCATCGCGAGCGCCCAGGACATGGTTCGGAGCTTATGGACTGCAAAGGACGACGGCCGAGGTCAAGTCTTCCGGACTTCGGTGACCAGCCAGGTTCGAAGGTGCAGAAGCACGTCCAGACCAAGCATTCCAGAGGTCCACTTCCGCCATTGGAAAAGGGCCAGGTCGTCAGAGTCAAAAAGTGGTGGTGGTCTAAGAAGGCAAAAGTCGTCTCCAAGTCACGCCCGAGGTCGTACCAAGTTTTAACCGACGACGGCAGGGTTATTCGGAGGAACAGGCAACATCTACTACCGACAAGCGAGCCTTTCAGACCGAACACACCGCAAGATGACACCTCGGACGAGAAAATTCATATAGACTTACCATCGGTGGCATCACCGGGCCATCAGGATGCTTTAGTGCCTTTAAGCAGGCGTTCACACCCTCCTCCATGAAGATCCCAGCGACAAACAAGGCCTCCTGCGCGACTACACTACGAATGTAACTTTAATCAAGTGCCTTGATGTGTTTTCTTTTTTTTTTCTTCTTTTTTATAACTTTGTAAAGTATAGGGTGATTTATTAGTTTTTGCGATGATGTCCCGAAAGATTTTTCTAGTGACAACATATCTTAAAATTTCATCACTATTAAGGTAATTGCTCAGAAGTATTTATGAATCAAATTGACTTGACTTGACTTTTATTCGCGCAGAGCAGGCGCGTACACGGCAGCGTGCAGGGCGAAGAAGAGAGGTTAAAACCCTTACGCCTGTGCGCCTGCTTGCCTGCCGCCGTTTACATTAGAGTCACAAAATGATATCAAGAAAACTAATATAAGATGTGGCAAAGAAATAAAATGACGACAATGAAGCTACATACAGGGTGAGAAAGCTAAAAGTTTGCGCCAGTTTAGATTAAAGGGATACTACAACGAAATTTCGGCGCTCATTCTTTGGTTGTTAAAAGGAGGAGCATCACATCGAACATACCAATATCTTGTTAAAAAAGTCACGAAAAGGAATTTTAAAACGAATAAACGATTAGCAAAGAGCACCTGGTGGATGTCGCTGACGCCTCGCTTGTAATGCCCGTCTAGGAACCTTGACAGATAGTGACGGAGGTTGTCTCGCCTCCGGCCACGACGAGAGAAGAGGGGCAGGAGGAACTCCCCTCTTCCTGAAAATGCCTTTTGTGTGTCGCAGAAGTCGCTATTGTCCCCCTACAAGATTACAGAATATTAACCCGTCACTCAAAATTCGTACAAAAGCAGCCGCTTCGGTGGCTGGAACGACTAGGACATCCTCTCGACGTCAGCCTCGCCGTAGCTTTGCTCCTCCTGAGACGACCTACGTCACGATTGCGTTCGATGTCAGGTGGTCCCCGCTGGGCTTTCTCCGAGCGCTTGCCAGAGTGGGCCGTTCATAACGAAAAATGCAGCAACCTGGCTCAAACTACAAACGTGTGATTGTCATTTGCGAATATTGTGGATCACATTCAACCTCTTTTTGAACACGACGGGAATATTTCAAATTTCGTTGAAGTATCCCTTTAAAGCGCAGTTCACACCCGCAACCAAGTAGGACGGAGAGAGACAAGAGCGGCCCCCAAGCTTCCGCGACGTCTTAGGACCAGTTCCGCAGCAGTGCATCCGGTCCCAAGACGTCGCAAGAGGCTCAAAAACCGGAACTTATCGAAAGTTATTAGTTTCCCTAAATAGGCCATTTTACAGAGACGAATAAGGCGTCATACTTCTTTGTACGATACATATTTCCTGCAGGACGGCATTCCGAGAAACGCTCTGCATACCCAGCGCAGCATATAAGGTATTCATTGGCTCATGTACTGTTTTATCGTAATAGAAATAAAGCAGCTAGTACATACGTCTTTGCATGATGAGTAACTTCGACAGCATACGATGGTCTGATGTAAAGTCTTGCGCTCACATGCACTTTTAGCGAAAATGTAATATTACACCCTGTTTTTACTCATTAGCATAATTTTTGCACGCTCTGCGAGTGATAAATCGTCATAAAATCACCTGGGGTGCTAAAAATTAGTGTTTCGGTTTCGGTTTACACGACTAGGCGTGTAAGCAACACTGAAAACACCCCAGCACAACACCCCAAAACGGCGAGCGCCATCTTGCTTTTGCCTCGATGGGGTACGGCGATGTGATGAAGCCACGGTGGGAACCACAAGAATATTGTTTTATAGAAGGGCATCTCTTCACATACTGGCCGGCAAGTTTCATTCGCGTGTGAGGTGTTGCTCTCTGACGGCGGGCGTGAACAGTGGAAACAGTGGAAACGTTTTTATGTATGTGTTTATGTTCATAAGATAATTTAGTTAAAATAAGTACGCCTTGTCCTGGGTTCACCTTCTGCTTCGTCCGCGTTTTCTTGGTGTGCCACGTCCACGTCTTTCCACGCCCCAGAAAAGTTCACAGTGTAGGTTATCCGCAGGAAAGGTCATGGCTTTCTTCTTCAGGGACAGAATATAAAGCGTAAAAAAAAAAAAAAACAGAAAAAAAAAAGATAGGACAAAGAGGAGAGTAAACAAGACGGGGCGACGAAAGTAATCCCTGGAGAAGGGGAACAAGAGGGACAAAGGACAAACATAAATCTCCAAACACAGCTACGTGACTGGTGAGCGACCGAAAAAATCCGCCTGGTCCGGGTATCGAACCCGGGACCTCTCCATTACAAGTGGAGCGCTCTACCAACTGAGCTAACCAGGGGTTAGACGTCAATAGAGCAAACGGGTTTTATCAGCTGCCACCAGTCGAACACAAGGGTGAAGCTTGCAATTTAAGGTTATAATTATAATGCAATTAAATGCAAAGGCGCAAGCGAGCTGGACAAGAATGACGAAAACGTTCGTCATTCTTGTCCAGCTCGCTTGCACCTTTGCATTTAATTGCATTATAATTAAAGACGGGGCGCCTCGTCTTGTTTACTCTCCCTTTGTCCTGTCGTTTTTTGTTTTTTTTTTGGCGCTTTATGGGCTGACCATGAACCAACTAGCCCAAATTTGCACCTTGCTTCTTCTAGGACGCTGAGGGCATTCATGGTAATCGATTCGCTAAGACCACGCCATCAATGCTGATTGTTACTTGAACCCTGTGGAAGAATGGAAGGAAACCATTGCATTACGGTACGTCCAGGAAAGCAGGAGCTTCCAGCAGGGATCTTTCTTATTTTGCTTCGTGTTTTAGGGGTTGGCAAAGCTTGAGCACAGATATGGGAAAGGTGTATGGTAGTGCAACATGACAATATATCGAACAGTCATAAAACTTCATCGTTATATTACAAACACACCCCATGTAGGCGCAAGCTTTTTCATCCAAACCTCGTAAAACACTTTCTTGGAAAAAAAAAAAAAGATGCAAAGACCGGGGGTGGGGGGTTGCAACGGGGGCTTGAGCACCCGCTGACATTTTCCAGAGGGAGCTGGGCAATATGCTGAGCCTTTGTGCGTTTGGCGCAAGGCCTACTGAACAATGCCTGCTCCCCTCCACCACTAACCCCCTCCTCCCTCCCCTCTGTGATCCCGTTGTTGCTCGGCTACGCGCCAAGCCACGTGCTTGGCTAAGGGCAAGCACGTGGCTTTGTTTTTGTTATGGCTGTTTACCCACCAAATCCCGGCACATTCTTCTCCCACGAAATTCCAGAAAACAATCACTAAGAATTGCAAAGTGACAGTAAACCGCGGACGACGCGGCAGCACCAAAAAATTAGGGGAAAAAAAAGTCGGCTTTTGCATTTTGCATAGCACAGTTAGGTGATCTCATCTCTACCCCTGCTTGGTCGTTTTTCCTGGGGCCCTCCCATACTGCATTCGCGGGCTGGCCATGGGGGAACACACAGCGCAGTTTTTGTCCACCTAGACAGCCGGCTTCTTCGTTCTGCTTCTAGTTTGAGCGAGGGTGTTTCCCAAAGCACACAAAAATTTCTTCTAGCCATTTTTTTTTTTTTTTTTTTGCAGGTGCATTTTTGTTGTTGCTGTTTTTGTTGCCTTGGCGGTCTGAGCAACCACGAGGCGGGGAGATGGTCTGCGTAAAAAAGCCCTTCTTGAACGAGGGACTACCTACAGATGGGGCAAGTTGAGGGAATAAAGTATCCCAACTGCCAAGGCAAGAGAGGGGGAGAGATCAAACTTTATTAGGCTCGAACAACATGAGCAGGGGACCTCAGTCCAGGCCCCCTCTGGTAGAGGAGGCCTTAGCTAGGGGACACAGGTTGTCAATGAAAAGATCGCACTGCAGTCTTTGTTGAAGCGCCGCATCACGGTAAAGGTCCCTATCGTTTCGTCGAAACTCGTTTCGTATAATTACGTTTCCTAGACAACTTTTTATAGACACGTGTTCCATGGACACACGTTCTGTCGACACCAACGTTTCTTCAACAATCGTTACGCGAATTAAACGCTATAGGGACATTTCGTCACGCGTGTATCCAAGATGCGCGTAAACCCCCCTCCCCCCCCCCCCCCCCCCCCCCCCCCCCGGCCTGCGTTCACGCCGCTTCGCGGTTAAAGTTTGCGGTGGCTCATTACAAAAATGTTAACCCACCGGACCGACCCGTACTACATGCCGCTTCGCGGCGTCAGTCTCATGCAGCTTATTACAGATAAAAGCTAATCTGAGCTGTCGATGAAACAATTAGTCGATGATATCGTATGTCGATGAAAAATCGCGTGTCAATGAAACGATATGTCGATGAACGGACTGCCATCCATCACGGTGGTCGTCGAAGACCTCAAAGAATCATGGCATTTTCGCCTATATTCCTGTGCCTGGTTTTCAATAACCATTTGGTTCTTGGCGAGCTAGCCTGCTATATTCAAGCGAGCACTTTATTATACACCCAGACTGTTTTACCCTCTTTTCAAAGACGATCATAAAAACAGGAACATGCGTCCACGGTTAAAATACACCTTCATTGAAAATGTGAGCTTTCTAAGTATAAGCGCCGAACTTTCCAGTGCATTTATTTTACATCGACACCATAGGCAGATACCACCAGACACCGTATAGCTACTATTATGGCATCAGATCGTGCCAACTTCTCATCGCTTCAATACAGGAATTTTGGATGAATGTGTGGACACACGGTACACGTAGTGACAATAAACTTTCTATAAACAGTAAAACCTTGGTAATGTGTGTTTCTTTTCATTTTTGTCGCCCCCCCCCTTTCCCATTTACTTCGACCGCAAGCCTCCCCCTTCCACACACACACACACACACACACACACGCACACGCACACGCACACGCACACGCACACGCGCACACACACACACACACACACACACACACACACACACACACACACACACACAACGTAAAATGCACTTCCGGGGTCGCTGACCATATATCGTTAGCACGTATCGCAAAAAGAAAAAGAAACTTACAATTAACAAGGGGAGGATGTGGTGTATAAAACGGGAAAGGGGGTTTAATGGCTATGCGAAATGTTATTCTCCAGGCAGGGAAAAGACTCGCATAGCCAAAGGGGAGAGCGAGGGAAAGATGTGGATTGAGATGGGTTGAATAAAATGTTTTAGCAGTTACTAGGGGAAAGCGCCAATCAAATCATTTGTAGGGTAGAGGGAAGGGGGAGGAGAGGGGCAAAGCGTTGCTAACACACGGCTAAAACATGGTTCAAAGTAAACGTTCGACAAAACGCGCAAGTGCCAACAGTAGCTCAATCGCTCCCAATATTCGGTCAATTGCACAAGTACAGCTCGTCGCCGCTCCGCGGCGACGAGTTAAACTTGTGTAACATGTCGCGCCGCCGCGAAGCGGCAGCGAGACTTGTGTTTCATAGCCGCAGTTCCGCAGTTCTGCCACAACACAGTTATGTTCACTGGAGTTTTGCATCATTGTCATGTCGCGAACGTGTGACGAGATCTTTACCGGTTTCCCAATTGCGCGCGGCAGTTAGAGGCGGTCTGAAATCTCAGTCACATGCGCAAACTCGAGCACTGCACGGAATATGACCCGCGCCCGTTGCTTGCCACCAGTAGGAAATAACAGTTCCTTTGTTGTGGACACCTGTGCCCCTGTCGCCCTTACTGAAGCTAGTAATGTTTTCCGTGCTTTCTCGTATTCCGGGCAGTGCTATAGTATGTGATCGATGTCTTCAACGTCCCCGCACGCAGTGCAGTCAGCACTGCCTCTCTGAGACGTCCTTCCAAAGCGATGCAATGTCTTCCTCGTGAACGCGCTATTAGTTCGGAGACGATGCAAAAACGCTGCGTCTTTCCGCGTCAGTTTAGAGGTTGGGATTGGTACAGGACCTTCTCCATTGGCTGTCCCGGGATCGGGGTGTCTTTTCCTGAGATCGCGTGCGATGAGAAGGCGTGCCTCGTGGAATCGTCGCAGGTTGTGCGTGGTAGTCGAGATGCTGTATGCCCTTGTTGCCAGGGTATCTGCACATTCATTTCCAAGAATTCCGCTGTGGGATGGCACCCACTGAAATACCAGTCTCCAACCGTTTCCTCAAGCTTTGTTGCTATGTGTGCAGCCTCCTGGGCGATTAAGGGAGCGTGCTCGGGGTTGGCGATGTGAACTAGCGCACTTCGGGAATCGGTTAGTATCACATGCCTTACCAATTGCAGGACGTTCCTGCAGTGCCGTAAGTGCCAGAAGAATCGCAACAGTCTCCGCTGTTGTAGAGGACGTCTCAATGTTTAAGAGAACCGTACTTTCAGTTGATATTGCGGGGATCGTGTATGCCGCGGTTGCAGTTCCTCTCTTCTTGTCAACTGAGCCGTCTGTGTAGACCTCAAGATGTTCAACGTATTCATTTTCGAGAGCCACTTCGACAGCTGTGCGGGCGACAGTTGGGTGAATATCTTTTTTCCGAGGCAGGTCTGGAAGTGTTTCACGCACGTGTAGCGGTGGGCGTATGGAGTGTGGGGGACGTGAAGAATATAAAACTCCAGGGCTTCCGATGTTACGCTGAGATTGTGCAGCTAGTTGACCAAGACGCGACGATGGTCGTTTCAGCAGGTTGGGAAGAATGTACTGTGCCGACGGGGTCGTGTGCATTCGCACTAGGGAATGCATTGCCACTCTTTCCTCTCGTAGGATGATTGGCTCTTCTTGTGCCTCCGTGAGCGTTGCCACGTTTTTCACGTATGGGGGAAGTCCCAAACAGAGTAAAGCGACACGGTGAAAACGTTCGAGCGCGTCTAGCTGGGGTCGCCTGATATTGACGAATGGTAGTGCGTATAGGAGCTTCGATAGGAGAAGACCTTTGTAGAGTGTCAGCAAACCATCCGGTGGGATACCTCTCTGGCCGTATGCTCGGAAACTCCGGAGGACGCCCAGGAGCTGTCGACACTGTCCTAAGAGTCTTTTCACTGCCGGCCGCCATGTCGCGAGGTCATCGATTAAAAGGCCCAGGTAGAGGTGGGACCTACTCCTTGCGATTTCTACGCCGTCGAGTGTAATTTTGACGGTCTGTCGCCTGCTCCTGTTGGTGTAGAGGAGAGCGGTCTTTGAAGCAGATAATGTCAGTCCCAGACGAGAGATTTCTTTTGCTGTTTTATCCAGAGCAAACTGAAGAATTTGCCCAGTCATGTGTGCCTAGTTGCTTAACCCAACCGTCCAAATTGCGACATCATCCGCATAAATGGCGATGCTTGTCCGTGGCGTAAGTGGATATGTCATTGGCGGAAGCACAGCAGGTAGTGACGCCATTGCCAAATTGAAAAGAAAAGGACTTATCACGCTTCCCTGCGGTACTCCTTGGGTCATATATCTTGGGCCACTTGTTGTTCCCCGGACGTTTACAATAATGGTCCCGTTTTCAAGAAATGCACGGATGTAAGCGTAAGCTCTACCTGCGATGCCGAAGAGAGTGAGTTGGTGGAGGATGGTGGCATGAGGTAGAGCGTCAAAAGCATTGTCGATGTCCAAGAAGGCACAGTACATCGTTTTCCCAGCAGCCCGCGCTTCTTCGAAAGATGTTGCTACTTCTCCTATGGCGTCGACCGTAGAGCGATGTGTCCTGAAACCAGACAGTTGGTCAGGAAGTGTCTTGTTGGTGCCAAGTTGCCACGTGAGACGGCGAAGAACGAGGCGCTCAAGGAGTTTACCGACGCAACTTGATAAGGAGATAGGCCTGTACGATGACAGCAACGCGTAAGGTTTACCAGGCTTCGGGATCGGAATCACATGGGAGACTTTCCAGACAGCCGGGTGTTCTGCGGTGTGCCACACCTTGTTTAGTGCCTCCAGGAGGGCGGGATGGTGACTCTTATCTAAGTTTCGCAGTGCCTAATATGTCACTCCATCAGGTCCAGGAGCGCTGCGCTTCGTGCACTTCCGTAGCGCGTATTCTAGTTCGCCTCTGGTGAAGTCGCTATCTAGCTGCATGGGGGCGCAGGCATCAGACGGGCGAGTTTCTGGCTCTTGGTATCCTGGGGGTAGCGGAATAGCTTTTGAAAATTCATCCGCCAATAGTCCCACCGTTTCCTGCAGAGGCTTTTGAAAAGCAACGGCGAGTCCGGATATGGGGTGTTGAATCTGCTTTTCGGAAGACAACGTCTTTGCTATTTTCCATGCTTTAGAAAGGCCGCCAGCCGATCCGAAGGAGGCGCAGAGTTGTCCCCATTGCTTTCGCTGAAGACGAATTGTATGTCGACGAAACTTGGCATCAATCTTGCGGTGAGTATTCCAATATTTTGGATCTTTTGTTCTTCGTGCCTTTCGTTGAGCTCTCCGGCGCGCGGCGCGGAGGCAGGTCTGGCGCTGGCCTCCAAAGTGGCACCTTTATCGTCCTCGTCGTGAGACTAAGAGCATTGGCGATTGCTATGATTGGGTCCTTCAGAGGACCTGCTGCTAGGGCTCTGTCAAGGTGCCGTCGGTACATGTCCCAGTTTGTGACCCTGCATCGTCTGTACTTCGGTTTACTAGCGTTGGGAGAGACAATGTTGATAGGAATATGGTCACTGCCCCATGAGTCGGGTTGTGGAGTCCAGTTTGCAGCTAAATCCGATGGGGCAAATGAGAGATCAAGAACACTGTCGTTTACACCTCGGCGAACATATGTTTCTGTGCCGTCGTTTAATGCTTCTAGGTGAAGCGAAGACGTGACACACTCGAGCGATCTGCCTCTTGCAGTAGTTCGCCTGTCACCCCAGGCAGAGTTATGTGCGTTAAAATCACCGCAGAGCATCAAATGGCCAGGGCATTTAAGCGCTATCTTATTTAAATCTCCCGCGTCCCAGCTGTTAGCACGCCCAGGAGCGACATATGCAGAAATTATAGTGAAGAGCTCGCCTCGGACTTCAATCGTGGCAGCTCCAAATTCTGCTTTCTCTGTGGTGAACGATGAAAGATCAACCGGGTTGTGGGCTAGTCCTGCGGTCACAAGGAGCGCTGCTCGAGAACGACCTCCCTTTCGCGCTACAATTTACAAAAGCCCCTTCATGTTTCAAAATTAGCGCAAGGTGCGTCGATGCACGAGGCACGTGCAACGTGCAGCCCTTGGGAAGATCATGGCGGCACAGCGCAGCTTGGAGCTAGATTTCAGACACCTAGCTTGTTCTTTCCAAAAGTGGCGCGCTGCACGTGTCTCGAGCATTTCCACAACAATGAATGGCGCCACTTTTCTCAGGATAGAGGGGCTTTACATCTCACAGGTTATGCGCATTCTTATATCAAAGGCTCACCCACACGAGCATAGCTCTACGCAATGCTTTATTTCTGTTTTATCACTGGCGAAACAAAAAAGAAAAAAGAAACTCTTTTTCAAACAACACGTTTCAGTCCATTCCTCACGCAACGCTTGAAGGCCCAATCACGTGATGCAACTTTTTTTTAGGAAACGCATATGTGAGGACATATCCTCTTAAGGCCCGTTCACACTCTTGCAACCGAGTACGACCGAGAGAGACGAAACCTGTTGAGACCTCTTAACATTTCTTAGGACGAGAGAACACGCACTCTGGGGCCATCCATGCGGGGACCCTGGAACTGCATTTCACCAGAGCGAAGGTTTTGCGGGATTTCCGAGGTCAAATGTGCGTACTACCTATAAGAAAGGCTCGTTTATAACGTTGACAAAGGTTTATCGATCCAACAAAGAAAAGATAATGCGCGAGAGAAATAGGAAATATGCCAGGCCGGCCAAGTTTACACTGCTACCCAATAGATGGCGTCAGTGTGTCCTCTCGTTTAGAGTTCCTGTATGTGCTACCTACGGTAGGGAGCCTATACAGTAACTCTACTCTCGTTCAGAGCCGTTTATTGAGAGAGTTTGGCCATACATTGGTTTGAATAGGCGAGCATCTCGGGGCCAACCACAGGCCGCGAATCAGCCCCTAGTGGTGGTCGTGTACTCTAAATGTGTGACACGACTAATTTGTGCCATTTCGTCGTTTACCCTGAGACTGGGTTTTTTTTTGAAGAGCAGAAGTAACAGAAAAAATAGACAGGTCTCAAACTCAGCTACACGTTTATTTCAACAACTTCCTCTTATATAGTTCGTTTTCGTCGTCAACAACCAATCACAAACGACTTGTCCTTTGCACCGTGACTTTACAGGTTCCACTCTATCACAAAAGAAGCGGACACTCCCAACGTTTCAAAGTGAAAAGGTTCTAGCAAAATATATGCCTCACAAAGCTTCAAGCAACTCCTTTGTGTCCTCACAATAAACAGGACAACAACCCACAACAACATCCCACTCAAAACTGGTCACCTCCAAAATTGTAGAAAACAGACAATACACACCAGTACACACCACAGACAATTTTTTTTTCGATCATCACTTGGAAACGTTGGGAGTGTCCGCTTCTTTCGTGATAGAGTGGAACCTGTAAAGTCACGGTGCAAAGGACAAGTCGTTTGTGACTGGTTGTTGACGACGAAAACGAACTATATAAGAGGAAGTTGTTGAAATAAACGGGTGTAGCACGATTGCCCCGCGTGCAGAACCCCTGTCGCAAAAGCCCCGTGTCATTAGCCCCGCGTCTCAAAAGCCCCACGCTCAGTGGACCCGTTTCATATTCCCCACGTGCCAAAAGCCCCGTCCCATATTTCCCTTCGCGCTTCGACCGTCATTGTTCTGTGTCTTCACCCCGCGCACAGTCATATTTGCCTACATAGCGTAAACGTGCCAAAAGCCGCGTCTTCACTATTCTCGCACAACTTTCTGCCCGTATCAGGTCGGAACAATGACGGTGTTTCGTCCGTCATTAGGGAGTTTTAGTAGACCTTGTTTCCCGTTCCGCTAGCCCTCCGCTACGAAGAAACCGCCACTGCGCCTGCGCGCCGATGGCCTTGGCTGTAGAGTTCCGGGTAGCGGAGCGGCTGGGCGGAGCGGGAAACACGGTCTACTAAAACTCGCTATTGTTGAGCTCCTTCACACCGTGCACAGTGACGCCGTTTCATTTTCCCTCGGTGTGGAAAGCCACGTCTTCACTATCCTCGCACAACTTTCTGCCCGAATCAGGTCGGAACAATGACGGTGTTTCGTCCGTCATTGTTGCGCGTCTTCACACCGTTTACAGTGACCCCGTTTCATTTTCCCTCGGTGTGGAAAGCCTCGTCTTCACTGTCCCCGTTCCCTCTGTGCTACGACTGCCGTTGTTCCGATCCTTGACCTCGACTCTTCCGAGGCTACAGCAGAGGGTGCATGAAGTGAAAGGAACAGAAAGGAACAATAAGATTAGGATAACAGACCAGGAAAACCCCTGGGGGAATGACGAAGTAGACAATTGCAGGAGTTTGCAGTTCTTTCGAGGCTGATGGTATTTAAGGCCACATTGGCCAGCAGTGGACTCACTTGCCAAGATGGAAGTGGTTAAGAAGCAGAAGGGAAAGCACTGTTTTCAACGTCGTAACAAGAATGGGACTGTTGTCTGGCGCTGTGACAGGTATCGTGCCATGATCTGCGGATTGACAGTGCTGACCGAAGAAGGACGCGTGCTTCAGAATCCAGGTAAGCTTTTGCTCACTTCACCGCGTGCTTTTCGATAATAGCTGCGTAGTATGACGTTGTAACCAGTGCACATGATGATATTTTATGCCTCTTTTAATTTGAAGGGGAGCACACACATGCGCCTAACGACGTGAGTGTTAACAGCGCACGTCTGAAGTGTACCTTGAAGGAAAGGTCCATCGCTGAACCCGACGCTGCTTCCCCAGAGATGTATTCCCAGCATATGAGGAGCTTGGTGGGAAAGGCAAGTGTTATCGATCTAAGAATCATACAGCGAAAGAGAGTTCATAGTGAAGTGTAATATTTCTGAACCTATCTTTTCTCTCTCTCTCTCTGTTTTTTATTAGGTCGAGGAAGACGTCTTAGCTCAGCTTCCGACCTTTGAGAGTGTGCGCCGTACGATCTACCGAGCTAAAAGACAGAACCAACCTACACTGCCCAAGACTACGGCTGACGTAAATTTAGCTGGAACATACACTGAAACCTTGGACGGAAGAAAGTTTCTTCTTTTTGACCTGTCAACCAGTGCTGGTCGCATCATCTGTTTTAGCACAAGCGACGCACTCACAGAGTTTTCTGAGGCGAGCGAGGGTTTTGTCGATGGAACCTTCTTCGCGTGTCCATCTTTGTTTTATCAGTTGTTGACCATAAGCGTCGTGAAAGAGCGGTGTAGCTTTAATGTCGCTTATTTTTTGCTACCGGCAAATCCCGCGACGTTTCTGTACAGGCCTTCGAACATTTTAGGACAGCTCGAACTGACCTTAGCCTTTCCGTTTCGTTCGACCTTGTCCGACCGGACTTCGAACTGGCGCTGATTCAGGCCATCCTCTTCCTTTTTCCTGGCGCCCGTCACCGAGGCAGCCACTTCCACTTTTCCCAGGCAATCTGGCTGAAAGTTCAGGAGCTTGGACTCTCGAAGGCCTATCGCTTGGACACCTGCGTGGCCGGCTTCGTGAGAAAGATGATCAGTCTCGCTTTTGTCTTCAGGAACTTCGTGCGAGTAGCTTGGGGCAACCTGAAACTTACGGCACCTACGGACGCGCAAATTCCACTTTTGATTCTTTATTTTGAGGACATTTTGATGATGGGTAACTTCGACATTCAGCAATGGAACCAGCATCAGAACCGTGGTGCCCGTGCAAACAACCTGAAGGAGGTCTGGCACAAGTGAGCCCCCAGTATTTGTTCTAAAACCAATTTTATTGCTGCCTGTATAAATATAACCGAAGAAATCATTTAATAATTGCAGGAAAATAAACAACATGGTTGGAAAAGCTCATCCAAACCTGCTCGCCTTCGTGGATCTTCTAAAGAAGGAGTAGGCCACGAGTCGCGTATCCCTGCTGCAGCTGTCCAATGGCGGACAAGCTCTTAAGCGGCTAAAGAAGTGGAACGAGAAGGACGACGCCATCAAGGAGCTGTAGGACGACTTGCGGGACGGCGCCCTAAACTTGAACGAGTTTCTTCAGAAGATCCAACGCTACTGCGGCATTTAAGCGTACCAACTCTGTTGCTATGCAAATGTTGTAAATATGTTTTGTGAATAAATAAGTTTCATGAAAGGCTAACAGCCATTTTGAAGCGCTATTAGATATAGGATTAAGCAAAGTGCATCAAGGAGCCGGCCAGGGATCCGGTTACGTGTACGCTATATAGGCCAATATAGAACTACGTTACAAAGACTGGTAAAAAGAGTTGAAGAACTTCGAGGGCAAGAAAAAAAAAAACACGGGAACAACCTGGGATGTTGAAGACACGGGGCTGTTATCACGGGGGAATTGAGTCATGGGCTTCTGAAACAGGGGCTTTTGCAAACGGGGCAGAAAGAACGGGGCGCTTGCCGCGGGGCTAATGACACGGGGCTTTTGACATCGTGGGCTTTCGTGCACCACCCAAATAAACGTGTAGCTGAGTTTGAGACCTGTCTGTTTTTTCTGTTACTTCTGCTCTTCAAAAAAAACCCCAGTCTCAGGGTAAACGACGAAATGGTTGACTTCCACCAGCTAGCCTGTACTTTGACTCTTTTCTCTGTAATTTGTGCCGTTTTACCGTCGCTAGAGTAAGAACGTATAACTCTTGGTGACTGAAAACTTTGTGAATGTGAGGTTTTAGTCACGCCAATATTCAGGTGTAAAATAAACGAACGTGCGCTCCAAACCAGGGCCAACTTGCTAGAAACAGCGTCTCAGCTTAGACGGGGGAAGAAAGCACTGCCAAAGCCAGCGCACGAGCCGAGCGGGACTCCGCGTCTCAAGACGCTCGCGCGCCCCACCCTTTGCGCTGCTTTCTTTCTGGTAGTCTCGGGACGCTGTTCTAGCAAGCCAACATCAGCAGTGCAGACAAAGGCATGGGCACGAGCGCGTCTCTTTGGAAAGTGCATCCTATGCGCGAGTTCTCGTACAAACAAAAACGTTTTGCTGAGCTAAGCTCACGCGCCTGTGCCTTTGTCTTCACTGCAGACATTTGTGAGATGGAGCAGAGAGGCCGAGATTGAACGCCTCTATTACACGCTTTAAATGTCGTTTGCAATATTGTGACGTCGCGGTCTCCTGATTGGTCGACGCTGTGTCACAAATTTAGTTTACGCTCTAAGCGCGGGGGGAATATACGGCGCTGGCGGCGGCTTTTGCTCCGCCTATTGGCCAAACTCTCCCAATACACGGCTCTGCTCTCGTTTAGAGTTCCTGTATAGGCTCCCTCCGGCAGCCTATACAGGAACTCTACTCTCGTTGTAGTCCAAGGCACATGGTTCTAAGAGGTCGCAAGCAACGTTGGTCACAAGTGTGTGAACGGCCCTTTACTTTTCCAACGACAATGGTGATGAGACATGTAAGTAATAGCACATGAGTTTAGCGGAAAAAGAAATTGCTCCACGTGAAACAACCTCTACATAAAAACGATCACCTTTACATTTGTTCCTTGGTTTAAGTGTGCGACGAAGCTCGATTGGTCGTCGAAATATCTCTTTTAATGTTCGGCTCCGTTGAGGCGTGGTGACATTCTTTTTCTTTTCCAGCTCGATCGTCTTCTTCCTTTTCCTTTTTCTTCAGCGTTCACGCGACACCGTCACACGCCGCCGCCTCAAAAAGGCGTCGACCCGACGCACACAACACGCAAAGAAACTGGTGTTATGAAGACACTTAAAGCACACACAAAACACGCGATAGTTCCAAGTGCTGTGCACGTATAAAACAGTATTCAAATTCAAGTCCACGCAAAACACAATCGTCCGAAGCGGTAATTGCAAGTCCTGTACACATATAATACAACATTCAAGTACAGACACGACACAATCGTCCCACGTGGTAATTGCAACTCCTGTACAAGTATAAAACGGTCTTATGTTGAACAGTTTTAGGAGAGGGAAAATTCTGCAACAGGCTCTAGATACGGTTTCAGTTTTTCTACGTGCACGATGTCCCGCCCTGAACCATCACCGAACTCTATTTCATAATTCACCGGCGATAGCTTGGCCACAACTCGATGAGGCCCAGTGTACATTGTCCGTTTTTTAAGCCCCACTGGCGGGGCCCTCAACAGCACCAACTGGTCTCGTTCTAACGTTATGTCAGTTCGGTGTTCGTCAAATAGTCTCTTCTGCTTCTCCTGAGCCAACTTGATGTGTCGTGCGGCCAATCTACGCGCTTCGTTCAAGCGCTCACGCACGAGCACCGCGTATTCGGAGCTTGCTTGCAGTTCTTGCAGCTCTTTCCTGTTATAAGCCACATCCAAGGGGAAAACAGGGTCACGTCCGTACAGAAGGAAAAAAGGAAAAGTACGAACTGTGTCCTGATATCCTGTGTTATAGCAGAACACTATATAGGGCAAAACATCAGCCCACTTCTCTCCAGATGAGGTGGTGATTCGCATCATCTGTTTGAGCGTTTTGTTGGCTCGTTCGACGAGGCTGTTGGCAGCTGGGTGATAAGCTGTAGTCGTTGCGTGACGTATACCACGGTACTTGAGGTAATCGGAAGTTGATCTGGCAGTCATCTGTGTGCCCCTGTCCGTAACTAGTACTGTGGGGCATCCGTGCTTGAGGATAATTCTCCTCTCGATGAACGTCTGCACTGTGGAAGCCTCAATGTTACGAACAGCTTTCGCCTCAACAAACTTGGTTAGGTAGTCTATGGCAACTATGACAAACTTGTACTTTCGTGAAGCCTGGAAGGGCCCAATTATGTCGAGTCCAACTGTATGAAATGGCACATCGACTTCAACTGGCTGCAGCAGTCCGTAAGGGCACGTCGTAGTCATCTTCATCCGTTGACAGAGGTCACAGCTTTTCACGAACCGTTGGACATCCAGATACTGTCGAGGCCAGAAATATTTACTGTGGATTTTCTCGTATGTGCGACGGATTCCCATGTGTGCTCCGAATCGACTTCCATGAAATTCGTGAAGTACTTCCGCTCGCTTCGTCGCCGGCAAGCATAAAACAAATCGTTCATGCGTTGGTCCTGCATCCCTTTTGTACAATACATCATGAAAAAGCACGAATTGTTTACTTGCTCTCTTCTGCTGTTTCTTTGTACCAGCCTTTTTCTGCAGTATCTTTATGATTTTTGTACAGAACGGGTCCTCCTTCTGCTCGGAGGTTAAGTTGGGCTCTTTGACCTCAAACACATCGCAAGTGCGGGTCCTCCCAGTCTCTCCCGAGCCGTTGGTACTCGAAGCTTACCCTGAGCAGAAGCGGCTTGGAATACGGGACAGACAATCGGGGGCAGTGTGACATGCGCCAGACTTGTACACAACTTCAAAGTCGAATTCTTGGAGAAGGAGAGACCACCTGAGCAGGCGTTGGTTTCCCTCCTTGTAACGAAGAACCCAGCAGAGCGCATGGTGATCTGTAACAACATGAAACTTTCTGCCCATTAGGTAGGGACGTAGCTGTTCCAGGGACCACTTAACTGCAAGGGCCTCAAGTTCAGTGGATGTGTAGTTCTCTTCAGCTCCGTGAAGAGAACGGCTGAGGTATACAACAGGCCTGTAATCCCCAGTTTCATCTTCCTGGAGGAGGATGGCGCCGAGGCCGGTTCTGGAAGCATCAGTGTGGACCTGGAGGCCGTATTTAGAGTCTTCTGAAAAGTGCTTCAAGACGGGAGGTCCACATAAGGCAGATTTCAGTTCATGGAAGGCGTGTTCTTGTGGAGCACCCCATGTGAAGGCTTCTTCTTTTTTCAGGAGCTTTCTCAAGGGGGCTGCGATGGCACTATGGTTCCAAATGAACTTTCGGAACTACGACGTCAGTCCCAAGAACGATTGAACTTCAGCCGCAGTTCTAGGAACGGGGAATCGCGTTACGGCATCGACTTTCTCTGGATCAGGTGCAATACCTTTCTGGGATACAATATGTCCAAGGTAAGTCACTCTGGTGCAAAAAAAATGGCACTTCTGCGGTTTGAACTTGAGATTTGCGGCCTCAAAACGCGCGAAAATATTTCCCAGTTGTCGAAGGTGATCTTGGAACGTTGTGCTATAAACAATGCAGTCGTCTATGTAGACCAGTGCGTTGCGATACTTTAGATCACCGATAATGGCATCTACAGTTCGCTGACACGTTGTCGGTGCCCCTTTTAACCCGAACGGCATTCTCAGAAATTCATACAACCCCCACTGCGTAACAAAAGCTGTCTTAGCGGTGTCGCCAGGTTCCACCTCTATTTGGTAGAATCCTGAAAGGAGGTCCAATGTTGAGAAATACTTGCTCCCACTCAATGCCGCCAGAGCATCATCGATTCGTGGTAGTGGATAGACAACGTTTTCAGTTACAGCATTTAGCTTCCTGTAGTCTACACACATCCTTGTTGACTTGTCCTTTTTTTGGACTACACTCTAAGCCCTGTCCCACTTAGTAAGAGGGACATTTCTTCGATTTTTCCCACTTAACTTTAAGGGGACCGACAGACCTCTTAATATTACATGGAGATTCTCCCTCTTAATTAAGTGAGACACCAGCCCTCTTAAAGTAGGCGATACGGCGTCTCTTAAATTTGAGGTCAGAGTCCCTTGGTAAGAGGGACATTTTTTAGATATTTTCTTCCTTAAAATCGGAGGGACGGTGGCCCGCTTAAAATGCAGGGGTATAGTCCCTCTTAAGTCGGGGTCACGCTGCTTATACATCATACAAAATACATTCTACAGACATGTTCCGGAACGAGTCGCCGCGACATCCGTGCCTCGTACGCCACGAGGCAACCACTTCAAGAGGTTGCTTTGTCACGTGGCATACAAAGCACGGATGTCGCGGTGACTCGTTTCGGAACATGTCTGCAGAATGTATTTTGTATGATGTATAAGCAGCGTGACTCCGACTTTAGGTTATCTCTTTTATTGTATCGTAGAATTTCTGCTCCTTCGTGTTTGGACTGTCGGGTGAAATGCTGCACTGCAGTGATATAGTCCTCGCACTTTCGCTGATATTGTTTAACCAAAGTTATTCTGTGCTGCGTAACAGAATTGAAATTTGATCTGTATATTATGTTTGATAAACGGAATCAATGTGTTAAATAAAACAGTGACAATCATTAAGAGTAAACACGTGTTTTATTTGCCATGACACAAGAAAATATTTTGAAATGTCTTTATCAAAATAGTAATTTTATACCGATGTTCTGGTAGCTTTTACGGATAAAAAAAGACGTTAGAACGACGCCAGAAGTCGGCGTTTCTTGGAAACTATCACACAAAAAATTCCGTGCTGCAAAGTGACTCCTTTTGCCTATCATAAACAACAACATAACAATCGTGTTGAATTTTTTTTTTTTTTTTTTAGCGGGTAACATAAAAAAATAAGTATACATTTCCCCCCCCATAACACTTGGAACGAAAATCAGCATAACTCTCGGAGGCAGCTCAGCGAATGTAGATGCCGAAACATATGATATTATACCAAAAAAAAAAAAAATGAATTGTGACATTAAGCACAACAAGCGTGACGTTTTAAACTTGCTTCATGTCACAACTCAGACTGGGTTTTTGGTCTAATCTTATGTTTCGGCATCGTGATTCGCTGAGCTGCTTCCGTGAGTTAAGGTGATTGACTTTCCAAGTGCTGTTCCGGAAAGTAGATTCCTGTGCTTTTTTTAGAGCGTAGTTACCTACTTCATAGCATTAAAAACGAATTATTCGGCGTCTCTTGCCATCAGCAGAAGCTCAGAATTTATGTTGTTTTTGAACGGCCATGAGCAATTGTCTGAGCTTCTCTGACATAAACTGAATCGAAACACTTTATTTTCAACGAGGAGACCCTTAAGGAGTCCAAGGGTTTGTCCATATGTCATAGGGTAGGAGAGTCCCGTTATGTAATACACCCATAAGCACATGAATAGTGCCCCCTCCATAGTCGTGCCAGCGGAGAGTTTCACTGACCGGTTCCCAGAAACGATCCGTTTCTCCGAACCGAAGAAAGTCTTGGGTCCTGGAACTTTTTCGTCAGGGGTAAAATCGTCCTGCAAACAGCAATTGTTAAAAAAAAAAGAAAAAAAGCGTCAGCGTCAAACTTACATTTCTATTTTTGCATTCGCTTTTTCACATACCATAAGTGATGAGAGAACTTCTGGCCAATCGAGACCGGAGGATGGTCTTAATGTTCAAGAATGTTGTTGGGTTGCCTCCGCAAAAGGCGCCTTTTACCTCCTCCAGTTTTCCCAGCATGGTGACGATCGTGTTATGGAACCGAAGCTGTGCATCCACCTTTAGTTGAATGAAAGACCATATTGTTTTCCTTTAGATACAGAGAGTGGGAATTAGAATGAAGGTAATGAAGCGCTTTCACCTGTTTTCAAGCAGTCGGTAGGAAACAAATGCGAAAATAAAGTGCAAACAGCTCAAAGATTCGGAACCCAATCTGTATACGATGAAATAGCGAGTGACATTAGCTTATGACGTAACTTCTGCTACTATTAATATTTGGTACGAGAATAGACTGCTGTTTTCAGGTAATTTACGAGAATCGTTTTTGTATTAGCAAGACAAAACGAAAACGCATTTAGTAGTAGATGAACATTAGAAGCCCCGCCCCGTGTGCTTTGGAAAGCATGGATTGCATTTGCGGCCCGAAGCTGCAGAAGAGATCTAATGCATGTTTTAGAAAGCAACGTAATCAAATAAAAAATTTTATTTCTGTAGACATTTCGGCGCTAGTTATTCATTTATTCTTTTTTTCAGAAGCAACGCATACGCCAACAGAACGTGAATAGAGCCTACCTACATACCAGAATACAAAAAGTTCATTATTACCGAGTTCGTTGCGGGCCGTGTGCGGGTGGCCGCAGTAAGCTCACCACTCAGAGTGGTGCGTTCCACCGTGCAGAGGGTCCCGGTAGAGCTCTTTACACGAGCAATCCAAGCAGAACCCCCGTCTGATTCCCTTCATGTCAACGTTCGTTGCCATTGCCTCACTCTGAAAACAAGATTTTTAACGGTCAGTCATTTAACGCCCATAGTCAACCTAGCCCTAAAGCGCCTAAGAAAAAAAAAAAATAGAAAAATAAGTTCTGTTTATATATTTTTTGCAGATGTACCACACAGAAAAAAAAAATATTTAACCAGCTACAGAAAACAAAGAGCATAATAGACATCATGAATAAAACCTCCAAAAACAAAAGCCTAATCAACGCCGAAAGAAGAAAAAAAAAAAGAACGGTAGTTTTGCCGGCGCGACCGTCTAATTATGACGAAGAAAAGAGTACGCCAAGGAAATATATATATAAAAAAAAAAGAAAGTACTCCCGGGCCACCGCTCCACCCTTCCCCTCTTTCCGCAGACGCCGCGACGCCGACGCAACGCGAACGCGCGAAAGAAAAAAAAAACTTTTTTTCTTTTTGTGGGGTTTGAATTAGAAGCTTGTCCACCTCCCCCCCCCCCCCCCCTTTTCACATACATGCACACACATTATGGATTTTTGCTTGCCTCCCACTTGAGAAAAAAGTTCATAATCACTGCAACGCTAACGATATCTACAACATAACGTTGCAGTGTAAGTTGCTGTAATGAATTCTGAAGGCGAACAAACGCAAAATCACCTACATTGTTTCCGTCAATCAACGCTCTCGGGCGGTCAACCTCAAGCATTTAGAGTGCACACCGAGAAACAAATTGGCGAGCCAAGCTTACAAACATTGACAGCCCCAGCTAGGGTACCTTTATGTTGGCTATGCCTTAGGGAGGGCGATGCCATCCTTTGTAGTACCCGATGCCGACAGTGTACGCTCACGGATAAAATAAAAGGAAATTGCCGGTAATAAAATGGCGGCGTAGCAGTGAAAAAGCTAGCAGCTCGAGCTGGGAGAAGAACGAACGCGCGTTCAAAATTAAAAAGTAGACAAAAGCGTCAGACAGAAAATGGTCTGATATCACCAGCCTAGGACATACGCGTACACATTGGGACACCCTAGCCCGCTAAAAGTGTTTTGTACGAAAGACAGCCCTGCGGCTCACGGCAGGGCAAACGATTAGCGACGCTTTGTCTTTAGCTGAACGAGCAGATCCAGGAAGCGACCGCGTCCGCGGACTACAGCTGAACACTCTCTCTCTACATGCAAAGGTCGTGCATCTCGCAGCCAGCGTGAAAATATTGATGGCTCGTTATTCCCACCCGCAATGCACCCAAAACAAAAGCGTCAATATGACAGGATTACTCACCCGAAGGAAGTCAACCGAGCAGCATGACGCTTGCGGCTCTCCGGCAACGACCGTTTCCAGCTCTCCGTGAATTGGCGCGAAGCCTCAGCACCATCCGAACTCTTTGCCGTGGATTAGTGCGCCTACCCCCCTCCTCCTGACCGAACTACATTGGTCCAGTTAAGAGGGACCAGTCCCCTCTTAATATGAAGGGAGACGCGTGAATCTTTCTGTCGGTCTTTCCTGTTCAGAGGGACCAACGAAACGGTTTCCTTGGTCTCTCTTAATATGTTGGTGTCCCTCTAGATGTTGCTATTTTATTTTTCAATTTCCCTCTTAAAAAGAGCTGTCCCCCTGAAAGCATGGTTGTCCCCTCTAAAATCAGAGGGACAGCGTTTTTTATGAGAGACCGGTTTTAGAGTGTAGAACCAGTGGTGATGCCCAGGAGCTTTTGGAGGGCTGGATAATTTTTGCATCCATTAGGTCTTTTATCATTGCCTTCACCAAATCTCTTTGAGCCGGTGAAATTCGCCTTGGGTATTGTGCAATCGGTTTTGCACCACCAGTAGAAATGGAATGTTTCTCTATCGTACAAGATCCCAGGGGACCTATGTTGGACTTTCGAGAAACTAGAAACAGAAGTGACGTACCGGCAGGAGGAGCGTAACCAAGCAACGGCGCGCACCGCGAAGCCGCCCTCTTTGACGCCGTGACGACATTGCAAGATTGGCGTCTGTCACTCACTTGGGAGGCGTCAAGAGCCAACCACCGAAGAGCGGAAGTAGCTACGCTGTCCCCCTGCCGTACCTACGCTTTCTCGGCGGTACCTATCTGGAACCTAGTCCCTACGCAAGCGTCCGTTTCTCTGGCAACCGGAGGAGCATTTTCTGCTTTTAGTCAAGCGATGGCAGCCAATCCCTTGTGGCGGCGACCTTCACATCGGCTCTATATTAGGAAACTTGTCAAACTAAAAAAATACACGTGTTCTATTGAAATAAACAACTGATTTTGTAGCCGTTCCAGAAAATATTAGATAGAGTAAACTCGCATAAAAGGCTAGAACAACATGCGGGACGCGGATGAGCGCCTAGTTCAAATTACTGGCGCTAATGACTGCTCAAGAAACAGGAGGATGTGGCCTCCCTGGTACGCGGCGCAACTAAGCTGAGCCCGGCGCTGTCCAGAGACGACAAAGTTCGTCTCTGGAACGAGCTAACCTCCCGGCTCAACTTCCTCGGGCCTCCAAGGAAGCCTCCAAGGAAGGAGCCGGAAGGTTGGAAACGCTACTGGGCCATGCGGGTGTCGAAGGCGCGGGCGCTGGCTACGGAGCTGGCGAAACAGGCGAGATAATTTGCGTAGTTTACTCATAGTGTGGACCAAGCTATTGAATTACTTCCTTTACCCGCAGGCAAACAGGGGGCGGAGGCGCCCGGGTGCGCTCGCTGGCGTCATCATACTCACGTATTTTGGCGCTGGTGGGCGAGGACTCGGCCCTGGGCGCTCCTGGGTTTTTTTTATTTGAAACCAAGAGGTCTGCACTCTAGCCACAACTTGCCACCCGCCTGAAACTGGCCTCCGGATTTGCCATTTTTCTTTTATCGAAATAAAGTGGAGATTTGGGCCAGTTCGTTCATTGCAAACAGAAAAAGCGCCGAAAAAAACACAGGGACGCAGCCGAAGGGAAACAGGATAAGGTGCACTCTCAACTGAAGTTAAATTTTCAATAAACTTCAGTTAAGAGTGCATTTTGTCCTGTTTCCTTCGTCTGTCCCCCTGTGTTTTTCGTTTGTTTGTTTTCTTATATCATTGTTGATCTCAACATTCCTCTACTATGGAATCTGTCATGCTTCCATGTGTGACAAAACACACACGAAATGGCAGTGTGCTGAATTAAGTGAAGTGTAGTGTGAAATAATGTCTGCGATATATCCTGAATAATGACAAAGAATTTATACGGTGTTTAATAGTCCATGCTCAATTTTAAAGAAAGTATTGCAGCCTGTGCTTTCAAACATGTTTATTTTTCATGTTACGGCATTGTTGTAAAAAAAAAAGCACTTTCAAAGACACTGCTTGTTGTCTTCTGTGGTGTGAGGACGATGAGGGGCTCCCTGTCACCGATGGTGTCCCTGATGGGCGGGACCTCCATTGTGGCGACGGACTCCTTGGCACTGGTGGTGTCCCTGGTGGGCGCGACTGCCATCGTGGCTTGCGTGGGGCTCCGGGGAGGCACGGCTGTGGCGGGTTCGGAACTGGGCAACAAGGCGCTGCCTCAGAGCCCTCCCCCTGTCCGAGAGGCTGACCCGAGGGTGGGCAGGAGCTAGCCTCTCGTCATCCGCCACTGACTCCTCCGAGCTCGGCCCAGACTCCAACCCCAGCTCGTGAGGGTCCGGTTCTGCCTCCCTCGATGAAAGGCACATATTGTGGAGCACTGCGCAAGACGATATAATGACGGTGGCTGTTGTTGGATGATAATACAGAGTATGGTGTCTTTGCAGACACTGGAATCTGCTTTTCAACAGCCCAATGCAGCGCTCCACAATGGACCTTATAGAAGAATGTGCCTTATTAAACCGGCCGCAAGCGGTGGAGGTCGCGTGGAATCCAGGGACAGGGGTGATGAGCCAAGGTTCCAAGGCATAGCCGCTGTCGCCTGCAGAGTCGGAGAAGTAAATGTATGATATTAATGCTTTTTTTTTTAAATACTTCAACGACAGTTGAAATATACCCGTCGTGTTCAGAAATAGGCTGAATATGATCCACAATACCCGTAAATGACAATTGCACATTTGTATTTTGAGCTTGATGGCTGTATTTTTAGTTATAAGCAGCCCACACTGGCAAGCGCTCGGAGAGCAGCCAGCTCAGAGCACGTCGCATCCAGTGCAATTGTGATGTAGTTATTCTCGGGATGAGCAAAGCTGCGGCGAGGCAGACGTCGTCAGGATGCCCTAGCTGTTCCAGCAACCAAAGCGGTCGAAGCACGCCAGCGATCGGGCCACCGCAACTAACCCCAAAGCTGCTTTTGTGTGAATTTTGAGTGACGGGTTAATCTTCTATCATCTTGGGACACACAAAAGAGAGTTCCGTCGAGTGTGGAATTCCTCCCTCCCCTTTTCTCTTCTGCTGGCCGTAGAGCTGTCGGGATGGCGTCAGGTTCAAAGCATGTATAGTTCTAGGTACGACAGTTATCATCCCTACCTGTCAAGGTTCCTAGAAGGGCATTACAGCTTTAGCGACATCTAGAAAATGCTATTTGCTAATTGCCTAATTTATTTAAATGCCTTTTAGTGCCTTTTTTAACAAGATATTGATGAGTTCGATGTGATACTGCTCTTTTGAACACGTATAGACCAAAAAATAAGCACCGAAATTTCGTTGTAGTATCCCTTTAAAATTGCTCACAACTACGCAGGTAAAACTGCTGTTTGCAACCTTTCCCCCCTGTAGTTGACAGCTGCGTCGGAGTGTTTCCAAGGAGACGTGTCACAGGTATGGCCAGAGCGCATGCCAGTTATCTATGTTTGGAACAATATGTGTGATATTGTAGCTTATAAGTGCTGCAGAGCCATCATGTACAGAACCAACAAATGGAGTATGCTTACCGAGCAGGAGCCTGCCATCGTCTATGAGCCGGCCTTGCTCGAAGTTCCTCCGGAGCCACGAGTAGCGCCACGCGAAGGAGTTGTGCACCGACCCAGGATACCGTGGGTCGATGCTCATCACCCGGCAGTCGGCGTTACACACCTGCAATAGTGGGACATATGTAGACATTAGTTCAACTGAATCCACAAACAGTTGATTGCACTCATTGTCATGGGGCCCTGTCAAACACTATTTACATGTTAAACAACACACCACCATAAATTATGTGGTTTACAAACTTAAATATAAAGACAGCGCAAAAAAACGACGGAATATTGGATGAAGGAGGACACAGACAGAGCGCTGCCTGTGTTACAAAGATTAAAATTATATGATAAATAGCCACTACCTTTGATCCACATAATAGTTTAGGCAAATTTGTTTTTTTCTTCAAAGGAGAGTTTACACTTTATCATGCAGAACAGGGACTAATGCTTAAAAGCCTAACACGACATGAAAACAAAGAGAGATCGAAAGCTTTTCAGCTAACAAACCCTCCCTTCCTTCGTCGAACAAACGCTTGTGCGGAGGATGAACGAATACTAACATCGGAATTAAAAACAGCGCGGAAAGACGAGGACCATACAAAGAAGTGACACGGACGTAGCGCTAACAATTCATAACTCTCATTTATAAAATGGCATATCCACACCGTATTAGTAGTATTAGCGTTACGCTCTTTTTCAAACCCATTCAGAACGGGCATTGACCTAGAGCTAAAAGCGCGAGCCAGCTGCTTTGGATAAAGCCCCGGCGGCTGCACGAGCGCTCGTGCAGCAAGTGCTCCAGCCAAGCCGCTCGCGCTTGCACAGTCTTCTTAGTTAGTTCATGCTAAGGTGAGACGTAGTATATATGTGATCGCACATACCCCCATCACGTTCAGAGCGTAGAATTGTTTGCGGCACCAATACGCCGCCTTCGTGACGGTGGGGTCGTTCTATGACGTGCCGACGATGGCGATCATCATCCCGTCGACGCAACCGATGACGCCGGGTATCCTGCCGAGCCGTTGGAAGCCCCTCTCGATGTCGTCCCTCTTGCCGGTTGTCTGGGGAAAGTCGATCCAGCCGCGCCGGATCCCCAGACGCTGCACAATAGCGAGAGACACAGCCCGCACAACGATGCCGTCTGTAGCCTGATTCCTCGCTATGTGCTCGTCGCTCGCCACCATCCCCTGAAAGCTCCCCGTGGCGTAAAAGCGAAGTGCGCACAACGCTTGCTGTTCCACAGACATCACCGTCCACAAACCTCGCAGCCTCAACTCTGGCTCCTCGCGCAGTTCGTCGCACAATCAACGGACCACATTCTTGGTGAGACGGTGCTTCCACCGAAAAGCTTCCTCCGGTAGTTCAAAGGCCTCGCGGTCTCGCGGTGCTGCCGGTGGAGCTTTTCCGGAGGGAAAAATAAAGTTGAACGATAGAAAGACTGTCGCTCTGCCTCCGAGACGCCGTGTTTCCAATTTCGCTACCTCGAAGAGACCATCGACAGACTCGTTCCCTTTTCAGACGAAACACCGAGGAAACGATACGTCAAAGTGTTGTCATTTCCGGTGGGGGCGGTTCGCCGTCTCCGCCCCCATTTTCGTAGGGAACTTTCGTCATTCGAGCCTCAACCAATCAGCCGCGATGTCGTCACTTCCGTTTCTTTTAGGAGAAACGAAACATTTGTCCAACATAGGTCCCCAGGTGTGCAGTGTCGGTTGCAAAACTAGAACGATATTTCATCAAGAGTTGTTTTACTGCCTCCAGCTCTTCGGAGTTCAGCGAAGCTCCCACGTTGAAGCTCAACTCATCAATTATTATCTGCTGCGTTTCGTTGCGGACTTTCGGCACATCTTCCTGGTTCTGAAGATCAGAAAAACTGGAACATTGCAGGACTGATTCCCATTCGATGGGAGACAAGTCAACCGCTTCAACAGCTTCTACCTTTTCTGCTGATTCTAAAGATGCCCTCGCAGGTATTTTGGATGGCCTCAAGGAAAAGTTTGTAGCCAAAAGTTTGAAAGTCTTTGTCCCTGCATCGATGACTGTCGGTTGCAGTTCCAACAGGTACCGTTCAATAGCTGATTGAGAACCTGTTACGTATAAGATATCGCGACTTGTCTCGCCGTCTGGGACTTCCAAAACGACTTCGATGACTTTCCGGGAAAGAGGCGGTACTACTTGGGTGGTCGTTGCATAAACCTTGAGTGGTTTTTCGGCTTGGATCGAAAACGTGTTTGTACCCCAGTTTATAAATGCTTTTGAAGAGCGTAGAAAGTCATCTCCAAGTAAGACTAAGTCTTCCTTTAAATGTGGGACAACCACAAAAGTCTGTCGGAATGACCTTCCGTCCACCGTAATGTCGACACTCACTTCTCCATTATTTTCAAGTGGCAGCCCATTTGCTCCCACAAGTTTCAGGGAAGATTTTGAAGGTGTCATCTGAAGTCTCTGGCAAACAGCTTTTTTTACAAGGCTTCTGGTGGAACCAGAATCCAAAACTGCACTGTGTTCAAGGGATCCCATAAAGACTGGGACCCGTTTGACGCCCACAGAAGATTCACAGCTAACGCGCTGCACTACTGGTGTCTCCCCGCAGGCCCCGAAGACACCAGGTCGGAGTTTTCCAGGTCAGTCGGAACGTTAGGCTCCGCTTGAAATGCGCGCTGCCATTCAAGAAATTCTTGCGTGAGAGGCTGGGGGCACCATGTAACAAAGTGGCCTTCCTGTTTGCAATTTAGGCAAAGCTTGAGTACTTTCCGACGGGATCCTTGAGCCTTGGTCTGGGCTGCATTGTTCTGGCGACGGAATTCCCTTTGGTAGGTCAGGCTTGGTCGTGGTTTGTCATTCGCACTGCTCGCTGCATCGTATTCCTGACGTTTTTCCCCAGGCTGCTGTTGCCGATCAAGTTTGACGAAACTGCACAGCTCATCGGCCCCTCCTTCGTGGAAGTTTGAAACTTTTAATGACTTCTCTTCGGGCTTCTTGGCTTTTCCGCTTGCCCGATCAAACTTCATAAAAGAGTCGAGCAAGTCATCAAGCGATGTGAAGCTTCTATCGAAATACAGCCGCTTTGTCTTGTCGTTCAGCGATTCAAGAAGCAATTCGCACTTCTCGGCTTCGCTTCCTGTGAAGACACATTCTTCTATCAGTTGCAGCTTCTGAATAGCGTACTCCATGCACGTTTCTGTGGAGGTCTGTCTTCGAGCGAACATTGCTCTTTGATTTTCCACAGGGCTTTCTAAATTGTAGTGCCGCCGAAACGCGGACTTCACGTCATTCCAAGTGCTCATCTTCTTGGAGTTAAGCTCGAACCGCATCCAAGCAAAATCTTTGGAAGGTAGCTTTGATATGAGCAGCGGCAGTGCGATATCTTCTGGCAGCCCGTAAATTTTCAGCCAAAATTCGACCTGATGGAACCAACCAATTACGTCAGTGGCAAGGAGGGGAGCTGCACTTACGGCCGCGGTGGATGGCTGAACTCGATGGTTGATGGTATCTCCCAGTCCTCTCCCCTGGCTCTGCTGGTTCGAGCCCTTGTCTCTGCTTTCAGATGTGCTGCATGAGTTTGGAACGCTCTCTTGTAGTTCGGTATCCAGCGACCGCTGCTGCCGTTTCTTTTTCTTGGATATTTTATTCGGTTGCCCTTGGTGCTTGGAGCCCTCGTCGCTGCTTTCAGAGTTGCTTCTCGAGCTCGCGGCCTCCAAGCAGTTGAGTCTCTCGATTACTGGGGACAGTAATCCGCACACCAGGGTCTCCATGGCTCTCAGAGAAGCGCTATCCCCAGCAGCACTTGCAGAATAGGCAGGCGTCGGTGCGGGTACAGTCTGTTGTCGGCTAAGAAGCTCTGCGATGCGTTGCCTCAATTCAGCGATTTCTTCGTCCCTCCTCGAAAGGATCCGCTGAAGTTCTTCGCTCCGTGCAACTGCCGCCTCAACTTTAGCTTGCAACGACGCGTCACTGCCGCTTTTTGCGCCGTCTTCATCCATCGTTGCTGACGTTGTAGTTAAGCCTTCTCGTTGATGCGAAGAGGTCAATGGGCGATTTGATAAGGACCGCCGTCCCCACATAAATTTACCTCATTACGGAGTCCCCGTTCGGGCGCCAAGTGCGAGGAAGCTCGATTGGTCGTCGAAATATCTCTTTTAATGTTCGGCTCCGTTGAGGCGTGGTGACATTCTTTTTCTTTTCCAGCTCGATCGTCTTCTTCCTTTTCCTTTTTCTTCCAGCGTTCACGCGACACCGTCACAAAGTGTTTACTATTCGAACCATTCCGAAAAGTCTTCCATTTCGCTTATTGCGATTAATTAACTAATAGAGAGTTTTAGTAGATCGTGTTTTCGGGCCCCGCTCCTTGTAGCGGGAGCTCGCGCTGCCACTTCTATGCGTGCTCTGAAGCGCGCGCCTGTAGCGGTAGCGGGCCTTCAAAAACGATCTACTAAAACTCCCTATTAATGAGTTCTAACGGTTTGAAGAAAATTCGTATTAATTTTAATATTATAAGATAATGTAATATATAGAAACCATAAATGTGAGTGGCGTCAAAGCTCATATGGATATTTTGAAAAAAGGTGTATTTGAGCAAAAAAAAAGTGTTAGCACGTCGCTCACGATATTCTTTCAAAGATTGACGTGATTGCCGCTCCATGTAATCCGCGGGGCGGCTTGTGTTCACGTACCTTGGAACAGTAAATATGTGCGGCTGGTATAGTTGCAGTCATCAAGCTTAAGTGTAAAGCGCGGTAATTCTCTAGATATATAGGTATCTATCAATGGTATCGCCCATCCTAAGACATCGTGTGTCCACGCAAGGAGAAAATGAAAGCGCAATAAAAAAATACCTAAAACGATAAAAAAAGTATTTTTTGCCCACAAGCCATTTTTGAACTACGGATACGAAGAAAAGAAAGCAATAGATGTAGCACGGTCGCGCACTTCGGGTGGAATAGTGCCGTCACGTACCTGAGGACGGAGGTGCGACGTGGTTAATTCTCATAGCCGTCGTGGTTGGCGCCGTGCGTGCCACTGACGACCGCCACCAGTGATCCGTGAGGTAAGTGGGTAAGCGCGGTGGAAGTTTCTAAAAGCATCCGACCTTATGCGCTTAGCAACTGGATGCCAAAGTGGGATTCCGCATAACGCCACAAATGTTTGAAAATAAGTGTTTTAACGAAGAATCTCCGGCACACTAATACTTTAAAGGGACAATGAAGGGAATTTAAGTTTTTTTTTTGGCGATTGAACTGGGTTCAGGCCAGACTTGTACCGTACGCATTACGAGTAATAAAATTACTTGTAATCGATTACTTTTTGAAGTAATTTTGTAATCAGTTGATTACTTTTATTAGGCAGTAATCACAAGAGTAATCTGATTACTTTTTGAAATAATAAAATTACTTGTAACCATTACAATTTGTCCGCACACGCCTTTTTCTTATAAAATGACAAAAATAAAATTTGCTTTTTTTTTTTTTCCGTACGGAAAAAAGAAAGATTTTTGCAGAGCTGTAGGAAACGAGGTCAATATCTTTCTATGTACAGTTTCTGTGGAATGTCCGTTTTATTTTTTCAAGCTGGGACTGGGAGTGCGAAGCCCCAGGGAATCCACAGTGCGTGACAAAGGCCATTCAGGTCGAAGTTTGAGGAAGCAGAATGTAGCCTTGTGAGTTCTTCGTTCAAACTAGCCCCCTCACTCACACACACGCAGAAATAAAAAAATAAAAAAATCCTGCTTAGGGTACCTACTCGCAGCCCGTAGGAGAACCAGAACCGAAGAATGCCTAAAGCGGTTACAAAATATAACAAAGGCAGTTGAAATATTTCCCCGAGACTAAGCGCGTGCATGGTGATAGCAAAGTTGAAAGCTTTCAATAAAGTTTAGTTGCCAGTTAGCGTTTGTCCTGTGTGCTTCTTCGTCTTTTTGTCCCGTCTCGTTTGCGCTATTTTTAATATGAATTTCCCCATTTCCCCTACGTGGTCTTCATGACAAGCAATGTTTCGAGTTGAGAAGTGGTCGGGGCGATCTCTTCCGCTAATGGATACTACACATGATCCGTTTCAAATCCTGGAGCTGCTGCTCTTTTGTATAACATGCGAGCTCATCCACATGTGAATAATAAAATGAGCGACGCAAACTTTGAGCGACAACCGTTGCTCAAGCTTAACAAGATCTACAACCCTCTCCGCTCCCCCCCTCCCCCCCCCCCTTCCCCCCCCCCCCCCCACACACACACACACTTGCGAACGGCCAAATCATTAAACGCCTTCACACGAATTCTATGCTTGTGTCCGCATTGTGAAGGTGCGACGACCACGAAGAGGAAGCCAGTTTTTCTTCTTCAATAGTTGTGCAAATTTGAAATATAGGTTGAAAGTAGTTCATTGCTATGAGCGCTAAAGATGTGTCTTCACACAATAAAGTAATCGGAAAAGTAACGATTACTTCTTTAAGTAATGTCCAATTACTTTTGCTGTCGAGTAATCAAGTAATCTAATCGAATACCTTTAGCCAAGAGTAATAGTAATTGTAATCGACTACTTTTATTTAGTAACGTGTACAAGACTGGTTCAGGCACGTCTCAGCCACGTTGCCCAAATTTCAGCCGAAACTGGCGCTTGCGTGCCCCGCAAATCAATTAAACAGTTGCGGTAATAATCGCACCGGGCTCGATTGGGGCGACGCCCCGAGAGTTGCGGGAGAAGCCAGGAGAAGAGGAGCTCACGTGACCGTTGCGGGGCCAAGAAGCACGACGTCACAAGAGACGCGTCAGCGATCGGTCGAAACGAGAGACGTGCCTTCGGCCACGTTTTGGTTCGCGGTTTTTAGGAATAGTGTTCTACTTTCCGCTTGAATAACCATGAAAAGTATAAATCGAATTTCTAAACCGTAAATAAAACAATAATTGTTTTTTCTCTTTGCTGCGCTGGACGCGAAGCGGGCAACGAGCAACCATGGGCAAACAAAATAAAGTAATAATAATAAGAAAGAACACGCGGGAGGCCTTTGGTCTGGGTCACGATGAAAGAAATACCACCGTGGTCTGGGTTTTAGATGTCGGTGTCGTGTTTACTTCGGGAACACGGTACGTGCAAAATGGTAGTTATGCCAAATTTGTGCGCTGTAGGTGGCTGTTCTAACGGTCGACTGAAGACCAGTATTCGTTCGGGCGACGCTAGTTTTCACCTGTGTGTTGCTGTTCGTGTTCTTTGACGACGAAAAGAGAGGACGTCCGACGTTGGCGAAAACCAAAAATTGTGTTATTTTCTCCTTCTTGGGGAGCGTCCTCCGCGGAGGAACCGGTTCCCGGAACGGCTTGGTCGCTGCCGCTTTCCCCTCGGCATCTTCCCCGCGTGCCTGTTTTTAGGCAACGCACCGCTCTCGTCTCGCCTTGCCGGCTGGGCGGTCTCCGTCGGGTTATGGCGGAGGCCGCCACACACGTACTCCCGTTCCGTTGATGTTAGGTCACTGAACGGAAGCTCGAACTCGCTCGCGAGAGCGGCATTGTCGTCAATGTTGACAGACCCGACGAAGAGACCGCGCCACCGCGGTGCTATTACCCACCGCGGTAACCAGAGTCTCGATCTCCTAAATACTACCGATACCGACTACTCACACTTGACGTCACTCCCTACGTCACCCCCGTTTTCGGAGGCCCAGAAATGAGAATGGAGATAGTTCAGTTTCGGATTCTTTAGTTCTTTCGTAGGCACAGAAAAAAATGAGAGCCGTTTACAACTCCCTGTAACACCGAATTGGAGCGCAGCTCTTGAGGAGGAGGAGGGAAGGGTACTGAGGGTTACCTGTTCTCGGGGCGGGGGGGGGGGGGGGGGGGGGGGGGGGAGGGTCATGCGACCTTGGGGGGTCACGTGACCCCCCAGAAAAAATTTTCCGCTAGATTAAGCGGGGAATTTTTTCCGCTAGAGTTAGCGGGGAAATTTTTCCGCTAGGTTTAACGGGAAAATTTTTCCGCTAGACTTGGCGGGGAATTTTTCCGTTAGATTTAGCGGGTTAATGTTTCCGCTAGATTTAGCGGGGCATTTTTCCCGCTAGATTTAGCGGAAAAATTTTTCCGCTAGATTTAGCGGAGAAATATTTCCGCTAGATCTAGCGGGGAAAGTTTTTCCGCTAGATTTAGCGGGAAAATTTTTCCGCTAGATTTAGCGGGGAATTTTTCCCGCTAGATTTAGCGGGGAATGTTTTCCGCTAAATCTAGCGGGGAAAGTTTTTCCGCTAGATTCAGCGGGGAAAGTTTTTCCGCTAGATTTAGCGGGGAAATTTTCCCGCTAGATTTAGCGGGGAATTTTTCCCGCTAAATTTTTCCGCTAAATTTAGCGAAATTTTTCAGCTCGATTTAGCGGGGAAATTTTTCCGCTAGATTTAGCGGGGAATTTTTTCCGCTAAATCTAGCGGGGAAAATTTTTACGCTAGATTTAGCGGAGAAATTTTTCCGCTAAATCTAGCGGGGAAATTTTTCCGCTAGATTTAGCGGGGAAATTTACCCATAATGCACCGCGCGCTTACGCCGACGGCGACGGCGACGGCGACGCCGACGCCGCTTAAGCCGGAAACGGGCCCCTAAGAGCTGCGCTCTAAAATGAGAGCCGTTTACAACTCCCTGTAACACCGAATTGGAGCGCAGCTCTTGAGGAGGAGGAGGGAAGGGTACTGAGGGTTACCTGTTCTCGGGGCGGGGGGGGGGGGGGGGTCATGCGACCTTGGGGGGTCACGTGACCCCCCAGAAAAAATTTTCCGCTAGATTAAGCGGGGAATTTTTTCCGCTAGAGTTAGCGGGGAAATTTTTCCGCTAGGTTTAACGGGAAAATTTTTCCGCTAGACTTGGCGGGGAATTTTTCCGTTAGATTTAGCGGGTTAATTTTTCCGCTAGATTTAGCGGGGCATTTTTCCCGCTAGATTTAGCGGAAAAATTTTTCCGCTAGATTTAGCGGAGAAATTTTTCCGCTAGATAGATTTAGCTGGGAATTTTTTCCGCTAAATCTAGCGGGGAAAGTTTTTCCGCTAGATTTAGCGGGAAAATTTTTCCGCTAGATTTAGCGGGGAATTTTTTCCGCTATATTTAGCGGGGAATGTTTTCCGCTAAATCTAGCGGGGAAAGTTTTTCCGCTAGATTCAGCGGGGAAAGTTTTTCCGCTAGATTTAGCGGGGAAATTTTCCCGCTAGATTGAGCGGGGAATTTTTCCCGCAAAAATTTTTCCGTTAAATTTAGCGAAATTTTTCAGCTAGATTTAGCGGGGAAATTTTTCCGCTAGATTTAGCGGGGAAATTTACCCATAATGCACCGCGCGGTTACGCCGACGGCGACGGCGACGCCGACGCCGCTCAAGCCGGCAACGGGCCCCTAAGAGCTGCGCTCTAAAACGCGTCAGAAATGTCTACAGAAAATTGGGCAGCATGCTAGGTTTTCAAGAAGCCTAAAAACACCATTAAAAAAGTGAAAGCCGTTTACAAATCCCTGTAACGCCGAATTGGAGCGCAGCTCTTGAGGAGGAGGAGTGAAGGGTACTGAGGGGAGGGTAGACCCCTCCTCCTTCTCCTCCTCCTCCCCTCATTCTTTAATATGCTCCGGGAGGGGGGTCACGTGACCTCGGGGAGGCGTGACCTGGGGGTCACGTGACCTTGGGTGTCACATGGGGGTCACCTCAAGGTTACGTGACCCCCAAGGTGACCCCCACGTGATCTCAGGGGGTCACGTGACCTTGGGGGTCACGTGACCTTGGGGGTCACGTGACCTGGGGGGACACGTGGGGGTCACCTTGGGGTCACGTGACCTTGAGATGACCTTGGGGAGGAGACCACGTGACCTCAGAGGGGTCACGTGATTTGGGGGTCACGTGACCTTCAAAGGATCACGTGGGGTCATTTTGGGGTCACGTGACCTTGAGATGACCTTGGGAGGGGTCACGTGACCTTGGGGGTCACGTGACCTTGGGATGACCTTGGTTACGCCGACGGCGACGCCGACGCCGCTCAAGCCGGGAACGGGCCCCTAAGAGCTGCGCTCTAAAAGTGAAAGCCGTTTACAACTCCCTGTAACACCGAATTAGAGCGCAGCTCTTGAGGAGGAGGAGGGAAGGGTACTGAGGGTGAAGTGACCTGGGGGAGTCACGTGACCCTGGGGGTCACGTGACCTTGGGGGGTCACGTGACGATGCCGATGATGTCATCAGTGACGTCACTGATGACGTCATCCGTGATGATGACAATGACGATGCGGATGCCGGTGACGTCATCAGTGACGTCACTGATGACGTCATCAGTGATGATGACGATGACAATGCGGATGCCGGTGACGTCATCAGTGACGTCACTGATGACGTCATCAGTGACGATGACGATGCGGACTCCGATGACGTCGTCAGCGATGATGACGAGGACGATGCGGATGTCGATGACGTCATCAGTGGCGTCACTGATGACGTAATCCGCGATGATGACGATGACGATGCGGATGCCGGTGAGGTCATCAGTGACGTCACTGATGACGTCATCAGTGATGATGACGATGACGATGTGGATGCCGGTGACGTCATCAGTGACGATGACGTCATCGGGGAGGTCACGTGACCTCGGCGAGTGGGTCACGTGACCCTGGGGGGTGGTCACGTGACCGCGGGGGTCACGTGAGCTCGGGGGGTCACGTGACTTTGGGTGTCACGTGACCTTGGGGGTCACGTGGCCCTGGGGGAGGGGTCACGTGACCTCTGGGGGGCACGTGACCTTGGGGTAACCTTGGGGGCCACGTGACCTTGGGATGACCTTGGGGGGTCGCGTGACCTTGGGGTGACCTTGGTTACGCCGACGCCGACGGCGACGCCAACGGCGACGCCGACGCCGCTCAAGCCGGGAACGGGCCCCTAAGAGCTGCGCTCTAAAAAAATCTTTACTGTCCCTTTAAACCCATTTTGTTGTAAAAAAAAATCTTTAAGCTCCAGTTTAAAAAAAATGCTTTTCGTATAAGGTTTGTCAAATTATGAGGCGCTGGAGAAAACCA
Source organism: Ixodes scapularis (assembly GCF_016920785.2). Lineage (NCBI taxonomy): Eukaryota > Metazoa > Arthropoda > Arachnida > Ixodida > Ixodidae > Ixodes > Ixodes scapularis. Next base: position 107,045,536 of record NW_024609835.1, on the reverse strand, counting down.
GCCTTCTGCGTTAAGTTCTTATTTCGATCTCTTTTTGTTCGTGTTCCGCCCATTGAAATGCATGCGGCAAGGGCCTCAGCACGCACCGCGTATTGCTGTGCCGCAGTGTTCTTCCGCAGCATAAAGGCAGTCTGCTTTCATCGCCATCCCCATGGCAACGAATGCCGATTTTTTGAACACCGTCCACTAGCCAAAGTTTAATACAACGTGGGTTTAATAGTTACGATCCCCAGTGATGCACGCGCCTTCCGAAAAGGTCATTCAGCGTTCGTTGCCATGGTGACGGCGATGAAACCCGACGGCCCTTTTTGTTGAGGAAGAACACTGCGGCGCAGCGTTACGACGTGTAGGCTAAGCACACTGAAAGGAATACGTTTAGGTGATGACTCTGGCCGCTCTTCCCGCGGGGAACGAGCGACCAGATAGTGTTCGGAGCTAGCCTCGAACCAGTAGTAGTTAGTTCCGCGCCGCCGCAGAGGGCGCTGCGGTATGAGGTTCCTCCTTGGCGGCCACGTATCCCCGAAAGCGAACACAAGCGTGTTCGCTCTCAGGGGTCATGAAGTCCATCTCCGCTACGTAAAACAATCGTCTGCTTCAAACGCCTTTGCCTTGGAAATTGCCTCTGAAAATTTTCACACGCATCCAATTTTATGAAAACTTTGATAAAGTGTTTAGTGCTTTACCAACTTCACGACACACTAGTTTTGAAAAGTGTGAACTCTGCGTTTATTTTTTTTTAATCAGCCGTGCTGCGTCGATCTTCATTTGTTCTCCCATAGGGCGGGCCGCCTCCTGGAATCATGAGTACCACGTGACTCGCGCCCAGCTGCTCTGTCGGCCATGTTGTCGGAAAAACACGCGGATCAAAGAATTGCGTTACTCTTCTCCGTAAGAGCTAGTGCTCTAGTGTCGGCAGCGTAGCGTGCTCGCCTTTTTCGCAGTGTGGTGGTGGTGTGCGGCCAGTGGCTGGCCTCGTGTTTTGCTTAGGTGCTGTGTCGATCACAGGTGCCACCATCGTGCACCAAGGTGAGCCTTAACCCCCCCAAAAAAAGGAAGAAGGAAGAACACACATTTATGGACTTTGGCGACTTGGTGGCGGCGTGGCGACGGTGAGGTACAACAAGAAGCGGTGAGCGAGGGAATGCGGGACCACCGCCGGGGAGAAACAACCGGAGCGGTTGTTTTGGGAGGGACGCCATACCTGGGCGCCATCTATCCCCGTGCGAGTGAAGCGCGCTCGGCGCGCCAAATATAATGTGGCCGCCGCGTCGGACAGAGGGTCAGCCCCTAGATGTGTTTCTTCCATCGTGGTTACAACAAGAAGCGGTGAGCGAGGGCATGCGGAGACTACCGTTGGGAGAAAACACCGGAGGGGTCGGTTTGGGAGGGATCCCATACTTAGGCGCCATCTATCCCCGTGCGAGTGAAGCGCTCGGTGCGCCGAACATAATGTGGCCGCCGCGTCAGACAGAGAGTCTTCATCTAAATGTGTTTCTTCCACCGTGGCGCTGAGGCGCTTCCCGCATGCTTTTCAATGGGCGGAACGCGAACAGAGAGAGTTCAAAATGTTTTTTTTTTGGTCAACCCGCGTCCTGTATTTTTTTTTTTATCCGTAACATGGATCTAAACTCTAAACTTAAACTATCAAACTGCCGAATCTCTCTCCCTTCGTCGTGCCATTCTTGGCGTGATGCCAGGACTGCCTTCTTCGCACTTTGCGCGGCACGGCCGACGGGAATTCCCGATTTCCCTTTCCTCGGCCCAAAAGAGGGGAGAAGAAAAGCTTTTTTTTATTATTCGTGCGCGCGGCGACGACAACCGACGAGGTCGAAATCTCAGCAATGTGTCGCTTGTAAAGCTATCGCTTTAAAACACAGGCCAGCTGGGGTCTTATAACAGGGTTTCTTTCCTCGAGTGCTACAAGTACAAGTGGGAACTTAACGAATACTGCAAGTGCACGTACGCGTGTTCGTGCAGCCGAAATGCTTGCTAAATGGTTAAGCGCGGGCTTGTAGAAAGGCTTCCGCCGAAACGCTGAGAGACGTTTGATGGTTTTGATCCTGGTTGCTCAATATCAGTGGCGAGTGACAACTTAGAGGCTGTGTGTGTGTGTAGATAGGGTGTGTGTAGATAGATCGCGTGCTCAACAGAAGCACCTTTCAAGTTGCCGTTTTTGACATTCCATAGTCTGTCAATGATAGAATGAATCTTACTAAAGATGACATAATGAACTATTGGCCGATCGTGAAAGCCTACAGCGACAAGCACTTCACGCTCGTTTCAAAAGCGCACAAAACGCTTCGGAATGCGCAAATGTCAAGAAAAAAGAAAAAAAAACAAAAACGTTCCGAAATCATTTTGAAAATTAACTTCGGAGATTTATGTTAGCTGATTGTTTACTGCATCCTTCAGTATCAATGTTATTTTTTATTATTTAGTAGGTAGCAGAGGGCGGCCACTGGCCTCGCTTTGTCTTTCTTACACTATCAGTGGATTGTACTCTGATGCGCGTGCGTGTATTTCATCGTACACTGAGGACCGTCTGCACAGTGATCTGTCGTCCGAGCTCTTCTGCCGTGACGTCCTCGTGGGTTGTGAACTCCAGATGACGCGTCGAATCCTTCATGAGGAAGCCGTTGTCGGAGAACTGTCCTCTCGCCCCGTGCGAACTCAACCACACGAAGAGGGCCACGTTGTCCGTTACTACAGTCAGGCTGAACACTTTGGAGTTTCCTTCCAAGGTAGATGGACCCATGATGTGCGTCACCTGGAAGAAAAGATTGGAAAGAAAGAGGTCCGACCGTTCTTCGAGACTTATCCCCCCCGCCCTCCCCCAAGTAAACGAGCTCGATCGTTGTAAAGAGGTTTTGCTGGAAACATTCAGACCGACATTTCGAATTTAAGTTGATCACATGGGGTATACAGAAGCATGGGGTAGAGTGCACATGGTATACGGCGGTGTATGCATTGGGGTATGGTGCCTGAAATGCGGCCTCAACTGGTGAGCTAAACCGCGTCATCATCTGTGGTCCTTTGATTTCCGCCGATGTCGTCGCACTTGTGTCATGCCTGCCGCAATCCCGGCGGAATAGCAGAGCGGCGGGAGTACATGCTGCAGACGCTCTGCTGCATGCAGCACCGGACTAAGAAAGCTTCAGCGGTCAGAATTTAGGACACGCGATGACAGCGACACCTGCGTTCGCTCGTCCATTTTGCGGGAACTTCTATGACCAAGCCATTCGACAGCATGACACGCCGGTTCCTTTGGTGTCATTTGGTGCCGCTTCGGGACCGCTTTATATATTTGTATAGGGTAAGATCGCAACAGGTATGATTGAAATCAATTTTCATATGCGTTTACAGTCGTACGTTAAACAATGTCGGCAATTAGTTCTACAGTTCAGTTTTATTGGAAAAAATTGATCTTTGAAACAGTTTAGTTCTCGCAAGGTATGGGCGTCAAACTCTCGAGTGATTTTAATCTTGATGCATGGGCGGTATGAGAGGCTAAGCACATCAGTCGAATGCGGATTTCAGGCACCGTGATTGGGGCCCCCGCTCGGCCTAAAGGACGCGTATACCTTCACAGTGGCGTTCTGCAGGCCAGTAATGGATCGTGGCGGAGACGGCAGGGCGTATGCTTCCGGAGCCAGAACGCCTCCCGCTTCGTCCTTCAGAGTGAACCACAGGAAGCAGGTTCGGTCCGTGCAGCCGCTATTTTTCCACACGGTCGAGATCGGCGCTTTAAAGACAGCCAGTGAAGTTTCGTTGGGCTGAAAAGAAACACGCATAAGACGAAAAAAAATTACTACACGGTAAGTTTATTATGGATTTTTTTTTAACGTTTCAAGTGCACAATAACAGAGGGAGTTGCGTTGAAATATACGCAGTTAACGTTCGTCAGGTTGCTTGAGCTTTCCTGGTAATATGGGATTCGAAAGAAAGCATTACCGTCATACATTAGCGAATTCACAATAGCGCCACAGTACTTCCATCCAATGTTACATAAATTTAGCAGAGAAGAGTTGATCGGTTGCTATCGATTAGTCACATCGTTTGGCATTTTTCGCTGAAGAACGAAATTTAACGTGCTTACATCTAATTCATTATTATAATTTACTTTAAATCAACTCTATAATCCGCGTGGCAGCCTACCCGCCTAGATAGTAAAGTTTTGAGTGTGATGTAGCTACTTATTTTTGCTGATGTATTGTGCAAGCAAGCAGCCCTCGCTATTACTGCGATAATAAATCTATGTTCGTCGTTGTCTCGAACGGCGCTGATCTTGTTTTTGAGGAAAAGGGAAGCGGGTCATGATCATGATTCGGGTGGGATAAAAGAAACAACTTATTTGGCTTACTAAACAATAAGAAGTTTTAAGGCGTGCAATTGAACCCAATGTTTGCGCAAAAGCTAAAGGTAGTAGACCCTTAAAATTGTTCGCGTGATTACTTCACCACGAAGCACGCTAAAAAAACAGCATAAAAATTTGTTTATCACGATTAATCGAGCTGTGATTAATTAACGCGAGTAACAAAACTCTAAAGTTGTGTAGAAAAAAAAAAAAACAACTACAAAAAAAAAATCGTGAGGGTGCAGGCGAGCTGGTGAATAGTGAATGAGACGTCGTCCTGTTTATTTTCTTTCCCTTCTACGTTTTGATGTTTCTTCTTTACCCCAGTCTCAGGTTAATTCAACATGGTTAACTACCACAACAACTTTTATCTGCGCTGGGACAAACAACATTTTATATGCTCAGTGCATATGAACTGCAACCTGCATTGAGGCCTGCCTCAATGCAGGTTGACTTTTTTCTTCAAATAGCTTTTTTTTTCGGTCTCGTTAATTACCCCCTTTCATCAGGTCATCACAGCGATTGACTCCCGGCGCGGATTAAGGATGTAAAAATGGCTATCCTAAACAAAATGACGTCATGAAGAGTGAATGACAATTAACGCTTTGACACTCGGACGCTGCGCGAACCTGTTACCGCGAACACAACGTCGGTGTGTCTTATCATTTTCATTCGAAACAGCGTTTTGTGACGCATCGAATTTCACCGTTTAGGCTAGGGCTGCCGCTGAGCCCTTTACACCGCATCAGTTGTTTTACGACAAACCTCGTATTATAAGTAAAAAAAAAAGAGAGAAAAAAAGAAGCGCTATCGCCTGTTTGCGTTAACAGTGTCGCATAGCGTATACATGTATTCACAACTTCCGAAGAAACAAAGGCGTATATGTCACACTGAAGAATTCCGGAGAGGGGGACATAGCAAACAAGGGGGCAAACACAACACCGTCTCAAATCTTGAGACGGTGTTGTGTTCGCCCCTTCTTTTTCTGTGTGCGTGCTTCTTTTCGTCTCGGTTTTTTTTTTAAATTCTTTTTTAGCGTGATCGCCCATTAGCTTGCTTGCGTAATCAGCCTGATGTATTATTCGTAGATCAACGCGCTGTTTCCGAACAAGCGCGCGTTTGCCAAGTGTGCACGCACCATGCGTGCTCCAGATCCTTAAGGGCACAGGGTAAGGTAAAATTGAAAGAAAAATCGATTTTAGTTTTTTTCGCAATTTGAAAAGTTTAGTTCTTTCTGCACATTTTCCATTGTCCCAGTGTTTTTAGAAAGCTATATTTAGGGCTGAAAATCACTTCTTCCGAAAGCAAGTAGCAGGTGACCACGCCTCCTTTTGGGATACACTCCCTGTTTATCGATGAATTCTCCAACAAAACAAAATCAACACAAGACCTAAAAGCTTGTCCAGTAACAGATAATCTCAGAAAATTATTTCGCAACTATTGCATAGCTTTTTTTTTCAACCAAGACAATGACGAGACGCTGTGCACGTTTCTCCTAGGTGTGTACCGTGTGTACATTCAAGCGTTTGTGTTTTCGTAACGACAAAATGGCGCCATTGAATGCTGTTCCTTTATTCAATGGTGGCAGCATTGCACAAGCCAATGTTTTGAAGTTTTGTGGATGGAACCCTGTTTGGAAAGCCATCAAGTGGCTGAGGGAAGTTGACGTCACTCGTATATACTTTACGGACCAAGCGACATGGCAGGTCACAAAAGAGGCCCGGCAAGCAAGGCGATAAGCCTAAAGGCGAAGACATGACTTTAGCAATGCCTTTCAAGCTGGCGGCTATTGAAAAAATTACTCTGAGGCTGTTGGTGCCAATAGGAATTCGTTATTCACCAGTTTTTTTACTTTAAACTCAATTATCTCAAAACAGTGTTTTTTAGTACATAGGTACCATTTTTTCCTTAACCTGACATTATAGAGGGTTGATTTTTTATTTCTACCACATACATGGGTGTTCAAAAATACTGAACTAAAATTAAAAACGTGCACCTAGCAGTTTTTGAGTTACGAAGTTTTTAATAGATGAAAACAACTAAAATTTCAGTGCTAGAATAAAAAAATATAAAAAAAGAACTTATTTTAGATTGGTTCAAATAATTCTAGTTCAGTGGATAACACACAATATTTCGAACAAAATGATATTTACATGACAGGAATACTCCTAATAGTCACCGAGAAAAATGTTCCTCAACATGGCCTCAAATGCATGGGGAGTATAGGACTTATCCTGTGCCCTTAAGAAATGAAGCGATTTCGCGAGCGCAGGGCCGACAGCAGCGCCACCGTATTAGCGTGACGTCAGGGAGCTGAGCTGGTGCATAGTATACTCCTGAGGAGGCTCCACCCTCACAATCCCAGCGAAAAATGGCGCTACTACAAAACCACTTAGTATACGAACCAACGTTACTAGATTAGGTCAGTCGTGGAACTCCCGCAGAGTTCCCCAACTCCGCGGGAGTTCCTCAACTCCTGACCTTAGATGCATGAAATATGGTGTACGAATAATAGAATGTCTCTAAATGCTAGTAAGTGCGTTCTCGTAAGCTTTTACCAAAATATAAAAGAAATTAACTTTTCCGTATTTTCTCTACAGTGATCCAAGAAGAACATGAGCAACATGAAAATACTTAGGTGTGATATTTTCTAAAGACGGTTTATGGTCAGAGCAAGTAAACCATGGAAATGGGGAAATCAGGCAGGTCTCTTCTCTTCTTTTTTTTGCAGCGTAACCTCAAGCATGTTAATGTTAGTAGCGAGGTTAAAAAAATCGCCTGTCAAGCATACGTTAGGCCGATTCTGGAATAGGCTTGCCCTGTGTGGGATCCGGTTTACTGTGTTTATGTCAATGCACTCCAGCGCATTCAATCTGTCACTGGTCAGTTTGTCCTGACGGTCGTTCTTTAAGCACAACAGAAATGAGGGAGCGCCACACACGCCTCTCTTTGAAGCTTTTTCATTCTATTTATGATAAACTAACAGGAAGTTCTGCCTCACCATGCTTACAACAGCTAAACTGTATTTCGCCGAGAACATATGATTCTTGCAAAGTTCGACCGTATGCCGTCAGGACCAACCTTTTTAAACATTCATTTTTTGTGCGTTTGTGCGTGTGCGTGTGCCGCGAGAATGCTGGTATATTTTTATAATGCATTGTGCCCCCCCCGCAACAATGCTCAACAGGCGCTGGTTTTTTTTCTTTAATTAAGAATAAAGAGGGGGGTACTGGCCCCCCCCCCCCCCCCCCCCTCACTCACTTCAGTACATCTCCAGTCGTTTGAAACGCCATCTAGATTTTTGTTGCAAAACCGTGCATTCCATAGAGTATGGTGAAACGCAATCTGGAGGCTGTGCATTGAAAACAAACGCATTATATAGAATACTCTGCAGTTACCAAAGCAGTCCCCCCCCCCCCCCCCCCCCCCCCCTCTTCTCCAAAACGGTGGTGCGACGAACGACGGGAGACGAGCCGTGGGTAGAGAGGGGGTACAGCTCGTGCAAGGAGCGTCTATGGTCAGTTCCGTAACTGAGCTAATGTAGTAACCTTGGTACGAACGCACCATTTTACTCACGTCACACATACACACAAAACAAAGAGCAACCGTCAGCACCTTTTTTTAAAAAATAATTTGTCGCCCCACAAAAACAAAGCTCCACCTAACGGCATTAATGTCAGTCAAAAGCGTTTAATTTCTTTTTTGTTTTTGCTGATCCACTTTTTTTTTTTTACGTTGATAGCTTAAGAACAGCAAGATGTGGCTATTTACGACGGCTCTTGTGGCTTCAAGATTGGTCATCGTATGTTGTTATCAACCGATTAGCTCCCTAGCGATAACGAGATGCTTGAAGCACATTTTAAGTTCACTGATCCTTCCGTCATTTTGTTTTTCCTTTTTGTTTGTGTTTTCCGATGATTTGCCTTCAGCCAGATAAAAGTGCTTGATATTAAGTAGATTTCGATTTTATCTACATTAATCATTATCCACTCTCAAAATGCTCGCGCGTCTACTTCCCCGCAGAACGCTTGGGGAACCAATCCCATCATCTGCTGCACTCAGCAAATGACAAGGCCGCAAAAATGTTTCCACGAAAACATCAAGTCTGAGACGGCATGGAGTATGGCACCAGCATCCTCTCTGTCACATCTACGGTGCCCGTGTAGCGCCTCCGACCGGGGGGTTTGGCGTCTTATTCCGCCTATGCATGGGAAGTGGTACCGAAGTGGCAACAAATGACGCCACAAAAAACCGGGGTGTCACGCTGTCGGATGTCGCGATTCTGGCGGTCGGTCGTGGAAATGCTGGCGAAAAACACGAGCGAACGTGAATGTCGCTGTCGTCACGGCGTCCCAACACCTGGCTGCCTAAGCTTCCGTAGGCTGCCAAGCTGGCAAGCGACCTGCAGCAGAACAGGCGTCTGCCACATAGGTCTACCTTTGCCGTGGCGCCGCCAGGATTGCGCCTGGCAACAGAATGATCTTTTTATGACGTCATCAAGTGGAAATTGAGGGACCACTTTTTTTGGACGCTGTAAACACACTCACGTCTCTCCGAGTGGTCTGCGGTGAAGTTAACACCCGTTAATGTTTTAAAAGCGTCGAAGCATTTTTCTTTAAAGAATATAAAACTGGCAATTTCTGGGACGTACCAAAGTGAAGTTCAAAGTTGCCGAAATCAGAGGAGTGAACGACTGCCACTTGTACGTCTCCACGTGCAGCGTTACGTTCTGAAATGACTCCCGAAGATCATTGACGACAAATATCTGCAATTCGCGATTGCGTTCACGGGTGATGAAAGGAGAAATCAAAATGGGACTGAAAAATTTCTTGGCGAAGTACTGAAGCATCTTCCACCGGCCTCCGTACTCTGTAAAACGAAAAGGCACGCAACGCAATAAGAAAGAAGTCATCAACGAATCCAAAAAGTCACGTCCACAGGAAAAACAAATATTATCATCCATAAAAGCCGTGGACACAAAACACACATTTTCCAGAGTACACAGCACAGAGAAGTACATGGTCATGTTCCTTGACATAAGCAGCTCTTCGGTTGCATTTGTATATAGAGTATGTGAATTCAATCAAGATAGCATAAACAGTAACTCTCCTCTTCCCCAAGAGTGCTAGCTTATGGTAAACGGAGGGAATCTGTCACAGTTCGACCCCGTTTCCTCATAGCACACTTTTATATACATATAAGCGTAAGGTTAGCATTTTTAGCGCTCATACTGAAAACAAAATTTAATAACAAATTCTAAGTACCCTCTTGCGTGCACTGCACAGTACATGAGAACTAGCCTTGACGATAACACCGATTTACCTATATACAAGGCTCAGTATCGCAAAGTTTCGTGGATACACTAACCTCAAAATCAAAGACTGCCCGCCCACTTCTCCTCAAATCTCTCAAACTCACACACACACGCGCGCGCACGCACGCACACGCACAAACACACAAGCACACACACAAACACACACACACACACACGCACGCACGCACGCACACAAAATAGCTAAGAAAGTGCACACTTGAACAGGAAAACGCCAATGGTGGTGTCAGGTTCAAACTCGCGGTTGAAGTTGGGAAAACGGGTGTTTCTTTGAGTTAACGCGCCACAGAATGAAAGCGTGGCGAGCGCGTTAAATGTGAGCCCGGGCGTCACGCACCGATAGACGCCCACGAGGGAGCTTGCCAGATGTCGTTGAGCTGCCAGTACAGGGCGCCCATGGTGTGTCCCTGGCCCTTATCGTCCACGTGGCCCCTCCAGCGCCGAAAGGACTCGGTCGCCGTTCGGATGCCTTCTGCCTGCGCGATCTGACGATCAAAGCAATGGGCTGCTTTTACATGCAATCGACCGTAGCACATCGAATTAAGATTTGTTGACAATAATTGGGTGGAAGAAAAAGACACTGGAGGATGGGGGGCTGCGAAAATCGCCCCCACCCCCTTCCATTTGACAAGCTTCGATTGCATGTATGTAAGAGCAGCCACTGTCAGCAGAGTACACACAATAGTCAAAATCACTCCAGGAATATTGTTTTCAAAAGAAGAAACCAGGTAGTACTAGAAAAGTGCAGACCGAAATACATTAAGATGAAACACAAAAATTGAGAACAGGTTGTATACGCTACCGTAGCTTAAGTACGCCATCAGTGACTGAAGGAAAAGGCACCGACAGCAGTGATGCACATATATTAAGATCTTGTCAGAGCTCATCACTGACCCCAAATCAATTATTAACAACATGAGTTTCACAGTACTGGTTGCATGTTACAGCACAAGAGGTTGACTGCCGTCCAGAAACTTGTCTTCATGACCGGTTTGCTAGAAACAGCGTCTCAGGTAAGGCTGGGGTAAAGAAAGAACCGCCAAAGCCAGCGCACGAGATGAGCGGGACTCAAACCGCGTCTAAAGACGCTCCCGTCTTTGCAGTGTTTTCGTTAATCCAGTCTCGGCTGAGACGCCGTTCCAGCAAGCCGGCCCAGGTGTCTTCCTGACTCGTCGTGCTCAGAAGACCTCGCTTCAGTCCACTATCAAATTCTACAGGACCACTCAATGAGGCGAGAAGTGAAAAAGATATTTTGGTCCATTGAAGAAGCGCAAGAAATGGTATACATCCCTGGTTGCGTGCGCGATCACTATTGCTCGAAAAATTCAACCATTTGTATAGAGAAGTGCTGAATGATTTTAATGGACCAAAATGGAGATAGTAAAGCCATACTGTTTACTGCTCTCATGCCCATTTGCATTAAAAAAAGAAAAAAAAATTATTTAATTTTTATCAGTAGGGGAATGTACAATATTATTTTCCCCCTGACAGAAACGACGACTAAAAGTGCAAACCCAGATTTTCCTTAAAGGGGTCATGTAACAATATCGAGTTGGAATGTTCATGACTTTCCAGAGGCATACTGGTTTTTGTCTGGCTCAAGTACACAAGTTTCTTTGTCGCGGTGAAACTAAGAAAATAAAAGAGGACTACTTCTTTCAATCTTGCCTTCGTAAAGCTTGGTGACGTAATTCTGGGATTAAAACCACCCGCCTGACGGCAGTCGAGCGCGGATCATGGATTGAACACGAGAACAGCGTGAACACTCGACTTCGGCTCGTAACAATCAATGCCTCGGTGAACGCTTTGGTTGGCTCGTGTTCAACAACTACGGTGATTAGAGTAGCCGAACTCTAGCAATGCCTGGAGCTCAGCGTGCGTTTTCTGCTTTGCCAACCTCAGCGCGTGGCTTATATGATTAACCTTGGCAGCATAGGATAGGCACCAGGCCACGTGGCAGCTTGTTCTGGCTCCGAGTTGAGGGGATGAACGATGCTCATATTTTTCGAAATTTTCAGGTGACTATACCTGAAAATTGCTTTTGTTGGGATAGGCTACGCTTTAGTTGGGATAGGAAGGCATAAACGTAAGGTCGCCGGAGTAAGAAGTTGGTAAGGTCCCCATAGTAAACCATTGAAAAAGAAAACTTTCGGCCTTTCCACTGTGGTGAAGAAGGAAGACCAGCAAAGCTGTACTATGGTGGAAAGGAAGCAAAGGCCGGCCGCAAGCCGGCAAGCCAGAGGGGAAAGGCTGAAAAGGTTGCCGCCATCTATGAATGACGGCGGCAACCAGACAACCGGCAAGTCGGTCGTCTGGTTGCCGTCGTCGTTCATAGATGGCGGTAGCTGTCCGGAGTGTTGTGTCGACATTGATTTGCTGGAGAACACAATTCTGAAGAAACTAGCCCTTAACAGCTCCGCTGTAAAAAACCGAGACAAGTTTATTCGGTTATTAACGTTATGGAGTTATTTTAAGTATAGTATTTAGCGAAAGTAGAAAAACCGTTTCGTGGCCCTTTTAAAAGCGCCCGCTGCTCTCGGAGTCAAATTTCTGTGGCCTTTCAGGAGGCGTGAAGAGCGCGCAGGGAGAGCTTTGATCGGCGCTCAGGGTGTGCGCAAGTGCGTGCCTGTAGCTTCAAGGCACAGGATCACAAATTTATTCCCCGAAAATCCAGACGAGGCGAGGAACGCCAGAGAACCCAGCTCTGACTGGAATGATTAGTGAATAGACGCAAAGTCACGCGGAGAGCAAGTTTGTCTGTTTCTTGCAGAGGGGTGGCGATGATGTAACAACACTGAGCCCTTAATGGCTGATTAAAAAAAAAATAGTTGATAGACCTTGAGGCATTTAACATTGAGGTCTATCCAGTATCCTTTCAATCAAAGTCAATCAGAGCTCGGCGTCATTTTGACGTCACCGCAACTCCTGCGCAAGGAGCAGACGACTTGTTCTCCACATAGCTGCCTTTGTCTCTACTCACGGTTCAAACGCGTTCGAATGCGAACGCCGAAATCCGGACGCCAAAGTCTGGCGCTCGAACACGTTCGAAGAGTGAGTAGAGAGGACAAACGAGGCAGCTAGCTTGGCGTCTACTACCCACTACTCATTCCAGCCAGAGCTCGGCTCCCTGCCATACCCACTCCCTCTCGTTTTCTCCTCTCTCTCTGTCTCTCTCTCTCTGTTTCTACTCGTATAGCCTTGGTTTCGCTCGCACAGTAAGGCAATGTGACTATTATAACCGGCATATTAACGTCTGGAAACTAAAATTCAGAAAGAATATGGGACGCTGAATCAATACAACCATCAACTTTTTGGGGCATCAACGCCTCGGCGCATGCACTAAAATGAGAATTTCAACTGAGCAACAACAAACATCGCAATGTTCTCCGGGAATATTGTAGATGGCAATCATAGAATATCAATAAGCAGTATATTTAAGCTTTTAGACGCGTACATTTTTTATTCCGCGGCTTTAAATTTTTTTTATTGAATACTATCGGCCATATTTACAAAATTGTCAATTTCTGCTTCTTTCTTCTTTGACAAATTATCATAATGTTTTCTAGGTCTGTAAGAGACCGGTCCCCAGAAACGTTCGGCGCATCGCATGTGTAACGCCGCCATAACTTTAGTTCACAGGAGTCAGACGGCGGTGCACGAGAAGGCTCGTGCCTTCTCGTGCTCTACACTCGCAAAGCTACAGCGAGATCGCTGCACGTGCTGAAGCAATAAAGTTCCCTCGATGCGTTGCACCAGCGGTACCGTAGTCAAACTGGCTGGTGATATCGGTATATTGCCTGGGTATCATAGAACGCAAATCAAATAGAATTATGATAGTTCCCTAGACTTTTTATTCCGCGGAATGTCCACGAAAGTTGGCCATGCACCTAGAAGAGGAGGACTCCCCCCCCTAATCGACATCACACTATGCTCCGTTTCACCTTATGTTGTACCGCAGAGAAGGCTAGGAGCGCGAGATCATAGCGTTGGGAGCTGCTTTGAACGCACGAGAGCTTGTGCCGCCGAGATGTGCCCTAGAACAAGGAGCTCGCGCTTGTAGCCTTTCCTGCTGTACATCATAAGGTGAAACAGAGTATAGTGGATACACGCAGCGACTTATAGTTGGCGTCAGCGTTACATTACGGAAACGTGTACGTAGTTGGAAGGGGGGAAAAACAATAAAGAAAAAAAGTGCGTCGCTTTCCGTACCTGCGAGTAATACGAAAAAATATCATAAGCATCACTGGTGTTCCGAACGTCGGGCCAATCAAAATGATCATGTACTGCGCCGATGACATAGGTGTCACCTGAAAAAAAAATACAACATTAATATAAATTATAATATGATGAAAGACGGCAGGTTTTCAATAAAAATTCGATACAAAGGAATGTTGCCGAGTGTTTATGAAGAATCTAATGAGCTGGTAATGATTTCATGCACTGTAGGAACTACTTTTTTTTTTTGCGGTAAACTTAATTATTGGGGTAAAGGGAGGAAAGGCGGCAAATGTGAAACCTTAAAAAAAACAAAAAAATTTACGACCTGGAAAACAAAAACCAAAAAGCGAGAGAAGTGATAACAGATCATGACTTTTTATAAGCTCACATCATGCACACGGTACCAACTGACAGACTCCTTCGATCGCGACTTTTTGCGCTTTTTAATACACGTTTAATCTGACAAATTCTCGAGATTCTCGTTCCTCGTTTTCTTATGTGCTGCGTCCTTATACGCCTTCCTTTGTGTGCAAAATAAATCCCTCTCAAACGTTTTCTTCCCCTTCATAGGGCACTTGTCTTCCTAACCCATGTGTCAGAACGCCCGTTTTTTTTTAAAACTGAGTTCCGGTAGGGCTTCTCGCTTATCCTCTTTTTAGCGCAGACGTCATTCCCAGGCAAGCCAGTATCTGGCTTGCCTGGGAATGATATCATCACTTCGCTCTACCGGCCCTATTGATTTCCCGCCTTGTACGGAGATCCTCGAAAGGAATAGGATATTGCCACCGTTCCCTTCGGCGAAGACAATAGCGGGAAGGAGAATTAAGCGTGGCTTACCCAGCCGCTGATGCTGCCGGTGCTCGAGAGCCACCGAGAACGGGTACACAATCATCGAAGGTAGGAGGACTGCTTGGAGGCTGTCACGTGACGGGTAGGACTGCAGCCCGTACTCCGACACGAACCTAGTGACGGGGAAGTCGCCCGCGTTCCACCAGTCGATGCCGTACGAATAAAAATGCACTAAGAAACAAAACAAAAAAAAAAGTAAGAACAATGTAGCAGACTCCTCTTTTTAAAGCACGAAATCAAAGTTGGTTTTAATTTAATAATGTACAGACAACTGGAAGCCTCTTTCTTTAAATAGTGACAATCGTGTTTCCGCTCTAGCAATTTGACCAATGCAATATGATACTAATAACTGATTACCTTTAACGTGCATTCCCAGAAGCATCTTCATGCATAGTATACATGAAGGTGCTTCTGTATGTGTACAAAATACTGTGCATCTTGTAATGTACTCCGAAAGCCAATAACTGTTAAAATAATCTGGTTAGCTAATGAGGAGATTGAAAGCTATTGCACTCCAAGGGTGGTGTGGTCTCAGTTGCAGGAAAGTGTGGACGTTAATACTTTAACCTTCGACACTGAAGTGTGCTATTTCAAATGGGAGAAATCGTCGCTGTCGTGTTAGTAAGCTACGTCATGCAGTAAACTGACAACCATCATGACTTCCCAAATTCGTCGGTTTAAGAATATTCGGGTAAGAGGGGTTTCTAATTTACAATACCTGGTGTAACCATTTATGCTTGCAGTTCCCTGTTTTATGCCCACTATGAAACATAGATACGTTCGATGATTGCCACCAGTTCCCTGGCTTTCCACACAATATTGTCCCGCTTGGATCGGCAAAAAATGTCCTTTTTGGGATTATGTATTTGAATACTACGAAACCATTGCTCACTGACCGTCTCCGGAAGAGAAACTGTTGGGGTTAGCGGAGATCCAGTGGCTCAGCTGCGACAGCTTTCCATTGCTGGGACTCGATGCCAGATAGGGCCGTGAGCTGTCCTCAGCTTCTACGATCGTCTTGATAGTTTCGATGTAAAGCTTTCGATAGTCCTCCCTGTATCTCGTAAGATGCAAAGCCATGCCTGGCCTGCAAAAAAAAAAAAAAAAAAAAAAATTAAGCAAGTGCTCAGTACAACCGGAGGTGTATTGTGTCCGTATACATTTTTAATCGAGCTCTGCTTGTTGCGCAAATAGGAAGAAATATTCGCAGCACTGAAAAGAACAAGAACGATAAACTGACAACAACAACAGACGATCGCAAACAACAACAAACTATCACTAACAACAACCACAACGATTGGGGCTCGGTGCTTCTATGCTTGATGTTCACAACTGCCTAGAAAGCTCGGGGCGTGGTTTCCAAGTTTCTATCTTCCGTTGGCACGTTTCAGAAAAAAGATAGGGCTATAATGAAACCTCATCGGCTTCGTGACGCTAGTGTGAAGGGCGGTGGCTGATGTTTGATATTATTTATTGTTTTGTGATAATGAGATATCTGTTTTCGGTTGGAATATCAAACAACGTAGAGGCTATCAGCACCACAGCACGCGTGTGGCACGTGAGATTACGCGGAGTATTTTCGCCACATGGAAACAACAGGACGAATGGATTTTAGGCCCGCCCTTTGTACTGGGGGTCATTCCGGGGGTAAGCACGCGAGCAAGCGTATCGTTCGCTTTCTTAATGAACCTCAATGAATGCGTTCCCAAGAAATTAGATACCCGGTTTATTTAAATTGCGTCTTAAAAACAAAATCTATCGCTTTTTGTGCCAGTAATTTGTCAGTTGGTCGAAAAAATCAACAAACTTATCTTATGCAACGCGTAAAATATTTCTTCCAAATAATTTGTTTTGTCAAGTCTAAAAGGGACCAAGGATATTTTCTATTTTAATAAATATCGGTGAGATGTAATCACTGGCATTCATAATACATGACATGTAATTCTCTTTAGCTAACTGTAAAAAAAAAAGAACAACACCTAAAGAACATTGTTGTGCCAGAAGAACAAGCTGCACTTGTTAGCTTTCTTCATCAGAACCATGTGGCGGCTATGCGTCAATAAACTGAGGGAGAGGGGGATGACAAGTACACGCGGGAACGTCCGAACGCGGTGCTCTGGTTGGAATGATTAGTAGGTAGATCATTGTATAGTTAAAGATGACGACTTTCGTCGTCTCGCGAATGGTTCCTAATGGCTTTGATACACTATAGTTAACCTGTGTAACCAGTGTCCATTAATCTGTTAGGGTTAGTCAGGTTCCCTGGTTATGCGCTGTTACTGGTGACGCACTGATGAAACAGCTTACCACCAGAAGGAAGCAATTGCTTCTTCGTTTTCGTTGTTACCCGCCCAGAGTAGGACAGACGGATGATGTTGCAGTCGACGAACCTGAAGCATAAAATCGGTTAAGTACGTATTTGCGAACTTCCCACATTATATGCATTCTACTTGCGTCTACATTCATGCAGAATACCCAATGAGCCCAAATCGGGAAATGACAAAATCTAAAAAAAGAAAAGGATAAATGGAAGTTTGCGAGGAGACAGCTAACCTGATGTGAGCGTGTGATGCATTTGGCTCAGTATTGCATTCTCGAGCTTATCTTTAGGTGAACATATTTTCCGGTGATGATATTTTCCAGATCGCAATCATTCTCTCACTGAGTGCTCAACAATGATGAAGACAGGTGTACATTTCTTCAGGGCGCATTTTTAAATGTTGTTAAATATCTGTATAGAGTTCAAGAACCATTCTAAACATGATCAAACACGATTCACGTTGCGCATTTTTATAGTCTTATGTAAAAAAACAAGAACAAGAAATTCTTGGCATTTGCCGTATTCTTTAAATGAACTGCTGCGACAGATCAGGGCGCTGCGAAATGTTGCCGCGCATAGACAAACCACAATCACACGGAGCACAGACATTCTCTCATTTAATTTAGCGGAAAGATGTTCCTTTAAAAGTTAACGAAAAAAAAGTCAGATATAAATTTACCAGGAAGGTTTGCTTTTTCCCAGCCATATTTAGCGAGCGTGGTGGCGGGGACCTCCACAAGCATAGCCTCCTCTATACTCACAAAGCCTGGCAGTTCGACGACGGAGCCATAAAGTGCCCGGTCGTAGATTTGGAGCGCGAAGATCTGGTATCACAGATCATTTCTCGGGGAACCTGGCCGTCAGTGCACAGCTTTTGCAGCGGCGAGGAAAGAAGCGGTAACGCAAGGAGCGCAAGGAGCACCAGCGGACATTCCATCGCTCGGGAGAAGCGTGTTCTGGCGTCCCGCCGCAGCGGGGCGCCCGTCACCTGGCTCTGTGGCTCCCCTCTCATCCGTTGTCTGCCGCTCTAGCTTTTCAATTTCGGCAGCCGCGTCTTGTGACGATCTTCCAGGCTTTGTCAGTATAGAGGAGGCCATGGCACAACGCATTTCCAAGCTAAATTTAACAGGGAGAAATTCCCCACTTAATAGAACGTGCTGACTTTTCAACTTAATATAACTGGGAAATTTATCTTCGTAACGTCAGGTGACACAATGACGTGACGGCGTCCCAAGCGCTTTATAAAAAAAGGTAGAGGTAAAAAGAAAATATTTGGCGTAGAACAGCAGCCGTCCGAGAAGTGCCATGGCCACGTGTTCCAGCGCAGGTCGCACTCTGGATAGGTTCGTAAATTGCGGCAGATTGTTCTCCGTGTGCTTCACAAAATAATTGACGAGCCAACAATAAAGGTTTTCCAATCCAATGACGAGCGGATTGGTACAGTTAAATCGTTTCCCCTGCCCTGACTGGAGAGATGCCTTCATCTCCTCGGGAGTGCTGCCGAGTAGAACACGTGTTCTCACCTGCTGGCGAACTTCGTCGGCGACGTCATGGAGAAAATGGGGGTCGACCGGATACAGGCTGACAGCGAACATCATGTCTTGCCAGATGAGGATCCCAAGCTTGTCGGCCAAGTCATAGAAAACGTCGCTTTCGTACCTGCCCCCGCCCCAGACGCGCAGCATATTCATGTTCGCATCCTGCAAAGGGAGCAAAAAAGAAGCCACACATAAATCGATTACGAGCGTAAGCATAAAGACTTATTCACACGGAAGCATTTGCTTACCTTTTATTACGTTACGTGTTGAGTTAAGGTTCATTCACACAGAAGAGTTTGCTTACGTTTTCTTACGTTACATTGGAAGTCAGCTCAACATCGTGCCTCGAATGTAGCGTGCAAGGCTACTCAGCTTAAACTGATTGCAAAACTTAAAAGACCACTAAAAAAAAGAAAAACTTCATTTTTGTATTAGTCTGGTTGGGACACGCGTGCCAACATAAGAATTTTTCGCTAAACTTTTCTAGAGCAATATTGACGGTGCGAGACGCGATTTAATTGGAAGTTACGAGCTCCTTTCCACTTGTTTTCTTTCGGCATTTCGGGCGCGTGGAGGAGAGGTGGATCGGCTTGGCCATCACGTTGAAGTGGAGAAAGTGCATGACCATCTCGTTGAAGTGGAAACAGTGTGACACCAGTCGGTGACGTCATGGACTTGCGCGCAAAATTTTAAATATTCTTCGCGCCGTCAACATTGCTGTAAAAATGTTTTCTGTTTTCGCGTGAACTTTATTTCTTGGCACGCGTGTCCCAACCAAACTGTTATTTTTTTTCTTCTTTTTAGTGCTTCTTTAATGTGAAGCACAGATGACCCGTAAGCGGATGTAAGCTTCCGTAACATGACAGTTTAAACAGCAAACACTGCTGTTTAAACTGGCCTTTAAGGGGTATTCATATGAGGGAGAAATCCCGGGGAATTCTGCCCGGCGCGCGCACATTACGAGAAGAAAACGCGATACTTTTGTACATCGAAAAGCCTGACGTTTTCTTCACGGGATGCGCGTGTTATGAAGAAATGTCCCGAGATTTCTCCCTCGTGTGAATACCCCTTAAAGGCCCATTCATAAATTAGCATTCGACTATTAGCAGATGTAAATTTTCGTAACATAAAGAAACGTAAACAATGCTGCTGTGTAAACCGACCTTAAAGGCGCTTTTATACAGTAGCATTTGATTATTAAGAGATATAAGTTTCCGTGACATAACACAATGTAAAGAACGCTGCTGTGTTAAGCGGCCTTAAAGACAATATATCAAGTAGCATTTAATTATTAGCAGACGTATGTTTCCGTAACATGAAGCAACGTAAGCAATGCCGCTGTGTTGTGTAAACCGACCTTAAAGGCCCATTCATAAAGTAGCATTCGTCTTATAGCAGATGTAAGTTTTTGTAACACAAAGCAACGTAAGCAATACTGCTCTGTAAACCGACCTTAAAGGCCCATTCTTAAAGTTGCATTCGACTATTAGCAGATGTAAGTTTTCGTAACATAAAGCAACGTAAGCAATGCTGCTCTGTCAACCGACCTTAAAGGCCCATTCTTAAAGTAGCATTCGACTATTAGCAGATGTAAGCTTCCGTAACATAAAGCAACGTAGGCAATGCTGCTGTGTAAACCGACCTTAAAGGCGCATTCATAAAGTAGCAATTGACTATGAGGAGATGTAAGTTTCCGTAACGTAACGCAACGTAAGCAACGCTGCTGTGTGAACTGGCCTTAAAGACCCATTCATAAAATAGCATTTGACTTTTAGCAGATGTCAAATGCTGTTTGACATCTGCTAATAGTCCCTCCCTCCGAGCGGCGTCGCCGTCACCTCACGAGGGTCACGTGATCTCACGGGGGTCACGTGACGTCACCGTGGTCACATGACCCATAGAGGTCACGTGACGATGACGTCATCAGTGACGATGACATGCGAATGCCGATGACGTCATCAGTGACGTCACTGATGACGTCATCAGTGACGATGCCGATGCGGATGCCGATGACGTCGTTAGTGACGTCACGCGTCCCATAATGCACCGCGCGGTTACGCCGACGGCGACGCCGACGCCGCTCAAGCTGGAAACGGGCGCCTAAGAGCTGCCCTCTAAAACGTGCAAGGCATGTACAACTATGCGAAAAACAGAGATCAAGAAGACAACGCTGAGGAGGCCTTGTCTTGTTGATCTCCTAGCGGAGGTACACGCTGCTACTGAGCATGTGCACCGATACCTTTGTCTGCAGAATCCCAGGGATCATTTCCGGTGGCTGTAAGCTAGCGAAATGGAGGGTGTTTCGCTGCCTTGTCAGCTTACTGGTGAACGAAATGCACCCACACTTTTCTCTTTACACATTATTTTATTTTTATACGGACTACCATAATCCGGGTGTATGAGAAATGGAAAGTAGTGTTGCAGAACATTTTTAAAAACATAACAATTGTTTCTATTGTTTTCTTGATAAGTGTACTTGGAAAGTAATCTGAGAGCAATTTATAACGTAACGAGTAAAGTAATCCGTAACATCTCAGCGAAAGTAATTTGTAACGGTAATCCATTACAGTTGAGTCTAGGTGATTTGCAACAGTAATTCATTACATTTCTTAAGTAACGGGCACAAGTCTGCATGCTACATGTGGAACACGGGTGTCTCGGTGGCTCCGGGTCGTGACTCTACGCAAGTCTTCCCAACGTAGTCGGACGTAGTCAAACGGTGCTGTGCGAATGGGCTTGAAAGAAACTCAATTCCCAAGGCGGTCTACTTCACCATGTTGTCGAACCCATGGCCAGGTGGCCGGCGGTCGCCACAAACAAGGAGGTACAGCGCTATTGATTTTTATAACCATATTTGATCTGTTTTGGGTTTTAAGCACGCATGCATGCGCAGTAGAAGGTTTGCTGCCTGCCAGTCTAGTATTTGGTCATCGTTGATACCGAGCACTCTGGTTGCAGGGAAGTATAAATATGACACTCTTCCCTGAAGTTTCCTACTTTCATTGAGTGGTGAGCCACAATACGGAATACCGACACATCAGTTCAACGATAAGATCATTGGAGATCCAAACCGGAAACATGCCTGTTTGATGCATCCATCTGCGTGCATTTTCCTTCTGTCAGCACTTTTTGTGACCTACCTAACAAAATAATTACAATAGTAGCAAAAAAAAAACAAAAAAAAAACTCTCTGCCTTTCAACTTTGATGAAGAAGGAAAACCAGCGAAGCTGTACTACGGCGGGAAATAAGTATTTATAAATGTAAGGATTAAGGGTGTGATTGGGTAATTGGTTATTTGAACGATTAAAGCATCAGATACACACACACAAACACACACACACACACACACACATATATATATATATATATATGGGTGGTTTCATCTCAAATCGTGCAGGCAAAAAGGGTCGAATTTTTAATTTCGATGAAAAAAATATATGTTATGGCGCCGTTTCTAAAACCGCAGTCGACACAAACCGCAAGTTCGTCGGATTTTTTGTTCTCGACTTATGAATTTTTAAAGAGGCCGCGGCGAAAAGCAGTGTTTTTCACACCCGTCGTGGGTCGGATGTTTCGCTTGATCTCCCGCCATGGATTTTCAGTCCACATTATATTATCTTTTTTGAAGCACTCTGTGGACACATTTAAAAGGCTCCAATACCATGAAATAATTTTAGGCCTTTTGCTTTTTTTCTGTAAAAATGTCAAAAACGCCTCCTCGGTCAATTGTTGACGAACTTTGACGATTAATTACTGGCGATCTACTTGGGTTACACTGATATTTTTTATGTCCACGGAGAAACCAAAACACGCTCTTTATATTTATTATAAAATGCTTTGGCTGTATAAAATATTCTTTGCGGTACGTTTACGTTAATATTATGCAAAAACCAAAAAGTACCATTTTTTAAATTGATTTTCTCAAAAAACCCATTTTTTATTTTTTTCATTTTTTGTTCAAATGTAGATATGATAGTTGTCTACACGAAAATCAAGCCTAGAAAGTGTATATTTTGTTTTCATGTTTTATATTTAGGCCTCAATATCGGAAAAAGACGTCTTTGTTTTGCAAGACCTAAGTCAGACATAGCGACCCATGCGTCTCTATGAATTGTGAAAAAGTTTTCTTGAATTTTCTTCTGCATTTTGTAATCAATTATAAACGGATTTTGTGGTATTGAATATTTATGTATGTTTTGATAAGAGCGGGAACCATGAGATACATATCTAACCAAATCAGCAGGCCTAGTAGACTTTCAATAACCAAAAGGCACAGACGTTGTATTGTTTCGATTTATAAACCTTTCAAAGTAAACTAGCACGACTAGCTATTAGCTGTCATATTACTAAGACAAAGAAAGTCACCACATCGTCGATATATTATATACAATTCTTTACGAAACCAAACACTGGGGCTTGTTCACCGCACATCGCACAGGTCACCAGGGAATGTCCTTTCACTTCCGTAATACACAAAAGTGGTGACACAGAAACGGTCCGAAACACACAGAGAGTGTGTCATAGAGAGGGTTAGGAAATAAAAATAAATAAATAGGAATTAAGTTGCCCAACTCCGATCTTAACGAAAATTACGTTAAAAAAAATAATAAAGTATTTTGGTTCGAGCGGTGGCAAGGCGATAGGTCCACGCCTGGTGGAGAGTCAGACAAAGAAGTGGACGGCACGTAAAGGTAAAACAAACAAAAAAATCAATAATTTAATAAAGACGGGAAAACTCAGCCGCACATGGCAAGAACAAAAACCAACTCCCCCGGGCATTCCCTAAACGGGACGCAACCAAATGCGTGCGAACACGCTCTCTACATCACCGCCAGGCCGCTACGCCATGGCGAAATAAACCCAACAACTGAACAGTGCTAACAAACAGTTAGTAAAAAAACATTGAAAAAAAAAAAAAAAACGTTAAGAAAAAACCGCACCCGAGAAACAAAGTTCAGCGGGGCGAAGAAACACACACGAGTCGGCCCCACGACATTGAAGTCTCGCAGGATGACGGCGTCCAGATGATGCTCGAATCTGTTCCTCCCTCTATTACGCACATCCACGACGGCTGTGCGGAACAGTGGCTGTACGAAAGAAAGTGAAGAATAGATTCGAGCAGGCGATGCGCGAGAAGGTAACCGAGACTATGCTTCAAGCTTCATATCGGGAGGGGAGCTTTCGAGGTAGTTTCTGCAGTTACTCAAACTTTCTCTTTCCCCTTCCCTTTTTCAAAAGAACACGTCAGCCGGCGCTAACGTATTATCTCGGGAGAAGCCCACTCTTCACAAACGGTTATAGTTGACAAGGAGGCTGACTTCGACCCAACTAGTCTCCGGGCAGAATACAAACACAAGTATATTTACCAACACGCTCGTTTTAATGTCAGTCTCCGGGCTTTGCTGTTTCCAAAAGAGATAACCCTTTATAAGGACAGAACGAGCGGGTCGGTGGGGACAATTAAACTTAAACACTCCCTTTTCGTTTTCTTCCTCAAGTTTAATAGATAACCCTTCGGTGCTATCGGATCTCCCTGGAGAGAGAGAGAGAGAGCACGGCCGTTTCAAGGTAAGGATAGGGCGCTCGAAGCTAGGGCAAACAGGCGGTATCGTTTCACGCATGCACGGATGGCTGGTTTCAAAATTCCCCACATCCCTAACGAAACCGGCCCATCTTCGTGTGTGCGTCTGCGGGATTTCTGTCCCGCGCCGCCGGTTTTAGCACGCACGCGGCGTTGTTTTGGCTGGCAGAACAGTTGTTGACCGTCGACATTGTAAGGCCGTGGTGTCCTCATCCTTTCAGGCAACGATTCCTTTGCTTTCCCTTGTGCAATACTCTGACAGACTCCTCCTGGGTGGCTGTCACTGTTCGCCGCGTCAACGACACAATCGTACCATTTCACTCCTCGTGACACAGGGTGCGCTGCTCGCTTTACTGTCACGGGCCGTCCCATCTAACACAACGAGCGCGAAAGGTCGTGGTCATCTGCTGGCTCCGAAAGGGCGGGACGTTCTTGCAGGCCAATGAGGGCCCCGAATCAATACGACGTCTGCCGACTCGTACACGTTAAAAGGTTACGACACCTGCTGGTCTGTTAAGAAGTGTTGCTTTCTCTTTTTGGAACTCCTCCGATGTAGCTTGCAGCCTATAATAATATTTAAATAATCAATAAATATATCGTGGTGGAAATACTGTATTTCATTTTTATGTGGGAACGTTGAAAAAAAGAAAAAAAATATTTCCAAGCTTGTGAAGACGCGCAATTCGCAAGTCCATTTCGAGCCGTAAAAACACGTTTTTGTACGATATTAATGCTTAAATGTAGAACATACAAACAAAATATACACTTTCTAGGCTTGATTTTCGTGTAGACAACTATCATATCTACATTTGAACAAAAAATAAAAAAAAATAAAAAATGTTTTTTTTGAGAAAATCAATTTCAAAAATGGTACTTTTTGGTTTTTGCATAATATTAACGTAAACGTACCGCAAAGGATATTTTACACAGCCAAGGCATTTTATAATAAATATAAAGAGCGTGGTTTGGGCTCTCTGTGGACATAAAAAATATCGGTGTAACCCAAGTAGGTCGCCAGTAATTAATTGTCAAAATTCGTCAACAATTGACCGAGGGGGCGTTTTTGACATTTTTACAGAAAAAAAGCAAAAGGCCTAAAATTATTTCATGGTATTGGAGCCTTTTAAATGTGTCCACAGAGTGCTTCAAAAAAGATAATATAATGTGGACTTAAAATCCATGGTGGGAGATCAAGCAAAACATCCGACCCACGACGGGTGTGAAAAACACTGCTTTTCGCCGCGGCCTCTTTAAAAATTCATAAGTCGAGAACAAAAAATCCGACGAACTTGCGGTTTGTGTCGACTGCGGTTTTAGAAACGGCGCCATAACATATATTTTTTTCACCGAAATTAAAAATTCGACCCTTTTTGCCTGCACGATTTGAGATGAAACCACCCATATATATATATATATATATATATATATATATATATATATATATATATATATATATATATATATATATATATATATATATATATATATATATATATATATATATATATATATATATATATATATATACGAGGTTGTTATTTATTTCCTAACCACAGTGACCATGGTCTTGTGTACACCCCCATAGGGTGTACGCTGACGGAAGGCACGTTCTTCGTGAAGACGAGGTCTATACACGTCCGATGCCTGGTCGTGAGCACCTTATAGGTTCGTTCACACACGCAAGCCCGAAGTGCTGGAGCATACGCGAAATGAACCACTTTCCCTCCTGGCGCGCAGTGTCAACGTTAAAGTCACCCGTCACTACGGCAGAAGTGTCGTCGCCGAGCATGACCCAGCCGATGACATCCATCATGAACGCTTCAATGTCTCTCTTGGGCGTTGAGGGGGACGTACACGACGGCGGCACCGGACCATTGCGCACCTTGACGGAAAGGCTGGAAAGGTTGCCGCCATCTACGAGCGACAGCGGCAACCAAATTGGTTGTCTGGTTGCCGCCGTCGCTCATAGATGGTGGTAGCTGTCCAGAGTTTTGTGTCGACATTTGTTAGGTACCGGACACGAAACAGGAGAAACTAGCCCTTAACAGCTCCGCTGTGAAAACAACCGTGAACGTTCAAGTGGTATTACCTTGGCTGAGCGCAGGAGGTGCTCGATGTAGTCAGGCGTGATGCGTTCCGGGAAACTGTCTGCTGGAATCCAGTTGCTTCCTTTGGCATAGATTGGCACGTCGTTGATCTTGAAGTAGAAGTCCAAGTTTGTGTTGGATTTACTTCCGGACGCTGATCCGAAATAAATACAGAAGCGTATTAAAAAGCTGGTCTATAACACGTATGTGTTACTTAAAAAATATATATATATATAACAAGATAGCAAAAGAAACGATCCAGTTGGGCACTCACGTGTCACAACGACATCCTGCACCAGTTCGACTGTTCGAAAACCAATCTTCATTTGTTTCGAGAATTCTTCTCCGTTTACGGAAACTGACACGTCCAAAAGGTACAATTTTTGTGCTCCGTAACCATTCGGCCACCACTTTTCAATTTGAATTTTCTGGAAAGTAAAAACCAGGAAATACCAAAGTCAGATGAATGCAAATAGTCAGGCCGTTTATGCGGGTCACTGACAAAATGAGAACGGCTGGGAGGTCTTTCAGTTGTCCCGCCCTTCCAGCGCGAGCTTCCTACCTTCGGTAAAATGTTCGCGTATGGTAAGCTTGAAGCGTGCACTCGCAGCTCAAGCACGGTGGAAGGCTACGAGCGCATACTGGAGGCATCTGAAAGAGACACCCTGCTTTCCTCCTCTTTGTGGTAAACAGCATCTCCGTTCAATTTAAAGAATTTCAGGATGATCAGTGATTTCGCATTAAAAGCATTAATAAGCGACACTACGTCATTTGCTTCGCGAAAGATGGAATATACCGGATGTTCCATTTTAATTCAAACAGATTTATTACAAAACATTCTTAAAAGGTGCACTAAAACGATTTGTGCGGGTAAGAATTATACGCCCAGGGGGGACGTTATGTGGGTGGCTAATCTTTGCGATAAGTCGGCTAATTAATTAAAATTTGTGAATTACCTTTTAATTAGTGAAAATAGACATATGGTTCCAATTAGAAACTTACTGAGCATCATCAAATAACACTTAATCAACTCTTTTTAGAACAGCCTGAAGTTTGTGGGAAACTCGGCGGCGCACCAAAGTTACCACTGGTGCAGCAGGTGCAAAGCTAGCAGTGGCAAAACGCGGATGATTAGATTATCATCGCGTTCCGCCACTGCTACTTTTACCGCCCATTCTCAACTGTTTTAACAAGCTCCAGCTCGCCTGCGCCTTCACTGTGGTTTTGTTAATCGTAACTGCAGCAGTTGGTAGTAACCTTTTGATGTGAATCTTCGTTTTCTTCGCCGTCGTCATCAACACTACTGATTGAGGCTTTCGCGGTCCTAGACAAGTTGGAACGTCGGTTGGCGGAACTGGAAGTCGGTAAGGCCTTTTTTGGCATACGCCTGTCATGGCTTGTCATAAGTGTGTACGATGGTGGCTGCAGAGTTTGAAGGTAAGAAAACAACAAAGGAAAACAATTTTTGTTTGTGTGTGCGTGCTGGTTGGTGACGACCTTGGTTTCAATGTGTATATGAGAGGCTTACTGAATAAACGTAGTAGCTGACATTGAGACGTCGTCTGACTGATTTTTTCCCCTGTATCTTGTATTTTGGTTGTTTCAAGATTTTCTCGTCCAGTCTCAGGTGTTTTAACAAAACAGTAAACTTATAGCACATCACCTGCGCCCTCACTGTGTTTTTGTTAAAAGGACCTTTCTCGTTAGGTTTGTGTCCATTCAATGCGGTGTTTTATCAAAAACAATTTATGCACTACTCCAGATGCGCTTGCGTTGCCTGACTCGAAAACATCGCCTGCTATCGAAGATTAGTGTCTGCTGTGCCCTCCTAAGCCGTCCTGCCTCTTACCTGCCTCAATGTGTCGGCCGTTGCGCCAATTAGACACCTTTTGTTGGCAGACAGACGCGGTAGGTAGCGAAGTAGCAAAGTCAGGCTCCTGGTTTATTACTTCTTATTCAGGTAAGCTAATTTTGTGATATTTTTATATCCAGGCTTCGTCATCTTTCGCCACTGCAGTACATAATCTTAGCTCGACACGCTAAGAAGTCGACTCATGCGGTCCCTTGAAACAGCCAACGACCCCTTTGACTTACGTCGTATAAACGACGTATGACATATACAAAGCAAAATTATTCGGAAAGAAAAAGAACGCCCTTATATTGCTTTGAAAACCTAAGGAAAGCCTACGTACGAAGAAAAAGAAATTATGCACGTCGCCATTCGCAGTAGGCACGACACGAAGTTGTTCGGCTTCCTTCAGAAGTATCCCATTTTCTTCCTTCCGGAGTCTCTCCCTTCATTCTCTTCCACCCGGGACTTAGTTCGACCGAGCCGCAATTCGAGGAAATCCGTGCGCATTTTTTTGTGTAAATTTAGTCCGACTTTTTTTTTCTCCCGTGACTTAGTTTGAATTGAATATATATTTGCGCATTTATTGACCGCCTTAGTTGTGCGTATTGCTGTTGAACGAGTGGCGGCAGCAAACTTCTATCGTGTTCAGCTTCCACTGATATGGTTGTCGCTTTTGGCAGATGCTAACAATACAGTATTTGGTTGCCTACGCTCTCCCAAATGAAAAACTTGGGAGAATATTCTTTATAGTCTAAACAGCCTCCGCAGTGCACCCTTTTTTTAGCAACGTTTTTCAATATTTTGAAATTAAAATTGTTTTTCTTTCATTACACAGCAATATAGTATATTTCATGACCATGATCAATATTGGTTAAATAGAAATGTAGCTTCTAAAACGTCGAAGTTTTTTAATATTGGTGTTTTACCTGTCACAAAATTTGATAAAAATATCATCATCTGATGGCGATATATACATAAAAAATGTTTTTACGCAATACTAGTTTTCTTTTTTTTTTTCTCTCTTTTACTCGTGGAACATTTTTTAATTAAACAGTACTTAGAAGCAACGAGATTTGAATAGGAACCCTTTTCTTTTCATGAGCAAAGCATTTGAATAAGCGACGTTCTATACAGCCATTTCCACCATAGGACCTTGGGAAGCCAATGAGTTGGTGTTTACGGAACATCTTTTCGGCGTTTGAAGGGAATCAAGAACTGGCTTCTTTTATTTTTTTTTGTCAGTTCCTTTTTAGAACCGATAAGTTTTGGCTACCCTTCCATCTCATTGTGTCAGACCTCAACCAATAATAACACTCAAAAACAAATTGTGAAGACGCCCTGATCTTCTAAAGCTGCTCTTGAATACGGGCGCTTAGGCAGTCTGACAGAACACCGAGAAACTACACACCAGCAAAGAACTCTACAGCGCTCACTCGAGAGATAGGAACCACAAATCGGATCTTGCTATGTTTCTTGTCCGATGGCAGAAACGTCAAGGCATCCTGGCCCAGAGTGACACCGTCCAGACTGATCATGTAGGCGCCGTCGAGGGACTGGTCTGACGCCGATTCGTAGAAGGCATCCAACTCCAGGGTCCAATGCTCTGTGCCGTCGGACTCTTCTATAATTTCAGGAGAAAAGAAAAACAAGTTGTCTGCATAAAGAGCAAAATGAAAGGGCCTTTAAAATGCTAAATTAAAGCTGGGGCATCGAAGGCTATGGCGCTGGCATCAAATATTTTTTTAACGTTCTCATTATTATTGGCAAAAATATATAAAAGAGGTTATTCAATCTCTTAGCTTATATTTTGTATTACTAAGGTGTCTGATGCTTAAAGGGAGAGGTGTCATGATGCTTATACGCGATAATTATTTAACCAATACAATTAGCGTATCGATTAGTCAGGCAGAACTGTTGGTTGTAGAAGAACATGGCCCAGAGGCATCATTCACGGCATGTGCGGTCTATCGACTTCCAGACTTAATATTTGGTTATTTCTTGTAGAGCTTTATGAATTGTTACATGACTCGAGCTGAACTTGTGTAAGTGTTCAATATTAGCCGGAGATTTCAACATTGACGTGAAAACGGCAACAAAATATAGCGTCGGAAATTTTCTCGATATATTTGCAGGTTATGGTATCGAAAACATGATTGCGGACTTTGCTAGAAAGGAACATTTTGGTAATCAGATAGCAAAAACTCGGACTGATCATATCTTGGTTACTTACAAAAAGGTACCTCGCACGATTATCGTCTATTTATAAACATTATTACAGTCCCTCGCCTTTTAGTGACTCATTCCTATTACCGGCTCACCATATACTGTCCCGCTTAGATCACCCTTTCAAAATTAACCCTATATTTGTACGAACCAACATGTCAAAAAACTCTCCACTATTCCTCGCTATATGGGACTGGAACAGCTTCCCCAGAGAAATTGCCTCCAATAGTGACTATCAGTCTTTCGTCTCCACTCTAAATATGTTAAACCTTAAATGGTCTTGTATCCCTAGAATATTTGTTTTTGTCAGTGTCTTGTTTTTGATGCACATGTTTCAATTGTGCGCCATCTACTTTATATCTTGTGTTTGAAGGCCGAACTTGCGCCAAATGCTTGTACCTTCAATTTATGCTTTTTACCTTTTTTTTTTTTTGTCCTTGTCTCTTTTTTGTTGCTACTTGGTTCAGTTGTACGAATCTTTGTATCACGTTCCCCTTTTCTAATGCCCGAAAGAACCTTTAAGGTGAAAAAAAGAATAAAAAAAATTAACAACTTGTCCGCAAAACCGGTGTAGGAAAAAAAAACCAAAAAACTCTCTTATTATTATTTTATTGTTTTTGTGTCACTGTAAAATAATTCACTCATAAAAAAAGAAATCACTAAAATAAATAAATGGTGAACTAATTATTATCCATGTTTGAAATTAAGTCTATATATAGTACACCTTCCTCTGATTTCCATGTACCAAAATGTTATATATGTATATACAGTATATATATATATATAGATCATAGTGAGGGCGGTGAGTATATATATATATATATATCATTGTAGCTTTGTATAAATACCACCCGCGTTCATCTGTAAAAGCTCTTCCTGACAAAGGCCGGACTCCAGCCGAAACGTCGAAGAATAAACCGTTCGTTGTTGCTGTTTTCACCAAGGGTTTTCTTTTCCTTTCAGTTGTACCCACGCCTTTGGCCCCGCGCCCCCCCCCCCCCCCCCCCCACACACACACACACGCATATATATATATATATATAAGTGAGCTCTAAAGCACCCTCCTCCGTATTTTTCGTAAACAGAACAGAGAGATGTAAAATAACGGCAAAAAATAATGGTAGAGAGAAACATGCAAACATAAAAATAAATGTCTAAAACTAAAACTTACTTTTCAGGGTTGTTTTAACGGTAATGTCACGAATGATGACTGCATCATAGGCTTCAATTTCTATAGATTTCCTAGAAAGAAAAAAGGAGCAGAGGAAAAAACAGAACGCATTTCAGTAATTTCATGCCCGATGGCACACAACCGCATTCTTTTGAAACCGATTGAGCGAGAAATCAGAATGCTCCAAAAAACCAACACACGATATTTACATACACACATATATTCGGAGAATCATAAGTATCTCAGTGATATTCACCGCCGATCTTTACACGCGATTATCAGTTCTGTTTTTAAAGCGCGAAATAGTTTTTTAACGCTACCTCACAATCCAAAAATGTTGCCCATCCGTCCGTCCGTCTGTGCATTTTCCGCTAAATTAAACGGGGAAGTTGACGTCCCATGACACAAATGCATTTGATACATTGAGATACTTTGCAGGTAAGTTTCGCTGCCAATTTCTTTTTTTTTTTCTGCTACTCAACTCGTGGTCTATGCACTACAGTGGCTATGGTCACCGACAGTTTCAAAACGCAGGGCGTGTCTGGTTCTTAGCATTTTATTATCGCTTCGGAGCCAATGAGATTGCATTCCACCCGATAAGGACGCCAAGGAATGAACATAAATTAGAATAAACGACTGATCTCGATCTACGGAGGCCAAATACGAGTGCTGCTAAAATATTACACTAATGGTTGGCTGTTTGTCAAGCAACCTTGTGCCCCGATGCCATGTTCGTACATTTCGTACAGAGGTTACTTGTTCGTAATGCCGCTTCTTTTGCCGCGTTTTTTTGCAGCGTGTCCAGCCGTCTCAGCGGATGATTTTTGTTTGTTGTCGTTTTATGTTTTAGTGGTCGTAGTTTGTAAGTCCGCTCAGCGATGGCGCATGAAGATTATTGCCTCCCTGCTCCCTCAAGCACGTAGTGGTGCCGAAGGTGGAATTCACTGGCAGCCACATTTTAGTCCGTTCCTGCACAGCGAGAGCTTACGATCAGCTTCCACAACGCTTCTGCAACGTCCATTGCACAGCAACAAGATTATAGTTCTTTTCATGACATAAGTGGAGGCTTGTTCTGAGCCTGCACTGAGCCTGCGTTCATCGTGGCAAATTCTCTTTTCGGTCGGCAACTTTATAAATGTGTTTTAATATTCGTTACAGATGTTTGATATCACGAAGGAAAGCAGTGAAACAGCCGTAGCATCTTACCTGACTGATTTGCGCTGATCTTGCTATACTAGGCCAGTCGCATGTTTTGCGGCAGCGCGGTACGAACTTTGCGTCACACGATGGCCATGCGGCTGATCACAGGGATTGCCATCATGTTCGAGCCGCTAGTTTCGGTTTCACCGTAAACCCCGGAAACAAAACTTTTACGATATCGACAAAACTACATAAGGCATCGAAAAAAAAACAAAAAACATTAAGCCTCTTAATTTGGGAACATTTCCTTCACTAAAAACGGTATGAACCCTAAAATCGAGAAAATCTACTGGACTTTAAGAAAGGCGCGGCGTGACGAGCGCGGAGCCTCTCATGATAGCTCCGTAGCCAATTAAATATGGCTGGATTAGCTGATAAGAACGTAAAAAAGGAAATCTCGAGGCTAGAGGCTTGAACAGAGTAGGTCAAGCCCTTTATTTCTTGAGCTGTCACCGACCACAGATCGCCGATGCAACAAACGCGGAACGCAGATGTCTCAAATACACCTAGTTAGCAGGCCCCGTTAATGAAATATCGATTGGCTCGCCACTAAAAGAGGATTTTGCCTTGTTGCGAGCTAAGACAAAATCATCGATGTTTGTCGCCGTAGTGGAGAAAGCGCCATAACTAACACACATCTCAAACAAACTGAATCGAACTGCGATGTCGCGCAATGTTTTCGCTGTCATAGGGCACTCCCAAATTGTCCACACATCTACTATACGAGCTGTCCAAAGAACAGGCGGAGTCCCGAAAGTATTCGAGACACTAATCAGGTTTGACGCAAGACGAGAATTTTGCGCCTGTCACGTTTCGTGTGTCTTCAGCGTCTATAAGCTTGACTTCTTCAGTTAGACCGACATTTGAGCTTCGTCATATGTCAAAGGTCTCGTGTCGATCTCAGTATTAGATCTCTGCGCGATCTGTCGAAAAAAAAAAAAAAATACGCGTGGGCATTCTCTTTTTCGTTTTCACAGAATGTCGAGTCGAAATTTTTGTAAAGAACAGGCAAATCTGAGTTGGTTTTGCCGGTAGATCGGAACCCGTGGAATTGTGAGGCGTTCGGTGACTGTGTACTCCAATGTCTCGAATGAGCACGACTGCGGAACCATAGGCCTCGGGTACGGACCAACGGCCTTTCTGTGGTGCCGCAACCCTCCAGGGTTGAATATAAAGATTATAATTATAGTGTATAGTCATTGTGACAGCTTAAAGGGGCCCTCCGGAGCATTCTGCGATGGTTTATTTATGGCGGTAACTCAATCTACAGGCCCTAAGGATCCTAAAAATCATAAAATTACCGTCATGCGCGGCAGATTTCCCTATTAAAAGTTAAAACTGCGATCAAAGTCCCCGGCACGCCCCCCTTTCTGAGATGACCCCGGAAAACGGGAGGGGCATCTCTTTACGCGTCAGCCAATAGCAAGCGAAGGATTCCGGCGGCACTGCGCGTCACCAACGCGGACGACCGCCGACCCGCGGAGGACTCTCTGGAACACGCGCAGACCGTCGTCAAGGGGCCCGGACTTTGTGCTCGGCAGTCGTCGTTCGTCGCACCGCACCGCTACTGCAATACGCAGTCGCATTCCACAGATGACAAGGAAAAGTTTGACTCGTTGACGTGGAAGGATCGCAAAGCTGGCTTCGGAGTCGGGATCCACGGGAAGAAGGAACACGTGTCCCGCAAACGCGCGCCTGCAGACGCCCCGGGAAGCAGACGAGCCGACGCGCCGACGCATCACACCCTAGCAACAAGCTTGCGGGGAGAAAACATAGTTCGCTGGTTTTGGAGGAATAATTGCGGACTATTTTTCCCGCACCACAATCAGTTTACGTGTTTCTCAAGCTCTAATTTACAACAAGCTTAAAAAGTGTTGCAATAATAACGTTCGCATTCACCGCGAGATGCAGCATTTCCATTGGTCAAGTTTAGCGATGGACAGGGAATCGCGGATTGTCTTCCAAGAGAAAATAGTCCCGATATATTTCTACTGCCATCTGCTTAATAAACGGTTTTGTAATCTAAAACTTTGTATACATATTAACTTGCACCTACTACGCAATATAACAACATAAACAGACGATCGCAGAAAGCTCCGGAGGGCCCCTTTAACAAGCACAGGGCGTTGTTTATTAAGTTCGCGACACTTGCATCGTGATTTGTTGTTTCAGTACTCGCGATGCCCTGAGTTTCTTAATAGACCGATCTCACCAGCCAGTTTGACTACGCCACCGCTGACGGAGTGCATCAAGGGAACTTTAGTTTTTTTGCACGCGCGACAACCCCGCTGGAGCTCTTGGCGTGCAGAGCACGAGACAGCACGAGCCGTCTCGTGTACTGCCGTCTGCCTCCTGTGAACTGAAGTTATGGCGGCGTCACGCATGCGCCGAACGCTTAGTGAGATCGGTCTATTGATGTTCGAACGTATCTGTTTATTCGAAGCGTTGCACCAACGAGCTTGAGTCTTACCTTAGAGCGGTAAACCGGAACCCACTGCCTGCAGCGGAAATGGCACCCCCCCGGTTGCCGCCATCTTGACGGTTTGCCCCATTAGTGATCACGTGACGTTACGATGGCTGCGCCCAGAGGTGGGCCAGATCAGATTGGCCAGATAACGGTCAGCAGATGGGCACTCTGGGGCTGCGTTCCATTCGTACTCGAATGGATCCGAGTTTTCCGGCGGATCAAGCCACGTGACGAGACAGATGCAGCAATGCTGGACGTGAGTACGTTTTCGAATGCAACGGTACGAGACCTTCATCCGGGAGTGAGATAAAGTTGCTTTCGATTTACTCTCACCTCCTTCACCGGTGCAGAAAAGTGTAGGGCAGTCTACTTCCGGTGTGTGTATTGAGATGCGACCGGAAGTACACCGCCCTATACTTTTCTACACCGGTGCAAAAGGTGCAGGTAAATCGAACGCAGTTTCTGTCTGACTTTTGGGTGAAGGTCTTGTACCCGTTGCGTTCGAAAACCTACCCGCGTCCAGCATTGCTGCATCTGTCTCGTCACGTGACTTGATCCGCCGGAACAGTGGACCCATTCGAGTAAGGTTGGAACGCAGCCATAGAGTGCCCATCTGCTGACCGTGATCTGGCCAATCTGATCTGGCCCACCTTTGGGCGCAGCCATCTTAACGTCACGTGATCACTAATGTGGCAAACAGACAAGATGGCGGCAATCGGGGGGGGGGGGGGGGGGTGCCATTTTTGGCCGCTGGTTTACCGCTCTAAGTTTACTCAAGCTCGTTGGGTTGCACCGGAACCTCTCTATGGAAATGATTATGATGTACCGGAGGAAAGTCTACAAGCGCGAGCTCCTTGCTCTAGGGCACATCTCGGCGGCACAAGCGCTCGTGCATTAAGGGCAGCTGCCAGTGCTAAGAGTTCGCGCTTCTATATACAGTTAAGGCCGGTTCAGACACTTGCGTTTGAGTGCGCTCGACTTCGTTGCGTCGAGAAGCGAAAGCGAGTCATCGGCACATCTGTGCTTCGTATGAAGCGTGGAATCCAATTCAAGGAATCATCTTGGCACGCGATAGAAGCAGCAGGGATGACCCGGTTTCTCGCAGCCGCAACGCAGTCAAACGCAGTCAAACGCAGCTGTCTGAACCAGGCTTTATAGGTCAAGAAAAATATTCGAGGGAAAGGAAGGCTGGCGAGAAGCGAGCCAACGGAATGATAAAGAAGAGAGAAGGAAACCTCCTCCTTTTTCCAGCGTTCCGTCTGCTTCCTTCTCCTCAGCCTTCCTTTCCCCCGAAAACTTCTTTACTGACCCTAGCCTTCGCTGCGGTACAACATAAGGGTGAAACAGAGTATAGAGATTAAATGGAATGTCGGCTGCGATTTTGGGTGATACTAGTGCGTTTCAGGGGTGCACGGTTTTCACGCCTGCTGCAGTGCCAAGCTCGCGCCGCTCTTTCGTTTTTATCGCTCGCTGGGAATTGTTCCTCTCGCATAAAGAAAGGGCATGTTGCGCGACTTTGAAGATGTGTAGTTGCAGGGCTATTGGTATGAAGACACGCGCGGGTTAAAAAAAAAAGCAAAAAAAAAAGCAAACAAACAAACACGACAGTCAGTCATTTAGGTAATCTACGAAGATAGCACTAGCAGAAATTGTTTTGTGCTTGTTCGCGCACAATATATTCTTCTAGGTCCGCTGCTGTACAATCGTGTGCATAGCAGCGAACCTTCGGAAGGTTCGTTCTCGCACTTCCAGCATACAAAACGTTCTCTTAAGAAAAAATAAAAAATAACATGCCTGGATGTTCTATTCGATGTACACAGTCGCATATGACGACCGAATGAACACCGACAACAACCTAAAGAAACACTAAAATGAAGAAAAAGAAATAGAGCGCCTAAACAAAAAGTGCATGCCACAAAATGTATTTTTCACGAAAAGAACAGTTCTTTACGTGGAAATATTACTTTGGGAAATACCAACTAGGAACTTAATATTTTTCATTTCAGTGTTTCTTTTTTGTTTTCGTTTTTTTTTTTGTTTTTTTTTTTTTTTTTGCCACAGGTGCTTGTCACTTACCATATTCCCTGGGAAGGAAAAGACGGTCCCCAGTCCCAACTGAACGAAGACTGCGTCTTGCGCAGGTAGTTGACGTGGCACTGACCGTTCTGCACGGCGGGCGGGCAGATCGGGTAGATCTTGTAGGACTTCGCCTGCGTCTCGTGCTTCCCGAGGGCAATACAACACCGGCGACTGACCACCTTCACCGCGATGGTGTTCTCGGTCGGTGCTTTCTGCGAAGGAGTGGTGGAGCCACACTTGATTTTAAGCGTTGGTGATTCGCATGTCTCCTACGCTAATCCTCCGAGTCCGCCATTGTCTGGGCACGCTATAGACGCTTTACACACG